>NC_057807.1:205349166-205649166 GCF_018294505.1 Triticum aestivum | reverse complement strand
CATTCTGCTGGATCGGAGTACGGGGAACGTCATCAAGCTGAACGTGTGCTAGAACTCGGAGGTGCCATAGTTTTAGTGCTTGATCGGTCGGGCCGTGAAGACGTACGACTACATCAACCGCGATGTTCTAACGCTTCCGCTTTCGGTCTACGAGGGTACGTGGACAAGACTCTCCCCTCTCGTTGCTATGCATCACCATGATCTTGCGTGTGCGTAGGAATTTTTTTGAAATTACTACGTTCCCCAACAGGGTCCCCCTGTGATAGACTCATCTAACTAATTACAATTAGGTAGTTTAATTAGCAGGTTAAGTTAACTAAGTAAACTTAATTAAGTTAATTAATTAATTAAATATATACTTTTATTTATTTTTATTTTTATCTTTTTTTAAGAAAAAGGGGCTGGTGGGGCCCTTTGGCAGTAGCCCAGGGGCCAGCTGGGGCGGGATAATGGCCGCGGGCGCCCGTCGGGGCGAACCTGGCGCAGCGCCTCCCACCCGGGCGTGGGGGCGAGGCCGCGACCCGGCGAGGCGCCGGCGGCCAGGGTCGGTAAGGTGCACGAGAGGCCGGGAAAGTGGGGGGGGGGGCGCGACCGGCCGGAGCTATGCGGCGGCGGTGGTGGCCAGGAGAGGCGGGGGAGCGGCGCCACCAGCAGCATGAAGCTGCGGGGAGAGCGAAGAGGTGCAGCGAGGCGTGGAAGGCAGGGGCTTCCGGCGGGTGGCGCGAGCAGCAGTAGTTCAGCAGGGCGCCAGCAGAAGAGATGCTCGGCAGGGACTGCGGCCTGGTGCTACGTCCTAGTACGGTGTCGACGAGCATGATCGAGGACTCGGTCGAACGCAACGACGACCAAAACAACGGCGACGAGCGGTGCGGCGGAAGCTGGAGCTCGGGCATCAGTGTGGAACGACCTATGGTGTACGAGGAGGGGCTGAGGGGAGAGGGGCCGGTCGAGGTGCTCACCGGCGTTGCTGAGACGGCCCGTGGATGTCGGAGAAGCTCATGGTGGCTCGACCCGAAGCGATGGCCGCCGGAGCCCGAGGAGGAAGGAGTTGGGGGCGGTGCTTCAGGTCCTTCCCGACCCTTGTGGAACGTCGTAGAGGAGGAAGAGGACGCTAAGGGGTCCATGGGCAACCTGGCAGCGCTCGGGGTGGCCGGTGGCCGCGGCAATGGCGACGGCAACGAGCAGACGAGATCGGAGAAGGGGATCACGCGAGGGGGAGAGAGGCTAAGAGGGAGAGGTAGTGGGAGCGGTAGGTGGGGGAGGGGAGACGAGGAGGCCGAGGGTGGGTGCGTCTGCCTTATCCCCTCGCTGGGGCATCGCCGGCGAGGTGGCTGGGTCACGCCCTTGTAGCGACTGGGTCGGGGGAACAGGGGAGGGGGAAGCGACCTGGTGGGGTTTGGTGGGCCGGCTGGGGGAAGAGTTGGGCCAAGGCCCATCAGGGCTTCTTATTTTTTTTTTGTCTTTGTTTTTCTTATTTATCTATTCTGTTTTATACTAATTACACATTATTTTAAGTTTAGTAAAATATAAAGCTAGAACCTAAATTAGTATCAATAAATAGGCCATTGCGAAAAATAACTTGGCACCTAAATAAAATACTTTGCAACTTTTATTATTTTAAAAGCATTTAAATAATTGTTTTAGCCACTATTATATTCACAAAGGGGCATTTAAATAATTTACAAAAGTGTTGGGTCACTGCCATAATTTGTTATGGAATATTCGCCACACTTTGAACATTTTAGTTTTCATGTTTGAGAAATTTGAATCTTGGGCTTTAATTTGAATTTGAATTTGAATTATGATTTAGATCAAGTGAGGATTAGCAACAGTAATGTGATGACATGGCACCTTTAGCGGGGGATTACTGTAGCTAAATTATCTAGGCATCACAATTCTCCTCCACTACAAGAAATCTCGTCCCGAGATTTGGGAGTTGTAGTAGGGGGAAAGACTCGAAAAGGACGGGGCTCAACACAAGATAGGTACCTAGGGCCTATCTCGCGACATGGCATAGAGGCATCTCTCGAGTTGAAATTCAAGAAAGTCATCGAGAGCAAGTTAAGGAGGAGCAATAAGAAGCTTCAAGCGGATGGACAATCGTTCGATGTCTGAAACAGAGTGTGAAAGGGGTTCAGTGCATCAAAACTAAGTATTGCATCTGATAGCAGAACAGATCACAAGAAGGTGGCTTGTGAATTACATACGAAGCCAAGCGTGAGGAACACTTTTGGAAGATAGAGTTGTACAGGAGAGTCAGGTTTCCATCCTGTGGAACTGTGGGTTATGGGCCCACCATGTGGGTTAAAGGTAGGAAGGGTGCTAACATATGCACGGTCATGATAGCAAGGCAGGTCAGAGGATAGCATGTCAGTTATGTTGGCAACAACGTTGGTACCAAGGGCGAGGGACGAAGAGAACCATTTTCCTGCTCGTTAAGACGAGGCGGACCAATAGGCAAAGTTCTCGTCCATTGGTGGCTACCAGAATGTCATCAAAAATAGTAACAAGGTCTTTCTGATAGAGTTTGTACACCGAGGTGTTTACATAAGCAGGGAATTATCACTGCTCGGATTTTTTAGGTTACAAGAAAGGTTAAACAAAACAAAGGAGACTCGAATCGGTTATCGGTGTTCTCAAGTGAATAACAACGCAGAACCCACGAAAAATTGGAATCGACGAGAAATAATAGTTGATGAAGAACTCACAAGAACTTATGTTGTTCCGTGATATTCTCGAGATACAAGAGGGTAATACTCGAGGGTAGAGCAGAATAGAGGTTGGACAGGTGAAGTGGTCTGCAGAAGACAAGTACTTCAACTTGTTCGAGAAATGGGATCAAAGAAGAACTAAATACTCGAGGGTAGAGCAGAATAGAGGTTGGACAGGTGAAGTGGTCTGCAGAAGACAAGTACTTCAACTTGTTCGAGAAATGGGATCAAAGAAGAACTATATGGTCGGAACCACAGTTGCAAAGGACCAAACATAGTTACAAGATGAAACCACAAGGGGATTATTATTATTGTTACAAGAAGCTTCCATGATAAGTTCCACATCGGGTCCATGGGCATGAACACAAAGGTTCAAGGTCGACTCCCACTTCTCTAATACACAACTTTCCATTCACTTCCCGCATTCGAAGAAGTTGTAGTGTTGAAACATTTCACCTGACGAAAAGCCAGTAGAGCATAACCCGCATAACTTTCGAGTTTACGCGGATTTAGGGAAGACAAAGATTCAACCCATAGGGACATCTTAGGACATATATCACCAACTTCACTAGTAAATAACTCAAGCCCAAAAGCAGAGTATGGTTGACAAGAGCGGGGATACAATTTACCAAAGGTATTATGTATCCGAGGGAAAGCTCACAAGGTTACTGAATGTAAAGGATGCTGTCGGATAAAATACAACAAGGATCTGGTGGTCCATGAGGGATCTGATGTGAGCAACGGTACTCAACCAGAACAAGGAAGAATGCAAGGAGGTCAGATTATAGAAGCAACTGACTAATTCAGAGTTCAAATGCAAATGAATTCTGATTCCCAAATCAAGGGATCAGAAGCAAACGCTCTGATCAAGAATGGATAAGTTGAATAGACTTGGGCACAACCAATGGCAATCTGATTGGCCGAGAACCAGGTCATGTTCAGGAAGACGTTTGAGCAGGAATGAGAATTTATAAGGATCAACTGATGATTGCGACATAAACATATCAAATCGAAAGACGTAAGATGATAATGACAAAGGACGTCAATGGATATTGCTAGGCATATGGAATTAACTAGAGTGTAGGCAGGTAAGACCTTCTAGAGCAATAGGCGGCAGAGGTCATCGAAAGCTCGGATTGTATCACGAAGTATCTTATGAAGCATAAGGATAACTAGGGATGAACGGATACTCGATAAGAACGAGTAATTATCCATAGGGGTATTCATGCGATGAGGAACTGCAATGCAGTAGGCACAAGGTATTCTCGGAACAATAAGGAGAAATTCAGGGTATCTTGTAATAGCAAGATCAACGAGGAATGGCTGTATGAACGACAATGTAGGTAGTTACACCTAAGGATTTATCGGTGGTAGGGATCGCAATGGTGAAGTGTACAAGGGACTCGGTAAAACATTGGAGAGTATCTTCAGAATCTTCTCGTGCACCAAGCAATCATCTGGAGTAAAGGGGCTCTCTGGGAGAAAGTATTTACGAGAACCTAGAGTTAGATTTAATAAAAACATCTAACCCGAATAGAAGAGAGATTAAAGTCCCAGAGTAAAGGTTGAGGAGTAAAAGATCCTAATACCAACCAATGGCGACGTTGGCCCATAAGCCACACAACCATGTTAGTAAAACAATTTTTCAAAGACTAGACTCAACTTCGGCCAAGGAGTTGGAAAGGGGGATCCTACAGGCAGTCGGCTCTGATACCAACTTGTGACGCCCCCGATTCAATCGTACACTAATCATACACGCAAATGTGTACGATCAAGATCAGGGACTCACGGGAAGATATCACAACACAACTCTAGACACAAATCAAAATAATACAAGTTTTATATTACAAGCCAGGGGCCTTGAGGGCTCGAATACAAGGTCGATACACAAGAGTCAGCGGAAGCAACAATAACTGAGTACAGACATAAGTTAAACAAGGATGCCTTAAGGAGGCTAGCACAAAAGCAACAACGATCGAAGAGGCAAGGCCTCCTGCCTGGGACATCCTAACTACTCCTGGTCGTCGGCGCGGTCTCCATGTAGTACCATCCATCGACGGTGGCATCTGGCTCTAGGGATCCATCATCTGGTTGCATCAACCGGAAAGAAGAAAGAAGGGGGAAAAAGGGAGCAAAGCAACCGTGAGTACTCGTCCAAAGTACTCGCAAGCATCAGATCTATACTAAGTATGCATTGGTATCAAATGGACGGGTTGTATCTGTGGACTAAACTGCAGAATGCCAGAATAGAGGGGGAAGGCCTAGCCTATCAAAGGCTAGCATCTTCAAGCAGCTCCAAGCATCTTGCAGCACGTAGAAGAGTAAAGAGTAGCATTTTAATATTTAACAAGCATGTTGTACAACCAACGCCCAGAGATCCTTCCCCAACTCCCTACGGGGAAGCAATCTCGGAGCCACATATCCCTCACATATCTC
Organism: Triticum aestivum; assembly: GCF_018294505.1. Taxonomy (NCBI): domain Eukaryota; kingdom Viridiplantae; phylum Streptophyta; class Magnoliopsida; order Poales; family Poaceae; genus Triticum; species Triticum aestivum. The sequence goes on along the minus strand of NC_057807.1, from coordinate 205,644,019 downwards.
AAGTATCCATTTCTAGTTATATAAGATCAGGATATAAGTCTGAACGTCCATTAGCGTGGACACGGTATTCGAATATATATCTTCCCTGCAGGGGTGCACCACATTACCCAACACGCTCGATCACTTTGGCCGGACACACCTTTCTGGGGTCAATGCCCGGCCTCGGAAGATCAACATGTCACAGCCCTACCTAGGCTCAGTAGAGAGGTCCCCGCCGGTCTACATCCTAAGCACTCCGGGGTCTAGGGCCCATTGCTCGCAGCACTCAGGGTCGTTGTGTGCAAGGTGGATACCAGCACCGCCTCAGATGGCCAGCACGATCCGACCGTGCCACAATGCTGAACTAGATGTCTGACAAAGCTTCGGCTAATACTGCGACGTCGAGGCCCATATCTATTCTCGCGTTGTGGTTAGTGCGTAAAGGCCAGAGGCTAACTCAGAACAAATACCCAAACCTGTTAGTGCAGTGGGGGTTCGCGGAAACGAGCAGAGGTTCACGATAAGGTGACCCCATCGCCCCGTCTCATGGACTTACAGCAAGGGCCTAGACTGCCCGGCCGTGCCACGTGGAAAACTTGTGGGTGCTCTACGGGCCCGCCCGACTTTCATATCAACTCGCGGGTACCCCTCAGGGCCGACCCGACTTCAACAATGGTCTCAAGTAAAGTCAAGGTAACAGTGTGTCCAAACATCAAGGGGAAAACCTGAGGAATCACCCCCGGTGGATTCCACTCAATGTAATCATCAAGGTGAACATAAGAGGGACCACCCTCGAGGTTCACACTTGAGGTGTTGAACGATAGAGCCGTATCGGGAATGGTGAAAGAGGAAATCACCCTCGATGACCACGACCGAATAGCTACACTACAGAATTATCATCAGGAGTGCGTTATGAGGGATCACCCTCGGCACTCGATAGTACCTCTGCAGAGTCGAGCAACAAAAAAGGGTGTGATGTGATTTGAGGTGTCAGGCTCTGGTCCTCGATCACGTTTTTTCAGTCGTCGAAGATGAAGCAGGGGCAACAAGGACAAGGTGGGGGTCACTGATGGATCACTAACCAACCTATACTAAGCAGTTTAGGATAAGCCGGTAGGTAACAATAGCAGGTACAAAAGCAGGCTATGCATCAGAATAGGAGCAAACAATAACAGTAGCAAAATCTAATGCAAGCATGAGAGTATAGAATGGGCGATATCGGGATGATCAAAGGGGGGCTTGCCTGGTTTCTCAGACAAGAAGGGGGGTCATCGTCGACGTATTCGATGACAGGGGCACCAGCAGCGGTCTCGAGGTCTACCGGAGAAGAAGAGGGGGGAGAAAACAGTAAATACATAGCAAGCAAGAGCATAACAGGACAACAGGCAGAGCTAGACGTGTTCTAATGCGGTGCTACACAATACCGGCGAAGGGGGACTACCTCCGGGAAAGTTTTCCCGGTTCCGGACGTCTGTCAGATAGATGAACTGGAGGGGAAAGGTTGCATGATTGCTATGCTAGGGATGTGTGGTGGGCGAACAAACCGCGTATTCGGATTCATCTCGTCGTTCTGAGCAACTTTCATGTATAAAACTTTTTTATCCGAGTTACGAATTATTTTCTATGATTTTCTAAAGTTTTATCAATATTCTGAAATTATTAATAATTCAAAAATAAATGCAAAAATGCTAGATGCACCCAGCACAGGGTACACAGTACTGTACCCAGTGGCTGACAGGTAGGCCATGGGGTCCCAGTTGACCAGTCAACGTTGACTGGTCAACACGGGGTGGGGTCCCCTTGTCATAGACTCATCTGACTAATTACAATTAGGTAGTTTAATTAGCAGGTTAAGTTAACTAAGTAAACTTAATTAAGTTAATTAATTAATTAATTATATAGTTTTATTTATTTTTATTTTTATCTTTTTTAAGAAAAAGGGGCTGGTGTGGCCCTTTGGCAGTGGCCCAGGGGCCGGCTGGGGCAGGTTAATGGGAGCGGGCGCACGTCGGGGCGGACCCGGCGCAACGCCTCCCGCCCGGGCGTGGGGGCGAGGCTGCGACGCGGCGAGGCGCCGGCGGCCAGGGCCAGTAAGGCGCACGAGAGACCGAAAAGTGGGGGGGCACAATCGGCCGGAGCTGTGCGGCGGCGGTGGTGGCCAGGAGAGGCGGGGGAGCGGCGCCACCAGCAGCATGAAGCTGCGGGGCAAGCGGAGAGGCGCAGCGAGGCGCGGCCGGCAGGGGCTTCCGACTGGCGCCTCGAGCAGCAGCAGTTCAGCAGGGCGGCAGCAGAAGAGAGGCTCGGCAGGGACTGCGGGCTGGTGCTACGTCCTAGTACGGCGTCGACGAGTATGATCGAGGACTCGGTCGAACGCAACGTCGACCGAAACAACGACGACGAGCGGCGCGCCGGAAGCCGGAGCTCAGGCGTCGGTGTGGAACGGCCTATGGTGTACGAGGAGGGGCAGAGGGAAGAGGGGCCGGTCAAGGTGCTCACCGGCGTTGCTGAGACGGCCCGTGGATGCCGGAGGAGCTCGGGGTGGCTCGACCTGAAGCGATGGCCGCCGGAGCCCGAGGAGGAAGGAGTTGGGGGCGGTGCTGCATGTCCTTCCCGGCCCTTGAGGAACGTCGTAGAGGAGGAAGAGGACACTGACGGGTCCGTGGGCAACCTGGCAGCGCTCGGGGTGGCTGGTGGCCGCGGCAACGGCGACGACAATGAGCAGACGAGCTCGGAAAAGGGGATCTCGCGAGGGGGAGAGAGGCTGAGAGGGAGAGGGAGTGGGAGCGGTAGGTGGGGGAGGGGAGACAAGGAGGCCGAGGGTGGGTGCGTCTGCCTTATCCCCTCGCCGGGGCGTCGCCGGCGAGGTGGTCCGGCTGGGGCACGCCCCTGTAGCGACTGGGTCGGGGGAACAGGGGAGGGGGAAGCGACCTAGTGGGGTTTGGTGGGCCGGCTGGGGGAAGTGTTGGGCCAAGCCCCATCGGGGGCTTCTTAGTTTTTTTGTTTTGTCTTTCTTTTTCTTACTTATCTATTCTGTTTTATACTAATTACACATTATTTTAAGTTTAGCAAAATATAAAGCTAGAACCTAAATTAGTATCAATAAATAGGCCACTGCCAAAAATAACTTGGCACCTAAATAAAATACTTTGCAATTTTATTATTTAAAAAGCATTTAAATAATTGTTTTAGCCACTGTTATATTCACAAAAGGGCATTTAAATAATTTACAAAGTGTTGGGTCACCGCCATAATTTGTTATGGAATATCCGCCACACTTTGACATTTTAGTTTTCATGTTTGAGAAATTTGAATCTTGGACTTTAATTTGAATTTGAATTAGAATTATGATTCAGATCAAGTGAGGATTAGCAACAGTAATGTGATGACATGGCACCACTAGCAGGGGATTACTGTAGCTTAATTATCCAGGCGTCACATCTGCAGTGGACGATCAATCTACATATCTCTATCATTTGTGCGTGAGAGGCTACAGGTCTTATATTCGTGGATGGTTGCTAATATTGACGACAGTGAATCGGAGGACACAGATGGGAGTCATGGGACTCACGAAGTACCTCTGTAGTGGAGCGTTGATGGACACCAACCTCTCACGTACCATCTCCACCAATTGTATGTGAGAAGTTGGTGTGTACATGATTGGCTGCGAACATCCGATGCAGTGAATCGGAGGACACAATCGGGCCTCACGGAAGAGGTTGATGTATTAGCGCTAGGAGAGATTGATGTCACGACGGTGGTGAGATGGATGTCCGGCAGCGAATCAATTGTCACGTTTTTAAAGAAGGTAATTTTTTTAGAAGACTAATCCTCACGTGGAGAAGGCTGAGTCCTTTTTAAAAGAGACTAATCCTAATCATCATGTGGAGAAGGCTGAGACATGTACAAAGAAGGTCTGCCAATTCCAAAGGCTGTTAAGATGTTTTTATTTTTCTGTAATTTTAACATCCAAATCTAAAGGCTGTTAAGATGTTTTTAATTTTTTGTAGTTAAACATGGGAATTTATAGGTTAAATCTGAACCGTTATAATTTGGACCCACCAAATCAGTGGTCCGCATTTTCTAATTTTCTCTAATTAACATGCAGTGAATCGGAGGACACAGTCGGGCCTCACGGAAGAGGTTGATGTATTAGCGCTAGGAGAGATTGATGTCACGACGGTGGTGAGATCGATGTCCGGCGGCGAATCAATTGTCACGTTTTTAAAGAAGGTAATTTTTTTAGAAGACTAATCCTCACGTGGAGAAGGATGAGTCCTTTTTAAAAGAGACTAATCATAATCATCATGTGGAGAAGGCTGAGACCTGTACAAAGAAGGTCTGCCAATTCCAAAGGCTGTTAAGATGTTTTTATTTTTCTGTAATTTTAACATCCAAATCTAAATGCTGTTAAGATGTTTTTAATTTTTTGTAGTTAAACATGGGAATTTATAGGTTAAATCTGAACCGTTATAATTTGGACCCACCAAATCAGTGGTCCGCATTTTCTAATTTTCTCTAATTAACATGGGAGTTTATAGGTTAGATCTGAACCGTTATAATTTGGTCCCACCAAATCAATGGCCTCTAATTTTTAATTTTCTCTTACTAATGTGGGAATTTGTAGGAAGCGCCTAATTAGTATAAGTATAGATAGACTTCGGGAACTTTCCCCACACTAAATCCTCAGCATTTTCCTGCCACATTGATCGGAGGTGAGGTTTCATGATCATGGTCAAAATGACAACCCAAAGAAAGGAACCGGTGGCAGGCCTATTTTCTCCGGATGATGTTCCTTACGTTAAAAACTAGTGTAATATCTCTCTCTGTGTACCTTTGTTTATAAAACCATATGGCTGGATTGCCTTGTTTGTCATAAATCTTTGCCCTTATAAAGGCTTTATAAAGTAGGACAAACACTCCCCGGCTACTGGCCGAGGAGGTTGAAGCCGATGGTCGGTCAATAAAGTTTTGTACAATGCGGGTCCGAGCATTAATGACGTAAAGTATTTGCATACATAGTATCATTACACATAAATTGTGATTAAAATGAATTTACTCCGGATATCGATCTTTAATTCGGCCAACCCGTGCCAACATTAAGGCTCGGGGCTACTGGGCTTCATGCTTATCATTTACAAATATTAAAGGGGCACATCAATCCCCTGATCTGGTGTTGCCACCCGACTAGCGGCTCGGGGGCTACTGCATTGCCTATTCAATGCAAAAAAATTCAATGTGATCAGTGTTCGGCTTGACCGAACTATGGGAAAGCGAGTCTTCGGACAACAATAGGTACCATGTGGGACTTATCCGGCATCAAGCTAATATATTACGACAACTTCTCAAAACCCTCTCTCAAGGGCTCATCCGCCGATCACTATCTCCTCTAGTGTGCATCTCGGATTTTTGGCAGACACACACCTTGAGGGCCATTGGCTATACATCTGTTCAACAAATAAATTGCACCAAACGGAAATAAAATCCGGAAACAGTCAGCCCAAAACCGAGGTGGTGCACCACCTCGGATACAGTCCGGCCAAAAGCTCGGATACAAATGGTTGGCTCCATAGAGGGAATTTTTGGCATTAAGCTCGGCTGAACCCTTTTAGCGTTTTAGAACCAAGGTGTTCTAAGACACCTCGGATACAGTCTGGCGTTGGATCTTGGATACAGTCTGGCGTTGGAGCTTGGATGCAGTTCGGTGTTGGAGGTCGGCTGCAAGAAGACACCTCGGATGCAGTCCAGCATTGGATCTTGGATATAGTCCGACGTTGGAGCTCAGATATAAGAGGACACCGCCTCATGGGAACAATTTCAAACCCGAGGTGTGGCATAAAAATAACAGGGCATTGATAAATGCCGCAAACTTAAAGGGGCTCCTCAGATACCCGATGTGTAAAATCTTGAGATCCACTTCAGCGATCCTCAAGATCGAAGATGAGAATATTTGTTGAACCAGTTTTAAAGACCGACAACTAAAGATGAAGAACAGTTCAGAAGAATCGAGGAGCATCCCCAACTTAAAGACCGGTTCAGGGGGCTACTGACGGTGTCCTGGACTAGGGGGTACTAACCCTAGCAAGTTTTTCATCAAGAAATTCACCTATGGAATAGTATTATCAAGCGAAGAAGTAGTATCGTCATAAGCATCATGCATAGCAGAAGTGGAATCATCAACAACATGCGACATATCAGAATCAATAGCAGGTGTAGGTGTCGCAAGCTTACTCAAAATAGAAGGTGAATCAAGAGCAAAACTAGACGTCAGTTCCTTACTGACGGTGTCCTGGACTAGGGGGTACTCACTAGGTCGTCTCCCGACCAGCTGGATCGGGTCGAGGACCCCCATGGCCGTTCACTATTGGGCCAGTTCGGGCAGCCCATGCCGCATACAAGGGATATTCCACAGGACCTAGTGCCTAAGACGAGGACTCTCCTAAACCCTAGGCCTCTGGTACATTATATAAATCAAGGCCAGGCTAGTCAATAGATCAACTTATATTGATTAGAACAATCTCGTGGTAGACACATGTACTCTGTACTTACCCCCATATGAATACAATGAAAAGCATGACGTAGGGTATTGTCTCTTCGAGAGAGCCTGAACCTGGGTAAAATCCTGTGTCCGTGTTACCGTCGCTCCAAGATGCCTAGCTTAGGACCCCCACTATGAGATATGCCGGTACTAGAACTGACACTTACCTCCCCTCGTAGTAGAGGAAAAAAAATCTTGGTTCTAGTATCTTTCAAATTCCTCATAGTGATCAATAGATATAAATCCCAACTGACTCAGAGAATAGAGCTATGCTCCTCGGCAACAGTGCCAGAAAAAGGTCTTGATAACCCACAAGTATAGGGGATCGCAACAGTTTTCGAGGGTAGAGTATTCAACCCAAATTTATTGATTCGACACAAGGAGAGCCAAAGAATATTCTCAAGTATTAGCAGTTGAGTTGTCAATTCAACCACACCTGAAAGACTTAATATCAGCAGCAAAATATTTAGTAGCAAAGTAGTATGGAAGTAACGGTAATGGTGGCAATAGTAATAGTAGCAGTTTTGTAGCAATCATAATAGTGGCAACGGAAAAGTAACTTAGCAAGTATCAATATGAAACGAACTCGTAGGCAATGGATCAATGATGGATAATTATGTCGGATGGCATTCATCATGCAACAGTTATAACATAAGGTGGCACAGAACTAGCTCCAATTCATCAATATAATGTAGGCATGTATTCTGAATATAGTCATACATGCTTATGGAAAAGAACTTGCATGACATCTTTTGTCCTATCCTCCCGTGGCAGTGGGGTCCTAATGGAAACTATGGGATATTAGGGCCTCCTTTTTGTAGAGAACTAGACCAAAGCATTAGCACTTTGTGAATACATGAACTCCTCAAACTACGGTAATCACCGGAAAGAATCCCAATTATTGTCAGCTTGGGTTACGTGGATCATAACTTGTAATAGGTGTCTACAACTTGCAAGATAGGATCAAGAACACAAATATGTTCAGACCTGAAATCATGGCACTCGGGCCCTAAGCATTAAGCATAGCAAAGTCATAGCAACATCAATCTCAGAACATAGTGGATACTAGGGATCAAACCCTAACAAAACTAACTCAATTGCATGATAACTCTCATCCAACCCATCACCGTCTAGGAAGCCTACGATGGAATTACTCACGCACATCGGTGAGCATCATGAAATTGGTGATGGAGGAACGTTGATGATGATGATTGCGATGATTTCCCCTCTCCGAAGCCCAAAATGGACTCCAGATCTGCCCTCCTGATGAAGAACGGGAGGTGGCAGTGGCTCCGTATCGTAAAACGCGATGAATCCTTCTCTTTGATTTTTTTTCTCCCCGAACGTGAATATATGGAGTTGAAGTTGAGGTCAATGGAGCTTCGTGGGACCCATGAGGCAGGGGGGCGCGCCCTGGGGGGGTCCCCACCCTTGTGGACAGCTGGTGGGTCCCCTTCGGTTGATTCTTTCGGCAATATTTTTTATTTATTCCAAATATTCTCTGTGAAGTTTCAGGTCATTCTGAGAACTTCTCTTTATGCACAAAAATAAAACCATGGTAATTCTGCCGAAAATAGCGTCAGTCCGAGTTAGTTCCATTCGAATCATGCAAATTAGAGTCCAAAACAAGGGCAAAAGAGTTTGGAAAAGTAGATACGATGGAGAAGTATCATTCGCTCAGTGTTTACAAGTTACTGATCAATCACTAGCTAGCCTACTAACACACTCCTAGCAGTTTTAGTTGCGACGCAAGACCCGAAGGTGGCAGTTTTTTTGAATAAAAATGCCTACCTCTAAAGAAACTGGCATGCTGTTCTGAAGAAAATGCCATGCGAATCTAAAGAAACTGCCAGCAAAAACGTTCACAAATGTCTTATCTCCTAGCGAACATTCATCAGCTACTGTGATCCTACACCTACACTATCCGACTAACTCGATCCTACAATAATAACCAGCGGATCACGCATGTACCTCATCTGGATGAGTCGAGCGCACTCGCGTGACCGTAATGCCGATCTGCGACCCAACACGGACGGGATGCACCACTGACGGGATGGGACGGGGCGACACAATCATAATTTCAAGTTTTCTAGTTTTCCACGGCAAACTGGCACGATAAGCCATGACTGCTTAAGCCATGCCTTTCTAGTTTCCCACGACACGCTGGTTCACCTACCTTCCGCCTATAATTACTGGGTCCCGGCTTTCTACGGTGGCACCATCGCCCAACTTGCCATATCCTCAGAAACCCCACCGGCCTGACGTTGCTCGCCACTTGCCCTCGCTCTCGCCATGTCTGTCATGCCCCCGCCCATCCGCAATAGGCGACGCCGGAGGCGGTCACCACCGGAACTAGTGTTCGGTTCTTCACCGGAAGGCAGACGGAGGGAGGAGGCATTCTATCAGTCTTTAGATAGAAATGCAGAGTATGGGGACTTCTTGGAGCACGACCGCCAGGCGGAGGAGCAGCGTATCTCCGATTTGCGCTGCTAGTAGGGCATGGAGCAGCAGCACACCGACGACGCAAGCAGAGCGCCCGCAACTGGGCCGACTACATGGAGGCCGATGCCCGGCAAATAGCCCTGGAGGCTATCAGGCACGCACATGTTCGCAACGCCAAATTTTACTACTAGCTCGTCAAGTGGGTTTCCCGCTTAGAAGCCGAACCTTCGGTGGACCACGCCGGCATGGAAAGGGCCAACGCGCGTGAGCAACACGCCCTATTGCACCTTTGGCAAGTCTGAGGCGAGGAGGAGGACATCGGTGCCGGTGTTTAGCATGTACGGTAGATGGCGACCGACATCGCCTAGTTAGCTAAGAGTAACTTAGTACTTGTACACTACTAGAGTATCAGGGGAGTACATAGTTAACTTGTCTATGATGGTTGTGAACGTGGAAGTTCAGTACTCTATATCTGGATTAGACCTGTTAGTTTGCTCTGAATGTTGAACTTTCCGTTTGAACGTATGGAATGGGATGTTACTTTTTTAAATGGGTTGTATTTGTCCGCCACGGGTCTAGAGGCTAACTTGTGGGCCTACTAGGTTGACGCGTACACAATCAGTAGATGGTTGTACGTGGAGAGGATGGTAGCAGGGATCCACCAGGGTCATGGCAGTACGCAAGCAAGTGACTCCTTATTTCAAGCCAAAAAATGGTTCCTCCTAATGGATATCTGACATCTGGGTCCCATGCCATTGTCAATGTAGTCAATAAGCGAGAGGATTGCACAACGAGCGGCTGACAACAGGAACCCAGCAACTCGCCCAATTCTTTTTGTTTTTGATATGGAAGCAGGGTGTCAACTAGGCAATGTGGGGCACTCTAGCCTGTCTAGCCAGCCTTTTATTTTATGTTTACCTATTGGGGATATCTAGCGACATATGCCAAGGGATGGCTTATCTTGGAGGGGGTCAAAAGTACATCGCCGGGATCTAGAAGCGGGACTGAGCGAGACCGCATACGCCTGCGAATCTTACCCAGGTTCGGGGCTCTCCGTGGAGATAATACCCCTAGTCCTGCTCTGCGGGGTCTCCGCATGATCACTATGGTGAATAAAGTAGCTACAAGATTGCTCCTTGAGCTGTTCATCTAGAGGAGGAAGAAGGGCAAGGCTAGCTCTACTCCTCTCTCTATGTGTGTGTATGATGGCCAAGGTTCTGAACCCCTTGCATGGGGAGGCCCGGGGGTTTATATAGGCCTACCCCCCAAGGGTACAATGGTAATCCGGCCGGGTGTAGGACCCTTCCGTTAGTGTCTTTGGACGCCGGCTTCTCCATCGGCTGCTAGGGCCCGCCGCTTGGTGGGTCCCGCCGGCTGCCGTGATCTCGGCCAACAGGTAGGGCCCGCCGACTGCTGGCCATCCTGGCTGCTTTATACTATAGCCTTGCTCCTGATGACGGAGGCTTTGTCGGGGGAGCGTGGCTACAGTCCCGCCGCCTGGCGGGCGTTCACTGTAGCCACATCCCGTCTCGTCTGGTTAATGGCGCACAGACTCTGAGGGAGAGGACGGCCGCCTGCTAGGAGCCGGCCTACCCTTGTTGCCGCCTGCTGGGGCTTTGCCGCCTTTTGGTGACTCGCGGACAGGTAGGGCCCGCCGCCTGCGGGCCTGTAACGCCCCGGATCCGATGCGCCAGGTGTCTGCCAGTTATTCGCCTTCGTTGCCTTGTCATTTGCTTGCGTGTTGCATTTCGTCATGTCATCATGTGCATTTCATTTTGCATACGTGTTCGTCTCATGCATCCGAGCCTTTTCCCCGTTGTCCGTTTTGCAACCCGGCGCTCCTATGTCATCCGACGTTCCCCTTTTCGTCTCCTGTTGTGAGTGGGTATTAAACTTTCTCGGAATGGCCCGAGGTTTGCCAAGCGGCCTTGGTATAGCACCGGTAGACCGCCTGTCAAGTTTTGTGTCATTTGGAGGTCGTTTGGTACTCCAACGGTTAACCGGGTAACCGCAAAGCCCTCTTTGAGTTGCAGCCCCACACCCCTTCCAAACTGGCCCAAAACCCACCTAACTCGCCTCCATGCTCTCGGTCGTTCGATCACGATCGTGTGGGCGAAAACCGCACCTCATTTGGACTCTCCTAGCTCCCTCTACCTATAAAACTAGGCCCTCCCTGAAATTCACGGATAATCCCCCCGAAACCCTAGATTTTTTCCCTCCGCGCGCGCCGGACATGTCCGCCCAGGGCCGGACACGTCCGCCGCCGCCCCCTCGGCCAATCCTAGTGCGCCGCATGTCCTCCGCCGCCACCCTCTGCCGCCGGCCCGCGGAGCCCATCGCGGGCCCGCGCGGGCCCTCGCGCTGCCGTCGCCCGGCCCGGCTGTCGCCGCCGGCCGCCATGCCCGCTGCCGCCCGGCCGGCCTACGCCGCCTTCGCCCGAGGCCGCCGCCTCCGGCCGCGCCCAGCTCCGCCGCGGTCGCCGCGTCCGGCCTCCCCGCCGCCGCGCCGCCCGGCCGTGCCTCGGCCTCGCCTTGCCTCCCCGCCTCCGGGACACCGCCGCCATGCGCCGCCGTGCGCCGCGAGCTCCGGCCGCCCCCGCCCGACCTCGCCTCCGCCGACCCCCGTCGCTCCTCCGCGCCGTCCGCGCCAGCTCCGGCCGGATCCGGCCAGATCCGGTCCGGCCCGGCCTCGCCGGCGTCCTCCCCAACCCCTCCGGCCATCTTCTCCTCCGTCTCCGGCGAGCTCCGCGACGAGGTTGACTTTCCCCCCGAAATCGCCTAAGTCCCAGATTTCTTGCATTATCATGCCATGTTTGACCTGCTGTATCTCTCTGCATTCGTAGCTCCGTTTCATGCGTGTAATATGTCAAATTGTTCGTCTCGAAGAGTAGATCATTTCATTCCATTGCATCATTTTCATTTGAGGTCATCTTGATGCCCGAAATGCTGTTGGAAGAGTGCATGTTGATGTTAATCTGCTGAAATTGTTATAACTTGCTCATTTGTCATTTTCGCCATGATTGATGTGTGCATCCTATGAGGTTGATGTCTACATGTGTTTTGATCTATGCCATGTATTCTTTCCAGTGGTGCTATCCATGTATTTTTGTGATCAATGTGGTGACTAGCACAAGCATGCAAACTAGGGTACTTGCTGTTGCTGATTTTAGTCCCTGTCTGCTGTTATTTTTATGCCATGTAAACTTGTTGCTGCAGAGAGATCCATGCATATTTTGAGATACTTCAGTAAGGATGTTTTGAACATGTGGTTATTGTCTATCTATTCATGCCCTTTCTTGCAATTATGGAGTAGCCTAGCATGCCATTTGAGTGCTCTACTTTTGCTTCAAAATGTTTCCTGGCAGATTGTTTACTTGTTATTCAATTTGGCCAAGCTTGCTATAGTTGATCCTTGCATGCTATGGACTTGTTCTTCTTGATGATGCTATGCTTATCTTGCCATGCAATGACTTGTGGTGAGTGAATCGAGCTTGTTAAGTAGTGTACTTGCTGTTGCTGTTTTGCTAGGATGAATCTGTTATTTCGTGATGCCATATAAACATGTTGTTACTAGTCATCCTATGCATAATCTGGAGATGTTCTATAAACATGTTTTGATCTACATGTCATGCTATATACATCCATGCCCCTGGTAGCATTTATAGCTTGCTGTAGCTTATTGTAATCTTGCTCTAAAGTTGCTTCATAATGTTGCTGTCAGCCTGTTAACATTAAGTTCACTTGTTACCATGTGTTTTCCTAGTGATCCATGTACCCTATGAACTTGCTCTTGCCATGCTTAGCTTCATAAACATGCCTTCTTGCTGTTGGTTGCCTTGCCATGCCATGTTTCGCTCTGTAGTGAGTTGCACAAGCTCATCTACATGCCTACTTATTGTTGTTCCTGCCATGTATGAATCTTTAATATAACTTGCCATGTTTACCTGGGTGCCATCATATCTTCTGATCCTTTTTGGCTTATGGTCAGTAAGGGACTTTTGTTCTATGCAATTAGTAGATTCATGCCATGCCTTTGTTTGCAATGTTAAGTTCCTGTAACATGTTGTTTGATAGCTCTAAACATTGCAACCTGATGTTATTTCTACTAAAGTCTGAACTGTTATTATTTGCAATCTTACCATGTGTTTTTGAGCATGTTCTAGTGATTTCTGGAGATAGCTCAGTGTTCATGTTTTGTTATGCTTTACCTGTACATCATGACCATGCCTTTTGTTATTATGTTGAGGTCTTGTAGCTTGTTGTTTTGATGCTTGCAATATGCCTACTTGCTGTTATGGACAGATTGTTGCTATGACTTGTATAGTGTGTGTGTGTGTTGCACCGTTGCTCCGTTTTGAGTGTGCTCTATATGAAACTTGCTTAGAATTGCATGTAGCTTCATATTATCATGTTGCATCTTTGTTTTGATGTGTTTGCTTGATGTTTGGGTGCATTTTGGATCAATGCCATGTTTAACTTGTTTTGCTCATATCTTCTAGGCCGTAGCTCCGAACTATATGAACTTTATATGTAACTTGACTAGAATTTCGTGTAAATCATCTTGGTGCATCTTAACTTGCTGTTTAACAACTTGAACATAAGGTTTGTTCAGATCTGGACCAATTTCGAAATTTGCATATGAGGACTTACCGGAATTGTTATATGTTGTTTCTGGCCTCATTTAAACTTGTCTGGACGTGTTTCTCTTGTTTGCATCATCTCTTGCCATGAGTAGCTTCATGTAGCCTTGTCATGCATCATGCTTGTTGTGCATCATGTCTTGCCTATGTGTGGTGTGTTTACCTTGTTGTGTGCTTCTTTTCGATAGTTCCTGTTTCGTCGCGATCGTGAGGATTCGTTCGTCTACAGTTGGTTCGGCTTCATCCGTTCGTCTTCTTCATGGACTCGTTCTTCTTCCTTGCGGGATTTCAGGCAAGATGACCGCTACCCTGGATCTCACTACTATCATTGCTATGCTAGTTGCTTCGTTCTATCGCTATGCTGCACTACCTATTACCTGTTTATCAAGCCATCCCAAATTTCCATGAACCTCTAACCTTTGACACCTTTCCTATGCAAACCGTTGTTTGGCTATGTTACCGCTTTGCTCAGCCCCTCTTATAGCGTTGCTAGTTGCAGGTGAAGTTGAAGATTTCTCTATGGTGGACAGGGTTTATGTTGGGATATCACAATATCTCTTATTATTATTAATGCATCTATATACTTGGTAAAGGGTGGAAGACTCGGCCTTTCGCCTGGTGTTTTGTTCCACTCTTGCCGCCCTAGTTTCCGTCATACCGGTGTTATGTTCCCGGATTTTGCGTTCCTTACGCGGCCGAGTGATTTATGGGACCCCCTTGACAGTTTGCTTTGAATAAAACTCCTCCAGCAAGGCCCAACCTTGGTTTTACCATTTGCCTCACCACCACCTACCCTTTCCCTTGGGTCGGCCAACCCAAGGGTCATCTTTATTTTAGCCCCCCCCCCGGGCCAGTGCTTGTCTAAGTGTTGGTCCGAACCGAGTAGACTGCGGGGCCCCCTCGGGGAAACTCGAGGTTTGGTTTTACTTGTAGGATGTCTCATCCGGTGTTGCCCTGAGAACGAGATATGTGCAGCTCCTATCAGGATTGTCGGTGCATCGGGCGGCTTTGCTGGTCTTGTTTTACCATTGTCGAAATGTCTTGTAAACCGGGATTCCGAGTCTGATTGGGTCTTCCTGGGAGAAGGTCTATTCCTTCGTTGATCGCGAGAGCTTATCATGGGCTAAGTTGGGACACCCCTGCAGGGTATAATCTTTCGAAAGTCGTGCCTGCTGTTATTGGCAGATGGGAATTTGTTAATGTCCAGTTGTAGATAACTTGACACCAGATCCGAATTAAAACGCATCAACCGTGTGTGTAGACGTGATGGTCTCTTTTCGGCGGAGTCCGGGAAGTGAACACGGTTTCTGTGTTATGTTTGACGTAAGTAGGTGTTCAGGATCACTTCTTGATCATTACTAGTTGACGACCGTTCCGCTTGTTCTCTTCTCGCTCTCATTTGCGTATGTTAGCCACCATATCATGCTTAGTTGCTGCTGCAGCCTCACCACTTTACCCCTTCCTTTCCTATTAAGCTTTGCTAGTCTTGATACCCATGGTAATGGGATTGCTGAGTCCTCGTGGCTCATAGATTACTACAACAACAGTTGCAGGTACAGGTTTATCCGATGATCATGACGCGAGAGCGATGCTTGCTTGCATTGAGTTCTGCTCTGCTTCTTCTTTGATCATGGGATAGGTTCCAGGTCGGCAGCCTGGGCTAGCAGGGTGGATATTGTTTGAGTTTCTGTTTATGATTCATCCGTAGTCGGATGTTGTTCTTGTATGTTGTATTGTTGTATTCATGTGGCATTGTATGCCTTATGTATGTATCCCCATCTATTATGTAATGTTGATGCAATGATATCCACCTTGCAAAGCGTTCCAATATGCGGGTCTATCCTTGGTGGGACCTTCGAGTTCCTTTTGAATAGGGTCGCATATTGGGCGTGACAAGTTGGTATCAGAGCCTCGACCGACCCTAGGAGCCCCCTTGATTGATCGTGTAGTTTGGCCGTTGTTGAGTCTAGAAGAAAACTGTTTTGGAGTCTAGTTATATCGGAGAGTAGGAATTCTTTTTACTCCTCAGCCCCTTCGTCGCTCTGGTGAGGAATCTTGACGTAGGTGTTTTGAATTACTTCTCTTCCCCTTCAAATTTTTTCTTTAGGATCACGCAGTTGGGTTTCCGGTAGTTGTTCCTCAGCTCTTTTTATCCGGTGCATTTCTCGTCAAGCTGACTCGAACCTCTTTGTCTTTCGCGAGATCAATCCTCAGTTCTTCCTCCACGACGTTGTTTTCCCTGTCCGAAGTTGTCCTTGTTTTTCCCACCCACCCTCCCTTTTCTTCTTGGAACCGGAGTCCGTAATAGAGTATCCTTCCTACTCGTGCAAAGTCTTTGCTTTCTTTCCTCAATGATTTCAACCGGTGTTTTCTCTTCAAGATATTCGTCGGTTCCCCCCTTCAAAGTTGCCTTTGTTTTTCCCGCCCTCCCACCCTCTCCTTCCCGGAGCATGAGTCTGTTTCGAGCATCAGTTTCAATTGCGTGGAGCCTCTTCAGTCTTCCCTCAATTATTTCAACCGGTGAATTCTCGTCTCGTTCGTCATTCTTCATCTCTTTTTCCTCTCCGGTGGACTCAATTCAAGTTTTGCGGGTGATCACATTCTTTCCTTGGATCAAATGTTTTTCCCTGCTCGTTCGCCTCTCGCTAGTTTATCCTTCCGGAGTGTTCATCTCAGGAGATTCGTCGGTATTTGAATTAATTCGAGGTTGTCACCTCATTCAAATATTTCAATTGTTCTGGTGCATCATCTCTCTCTTCAACGATCCTTTTTTCAACGCTGTTTTCTCTTCAGTGGGCCCTAACCCACAGGTCTTTTCCCAGGATCTTACCTGACTCTTCTGATTCTCCCGGAGTTATTCTCAAATTCTTTTCAAAGTATGACGTAAGAATGGATTCCACCAGCCACATGCCTTTCCAAGATCACGTTCAAATTCTTTTCATCTTTTGGTTCAACCCTTCCTCCTTTTTCCATTCTCCCGGAGCTCCTCGGTAATTTTGGTGATGTTTCTCGTCGTCATTTGAAGAACGAAGAAGAGTTTTTCCTCTAAATTTTGTCCGTTCTCTTGAAGTTTCGTGGTTCTAGCCTCATGTTATCCTCTCGAATTATTCCGTTTGTCAGATATTCTTTCTTACCCATCCGGAATATGTCAGGAGTAGTTTTTCTGTTTTCTTTTCACCGGAGGCCATCATTCCAGTCACCGTTATCCAATTATTCCGGTGCTTCGTTCAAGTGTTCTTCAATCGGCTCGTCATCTCTTCGTTCTTGTGCATCTAAATCCCCTCTTGCTTATTTGTTCTTCTAATTCTTCATGGTGATTAAGTCTCTTTCATCAGTCATTTTTGAATTCTTACGGTGGTTTGTTCAAGATTTTTTTCCTTGATTATCATTTTAATCCATTCGTTCTTTCAATCCTACCGGTGGTTCATGAAGACCTTCTCAAGTTTGCGATATGTCAATTCTCAATCCTTTTAAAGAAGAATAAGTAATATGCAAAAATCCATTGTGTCATCAATTTAGTTTGATGAAGGATAAACATACAATAAATCTTATTCTTATTTCATCAGAGTGATTAATCCCTTCCTTCAGAGTTTGTTCTTGATGAATAAATTCTAGTTCCAAGTGTTTTCATCTTTTCTTTTCCCGGAGTTCAAATTTCCTCGGTCATTTCGTCGGAACCTCCATCTAGATCATCGCAAGGCTCATCTTATTCTTTCATCCTTCATTCTATCTCATCATCCTTTTGTTACCGGAGTTCTTCATGGTGGTTCTTCATGGTTTAATTCATTCTTCAAGAGTTCATCAAGTACCATTCCATCCTCTCTAGCTCGTGTTCTTTTCCTTCCATCTTCAGTCGGAGTGCTGCCTAAATCCTTTCAGTCTTATTCGTTTCTTATCTCGTTCTAACCAGAGTGGGTTCATTGCCTATCTGATTCCGTGAGCTTTCGATTCTCATCATTCTCGTCGTTCCTTTATTTTTCTCTAGTGCTCTGATTCTTTGATTCTTCTCTTGAGTTATTGTTTCACCTCATTCCTTTTTCCCTTCCGTCTCGGTCCTAAGATCTCGGGACGAGATCTCTTGTTAGTGGAGGAGTGTTGTAACGCCCCGGATCCGATGCGCCAGGTGTCTGCCAGTTATTCGCCTTCGTTGCCTTGTCATTTGCTTGCGTGTTGCATTTCGTCATGTCATCATGTTCATTTCATTTTGCATACGTGTTCGTCTCATGCATCCGAGCCTTTTCCCCGTTGTCTGTTTTGCAATCCGGCGCTCCTATGTCATCCAGCGTTCCCCTTTTTGTCTCCTGTTGTGAGTGGTTATTAAACTTTCTCGGAATGGCCCGAGGTTTGCCAAGCGGCCTTGGTATAGCACCGGTAGACCGCCGGTCAAGTTTCGTGTCATTTGGAGGTCGTTTGGTACTCCAACGGTTAACCGGGTAACCGCAAAGCCCTCTTTGAGTTGCAGCCCAACACGCCTTCCAAACTGGCCCAAAACCCACCTAACTCCCCTCCATGCTCTCGGTCGTTCGATCACGATCGTGTGGGTGAAAACCGCACCTCATTTTGACTCTCCTAGCTCCCTCTACCTATAAAACTAGGCCCTCCCTGAAATTCACGGATGATCCCCCCGAAACCATAGATTTTTTCCCTCCGCGCGAGCCGGACATGCCCGCCCGGGGCCGGACACGTCCGCCGCCGCCCCCTCGGCCAATCCCAGCGCGCCGCGTGTCCTCCGCCGCCACCCTCCGCCGCCGGCCCGCGGAGCCCATCGCGGGCCCTCGCGCCGCCGTCGCCCGGCCCGGCTGTCGCCGCCGGCCGCCATGCCCGCCGCCGCCCGGCCGGACTCCGCCGCCTTCGCCCGAGGCCGCCGCCTCCGACCGCGCCCAGCTCCGCCGCCCTTCCCCGCGGTCGCCGCGTCCGGCCTACCCGCCGCCACGCCGCCCGGCCGCGCCTCGGCCTCGCCTCGCCTCCCCGCCTCCGGGACACCGCCGCCATGCGCCGCCGCGCGCCGCGAGCTCCGGCCGCCCCCGCCCGACCTCGCCTCCGCCGACCCCCGTCGCTCTTCCGCGCCGTCCGTGCCAGCTCCGGCCGGATCCGGCCAGATCCGTTCCGGCCCGGCCTCACCGGCGTCCTCCCCAACCCCTCCGGCCATCTTCTCCTCCGTCCCCGGCGAGCTCCGCGACGAGGTTGACTTTCCCCCCGAAATCGCCTAAGTCCCAGATTTCTTGCATTATCATGCCATGTTTGACCTGTTGTATCTCTCTGCATTCGTAGCTCCGTTTCGTGCGTGTAATATGTCAAATTGTTTGTCTCGAAGAGTAGATCATTTCATTCCATTGCATCATTTTCATTTGAGCTCATCTTGATGCCCGAAATGCTGTTGGAAGAGTGCATGTTGATGTTAATCTGCTGAAACTGTTATAACTTGCTCATTTGTCATTTTTGCCATGATTGATGTGTGCATCCTATGAGGTTGATGTCTACATGTGTTTTGATCTATGCCATGTATTCTTTCCAGTGGTGCTATCCATGTATTTTTGTGATCAATGTGGTAACTAGCACAAGCATGCAAACTAGGGTACTTGCTGTTGCTGATTTTAGTCCCTGTCTGCTGTTATTTTTATGCCATGTAAACTTGTTGCTGCAGAGAGATCCATGCATATTTTGAGATACTTCAGTAAGGATGTTTTGAACATGTGGTTATTGTCTATCCATTCATGCCCTTTGTTGCAATTATGGAGTAGCCTAGCATGCCATTTGAGTGCTCTACTTTTGCTTCAAAATGTTTCCTGGCAGATTGTTTACTAGTTATTCAATTTGGCCAAGCTTGCTATAGTTGATCCTTGCATTCTATGGACTTGTTCTTGACTTGGTTTGTTTAACAAACATGTCTTATTGATGATGCTATGATTATCTTGCCATGCAATGACTTGTGGTGAGTGAATCGAGCTTGTTAAGTAGTGTACTTGCTGTTGCTGTTTTGCTAGGATGAATCTGTTATTTCGTGATGCCATATAAACATGTTGCTACTAGTCATCCTATGCATAATCTAGAGATGTTCTATAAACATGTTTTGATCTACATGTCATGCTATATACATCCATGCCCCTGGTAGCATTTATAGCTTGTTGTAGCTTATTGTAATCTTGCTCTAAAGTTGCTTCATAATGTTGTTGTCAGCCTGTTAACATTAAGTTCACTCGTTACCATGTGTTTTCCTAGTGATCCATGTACCCTATGAACTTGCTCTTGCCATGCTTAGCTTCATAAACATGCCTTCTTGCTGTTGGTTGCCTTGCCATGCCATGTTTTGCTCTGTAGTGAGTTGCACAAGCTCATCTACATGCCTACTTATTGTTGTTCCTGCCATGTATGAATCTGTAATATAACTTGCCATGTTTACCTGGGTGCCATCATATCTTCTGATCCTTTTTGGCTCATGGTCAGTAAGGGATTTTGTTCTATGCAATTAGTAGATTCATGCCATGCCTTTGTTTGCCATGTTAAATTCCTGTAACATGTTGTTTGATAGGTCTAAACATTGCAACCTGATGTTATTTCTGCTAAAGTCTGAACTGTTATTATTTGCAATCTTACCATGTGTTTTTGAGCATGTTCTAGTGATTTCTGGAGATAGCTCAGTGTTCATGTTTTGTTATGCTTTACATGTACATCATGACCATGCCTTCTGTTATTATGTTGACGTCCTGTAGCTTGTTGTTTTGATGCTTGCAATATGCCTACTTGCTGTTATGGACAGATTGTTGCTATGACTTGTATAGTGTGTGTGTGTGTGTGTGTGTTGCACCGTTGCTCCGTTTTGAGTGTGCTCTATATGAAACTTGCTTAGAATTGCATGTAGCTTCATATTATCATGTTGCATCTTTGTTTTGAGGTGTTTGCTTGATGTTTGGGTGCATTTTGCATCAATGCCATGTTTAACTTGTTTTGCTCATATCTTCTAGGCCGTAGCTCCGAACTATATGAACTTTATATGTAACTTGACTAGAATTTCGTGTAGATCATCTTGGTGCATCTTAACTTGCTGTTTAACAACTTGAACATAAGGTTTGTTCAGATCTGGACCAATTTCGAAATTTGCATATGAGGACTTACCGGAATTGTTATATGTTGTTTCCGGCCTCATTTAAACTTGTCTGGACGTGTTGCTCTTGTTTGCATCATCTCTTGCCATGAGTAGCTTCATGTAGCCTTGTCATGCATCATGCTTGTTGTGCATCATGTCTTGCCTATGTGTGGTGTGTTTACCTTGTTGTGTGCTTCTTTTTGATAGTTCCTGTTTCATTGCGATCGTGAGGATTCGTTCGTCTACGGTTGGTTCGGCTTCATCCGTTCGTCTTCTTCATGCACTCGTTCTTCTTCCTTGCGGGATTTAAGGCAAGATGACCGCTACCCTGGATCTCACTACTATCATTGCTATGCTAGTTGCTTCGTTCTATCGCTATGCTGCGCTACCTATTACCTGTTTATCAAGCCATCCCAAATTGCCATGAACCTCTAACCTTTGACACCTTTCCTATGCAAACCATTGTTTGGCTATGTTACCGCTTTGCTCAGCCCCTCTTATAGCGTTGCTAGTTGCAGGTGAAGTTGAAGATTTCTCTTATTATTATTAATGCAGCTATATACTTGGTAAAGGGTGGAAGACTCGGCCTTTTGCCTGGTGTTTTGTTCCACTCTTGCCGCCCTAGTTTCCGTCATACCGGTGTTATGTTCCCGGATTTTGCGTTCCTTACGCGGTCGGGTGATTTATGGGACCCCCTTGACAGTTCGCTTTGAATAAAACTCCTCTAGCAAGGCCCAACCTTGGTTTTACCATTTGCCTCACCACCACCTACCCTTTCCCTTGGGTCGGCCAACCCAAGGGTCATCTTTATTTTAGCACCCCCGGGCCAGTGCTTGTCTAAGTGTTGGTCCGAACCGAGTAGACTGCAGGGCCCCCTCGGGGAAACTCGAGGTTTGGTTTTACTCGTAGGATGTCTCATCCGGTGTTGCCCTGAGAACGAGATATGTGCAGCTCCTATCGGGATTGTCGGCGCATCGGGCGGCTTTGCTGGTCTTGTTTTACCATTGTCGAAATGTCTTGTAAACCGGGATTCCGAGTCTGATCGGGTCTTCCTGGGAGAAGGTCTATTCCTTCGTTGATCGCGAGAGCTTATCATGGGCTAAGTTGGGACACCCCTGCAGGGTATAATCTTTCGAAAGCCGTGCCTGCTGTTATTGGCAGATGGGAATTTGTTAATGTCCGGTTGTAGATAACTTGACACCAGATCCGAATTAAAACGCATCAACCGTGTGTGTAGCCGTGATGGTCTCTTTTCGGTGGAGTCCGGGAAGTGAACACGGTTTCTGTGTTATGTTTGATGTAAGTAGGTGTTCAGGATCACTTCTTGATCATTACTAGTTGACGACCGTTCCGCTTGTTCTCTTCTCGCTCTCATTTGCGTATGTTAGCCACCATATCATGCTTAGTTGCTGCTGCAGCCTCACCACTTTACCCCTTCCTTTCCTATTAAGCTTTGCTAGTCTTGATACCCATGGTAATAGGATTGCTGAGTCCTCGTGGCTCACAGATTACTACAACAACAGTTGCAGGTACAGGTTTATCCGATGATCATGACGCGAGAGCGATGCTTGCTTGCGTTGAGTTCTGCTCTGCTTCTTCTTCGATCAGGGGATAGGTTCCAGGTCGGCAGCCTGGGCTAGCAGGGTGGATATTGTTTGAGTTTCTGTTTATGATTCATCTGTAGTCGGATGTTGTTCTTGTATGTTGTATTGTTGTATTCATGTGGCATTGTATGCCTTATGTATGTATCCCCATCTATTATGTAATGTTGATGTAATGATATCCACCTTGCAAAGCATTCCAATATGCGGGTCTATCCTTGGTGGGACCTTCGAGTTCCTTTTGAATAGGGTCGCATATTGGGCGTGACAGGGCCGTACGAATCGCCTGTCGTGGGAGCATGGTTCTTCTAACGTAGGTGATGTCTTGGGCCGTGTGGCGACAGTGCTGCATCGGGCGGGAGGTGTCCGCTTGGTACACCTGCACTGTGGCCACACTCTGCCCTAGATTTGGGGGTGGCAGTGTACATTATAGCCACGCCCCTTCTCGTCATGGTAATGGGAACAAACTTTGAGGAGGCGCGGGGCCGCCTGCTACATGCCAGGCCGTTTGGGGCCGCCTGTTGGAGGCACATCGTCTTCTAGCAGCCAACCCTTGGTCACAGCCGGCCCAAGGATTCGGCCTCTCGCCAGGAAGGTGTGAGGGGCGCAGCTAGCCCCGATGTATTGAAATACCATGGGGGGCTGATGAGGCTACCAGTGGTCATTTACTCCGATAGTAGTCCCCGAAGCTAGTGGGGCGCCACGGCTAAAAATCGAGGAGCCTCAGCAGCTTCCTACTCAGAATGTTTTGGTAAGCTTGCCTTGTCCGTCTTCTAGAGAAGCCGACTGCCAGGAGCCGGCCAAGGAGCTGCCGGCCGACTGGTGAATTGGAATCGTCGTGGTTGAGGCTGGGTGTCATGCCTATCGAGTAACAGGTTTGCCACCCGTTTCTTGCTCGCCATGCGGCGCCAGCAGACCAGGCCGGCCTGCCAGCCTACGTGCGCGACGGGATGTCGCTACAGGCCCGGGCCGCCACTACAGTGCCTCGGCGTGCGCGGATCCGCTGCGGCTGAGGCGAACGGTTGCGCTTCCGAGGCGCCTTAATCACGTGCGGTTACGGCGCGGAAGGCGCTAGGTCATGGGGTCGTGGGCGCAGTTAATCCTGCATCCTCCCACGTCTCGCCCCCTCGGCTCCACTACTGGGGGGCTATAAGTAGGGGTAGGAGGGGGCGGCAGAACGCACGCGCGCCCCCTCACCCTTCGTCTTCATCGCCTTCCTCTTCTTCTTCTCGCTTCTGCGGTGCCCCTTCTCGCCCCCAGAGCACAGTCGCAGCCGCCGTCGCCGGACTTTTCCGCATCCCTGCGGCTTCGTCCCTGCACAGCCACCTCGCGCCTCCAGTGAGCGACCGCGCTCATGGAGCGTGGCAGCAACTCTGGCGACTGGGATGGCTCCAACATTCACGACGACCACTTGGCGTTCCTCCGCGATACGGGATGGATCCCAATGCATCGCACATGAAGGTGCGTGTTCCTCCCGCGGCGGAGATCTCGCCGGCACCGGCGGATGGCGAGCGCGTCGTCTTTTGGTCGCACTTCCTCCACGGCTTCGGCCTGACGGCGAGCGGGTTCGTCCGCTCGTTCCTCGAGTTCTACGGAATGCAGCCCCACCACCTCATGCCGAACACAGTGGTGCTACTCTCCGCCTTCGTCACCCTCTGCGAGGGGTATCTCGGCACGCTCCTCACACTCGAGCTGTGGGGGGAGCGGTTCTACCTCAAGCTCGGCACCGCCACAAAGGGTGAGGCGGCGCAGTGTGGCGCCTGCGTCGCGGTGCGGCCCACAGGCTCTGGTGTCCACTTCCCGGCTCTTGCCTTGCTGTAGTCGGCTAAGCTGTGGCAAAAGTCCTACTTCTACGTCAAGAATATCCACTCGTCGTGGGACTATGTCAACCTACCGGCTTGTGCGGCCGGCTCGCCCGCAAAGCCCCGCACGAATTAGAAGTTTCGGCCGAAGAACCCGTCGGCCGCCTCCTCCACAAATCTCACCCGGCTCCAGGAGATGACGGAGTCGGAGGGCCTGAAAGCCTCAGATCTGCTGGCCCCCTTCATGAAGCATCGGGTGCGACCCCTTACACCTGGCCCCACATAATCAGCAGCATGAGCGGGCGCCGGGACCCATTCCGGATGAGCACCAAAACGATGTCGGGTGTGGAGGTGGTCCGGATGGTGAACTTCTTCTCCGACTACAAGCTCTCGGAGAAGGAGTGGTGGTTCGGCAAGGTGTCGTACAGCCGTGCCAACCCGCCGCATGCGGTAAGTCTTCTGGTGCCCTCGTTCTTGGCTTGGATTTCTTCTCGCCGCCTGACCAATTCTGCCGTGATGCAACGCTTCCTAGGCCAGACGGCATCTGACACCTCGGCCCCAGGTCACCAGTACCTGGCGGACCGGGCGGAGAGTGAAGTGGACGACCCCGACCTGGGGCGGCCGCCATGGAGGAGGAGGACGCCGTAGGAGGCGACAGCTAGGGAGCCGGCGACTCCTCAGGAGCCGGCCTTGGGGAGTGGCCAGAAGACAATGGGGAGGATGATGAGCCGCGCCACACCCTTGGTGCCGATAGGACAGGTGCCAGCTCCTCGGGCGCACCGACTACAACAGCCGATGCGCTAAAGCGTCGGGCAGACGCCGGGTTGTTCGGCAGTCGACCCAATAAGACTAAGACCTTGGCCGCCGTGACCAAGCGGCAAGAGGCCTTGAATGTGGACTCCTTCCAGAGGAACCCGAAGCCGCTCCCGACGGTGTCCGTGTTAGTACTCTGGCTATACTTGGCTTGACAGTTTCCGCCTGGTGCTTGTTTCTTCTTCCCTTGCAATTTTCTTACTTCCTTTTTCCTGCCTCGCTGAGCAAGGCCCCGCTTTCCTAGTCGCGAGCCCCATCGGGCTCGGTGATTGGAGTAGCGGACGACTCTGCTAACACCCGCCGCATGGACCTAGCCGCCGCCCTTCGGGAGGCGACGGAGAGGAACCTACTGGAGGCGCGGCAGGAGCGAGATGTCGTGGCCCGAGCGGAGGCAGAGGAGGCCGACACGGCACAGGAAAGGGCCGATGAGGCGGCCAAGGTGGAAGCCGACACGGCGGCCAAGGAGTAGGCGGACATGGCCGCCAAAGCACAGGAGGAGGAGGCATCCCGCAGTAGGGATCCCGAGTCCACTGGCTCGCAACATGCGGAGCCGCTGGTGCTGGAGGGCCAGGAGCCGACTGGAGGGGCTGGTGTCGACCAGCCGGCCCTGGAGAGGAAAGAGGCGGACCCCGTCGTTTCAAAGACGGAGGTGCCTCCGCGCGCGCCGACTGCCGACTCGTAGGGCAGTTGGCCTGAAGCGCCACTGGTGCCGCCATCTGGCGGCGAATTGGTGGTGGGTCCGACTCCCACGGTCCGCATTCCCGCGTGCCAGCACCCGGCGAGGGCGAACTCGGCGCCATGGCCGATGGAGACCGGGGCCGCTAGCTCGTCGGCGCCTGACACTGAGGCCACTAGCACCGCCCCACCGGATTGGACATCTGGGGGCGGCACAGGTGTCTTGAACATGGTCGTGAAGGACGTCTTGGCCCGGTTCAACACCCAGGGCGCCACCCTCCAGCAATTCATGTAGGAGTTCTTGGCGACGCATGCGGCCGTCCGAGTACTTTAGTTGCTTCTTTTTTTCAATTCTTGCAATCTTCCGCGGGGGCGCGTCAGCACACCCACTGGGTGTAGCCCCCGAGTTCCGGGTCGACTGCTGAGCAGGCGGCTCGGAACTTCATTGTAAGTTCCGAGTGCTGACTTGTTTTTTTTCTTCTGTTGTCTCCGTTGCAGGACTACCACAACCTCCGCGTGGCCGCCTACAACTCTTAGCACTAGGATCTGGCCAAGCAAACTGCCGACCAGAATCAAAGCCGGAGTAAGCATTCTGTTTTTCTTCTCACGGGGGCGCTTCAGCGCACCCACTGTGTGTAGTCCCCGACATTCGGGCCGACTGTTGAGCAGTCGGGCCGGATCTTCTGGCAAGTACTTGTCTTTGGTTGGTGTTGACGCTTTCTTTCTTGTCTTTGCAGAGATCGCCTCCGATCTGCGGAGGTGCCTGGGCGAGGTCAATACTGCGCTCCAAACCAAGGAGTAGGAGCGCAGCTAGGCAGTTCAGGAGCGCGACCACCTGGCGAAGGAGCTGGCAGACCAGGCGGAGCGGCATAAGGCGAAGCTCCAGAAGCTGAAGGAAGGCGAAGGCCTCCTCAAGGCCGAGTTCGAGACTCAACACTCAGAGTGGTTCGAGAAGGAGAAGTTCCTGACCGACGGCTACGGCGAGATCGAGCACATGATGAAAGGTAAATCGCATCTTCCTTGGTATGGCTGCCGACTGCTGCACGCGCCGGCTTCTGGCTTCTAATTTTTTTGCTCTTCTTCTTGGACAGAATTCTTCCCCGGTCAGTCTGTCGCCGTCAGCCAGGCCATTGAGGCGCGGCGCGATCAGCTGAGGAGGGCAGGTGCCGACATTATGCCAAACGCGCCCCGAAACCTTTGCGAGCAGCTCCTGGACATCAAGACATGCCTGGACCCGGCTTGCCGTCTACTTCGCCGCCTGCAGCACGCCGGGTCTCAGGTGCTGACCACCCTCTGGACGGACACCTAAGTCCCGTGCACCCCCAGTCGGACTGCCGACTGGCTAGAGGTAGCAGTCGGGTGCTTTGAGGCCTGGAAGGGCGCCGCGGCTCGGGCGGGCGCTCAGACAGCCTTGGAATATGCCAAGGCTTGGTATCCTAGGCTGGACCTGGACCACCTGACCACCTTTTGGCAGGAGGCCGGGCCGAAGCTGGCAGTGGTGAGCCGCGTGCTCACCCAGCGCACGGCGACAATCGCCGAGTATGCGAACACCAACATATTCATCCCCGAGCTAGACGAGGAAGGCGCTGAGGTGCCGCCCAACTGGTTCGGGGTGAACCCGGATGATGGTGAGGACTCAGCAGAGGAGATCGCTTCCAGCGATGAGGGCAAGAATGAAGATGGTGAGGACGACGAAGACACCGCACCGAACGACAGAGCAGACAGCCGGCCGCAGCCTGATCAGGCCTCGACCAGCCGACTGTGAGATGCCACGCCAACTGTTGCTGGTGCTAACTAGGCCGAGACCTACCAGTCGTCCGCTCAACCAACCGGTGCCTCTACCTCCGCCAACCTGTCGACTCCGCGTGCTGCTATTCTGGCCTAGGCGGCCACTTTATCTTTCCTGCCTTCCTGTTCTTGTAATCTTTCGAACAAGTTAAATTCACACAGTTCCACCCATTGGGGGTGTACATTCAGACTCTATTGAATGCTGGCTGTGAGCCTTTTCTATGTAAATTAATTTATTCTCGCACAAGTTGTGCTCTGCCGGGTTCTAACTTGATTTTGCCTTCCTATTCTTTTTGGCTTTTTCCTTTGCCGTCTTCCTTTGGCTGCCGCCCTATCAGCCGAACAGCCGCTCTGCGGTCTGTGGCCGGCTCATAGACTTGGCCGTTTAGGATAGACAAGTACTACGGCCGCCTAGAACATAGCAATTCAAGTGAGAAGCTGGACGGCCAGCTGCTCAGCAGCCGGACGGTGAGGTGAGAGGACGCTTGGCCTATGTTGGTTTTTTCTTTAGTCAGTTTTCGTGTGGACACCGTTTCCTGCCTTTAGCTCTTGCCAGCCGGACAGTCGCTCTGTGAGCTGCGGCTTAAAGCAAGAGAGGGCTTAGATGTCGGCACACTACTTGTCCAGCTGTAGGTGGCATCAACATAGGACAAGGCGGCGAGCCCCCGGACTGACTGGTCGGACTCGGTGCCGGGCGGAGAAATGAAATAACACATTTACATGCATAATCTTATCATATAGATAAAAAGGGTAGTCCCCCAGTGCTCCTCGAGGGGACCATGATTGTCTTTGCGTAATACAAAAAGGTAGCATGATACATACTGCATTTAACTATAAAATCTTCGAAGGTGGTTTGCATACCATGGGCGCTCTGTTTCCTTGCCGGAGTCGTCCCTCTTGCACGCCCTGGGAATCTGCACGTCGATGAGGTAGTAGGAGCCATTGCCCAGGGCTTTGCTGATGATGAAGGGCCCATCCCAAGGGGTCGAGAGCTTGTGCTGGCCGGCTGTTCGCTGGACCAGTCAGAGCACAAGGACCCCCTCACGGAAGGATAGCGGTTTGACCATCCGGCTATCATAGCGACGCAGGCCCTGCTGGTGGATGGCGGACCGGCTGAGGCCAACAGCCGGGCCTCTTCCAGCAAGTGGACATCGTCTTCTCGCACCTCCTTTGCCTCCACCTTCGTGTACATGGTGAATTGAGGCGAGTCAAACTCAATGCCGGTTGGGATGACAACCTCGGCCCCGTACACGAGGAAGAAGGGAGTGAAGCTAGTTGCTTTGTTCGGTGTAGGCTGGAGGCTCCAGAGGACGGACGACAGCTCTTCGATCCAGCAGTCGGCTGAGCGTTCCAGCGGTTTGACCAGTCATGGCTTGATGCCAGACAGGATGCGGCCATTTGCTCGCTCGACTTGGCCATTTGGCTGCGGATGGGCAACGGACGCTAAGTCCAGTCGGATGCCCTGCGTCGTGCAGAAACGGGCCAAGGCGCCTTTGGCGAAGTTTGTGCCATTATCAGTGATGATGCTGTGCGGTACGCTGTACCGGACGGTGATATCCGCAATGAAGGTCACAACAGTCGGACCATTGGGTTTCTTGATTGGCTTTGCTACAATCCATTTGGTGAATTTGTCCATGGCAACCAACAGATGGGTCAAGCTGCCACGTGCTGTATTGAACGGCCCCACCATGTCCAGCCCCCAGACGACAAATGGCCAGGTGAGGGGGTGGTCTTGAGTGCAGAAGCCGGCAGGTGTTGCTTGGAGCTGAAGCATTGGCACCCATTGCATTCCTTGACCAAATCCTTTGGCGTCGTCCAAAGCAGTCGGCCAAACGAAATCCGTGGCGGAAAGCTTTGGTGACAAGGGATCTGGAGGCTGCGTGGTGGCCGCATTTGCCTTGGTGGATGTCTCTGAGAATTGCTTTGCTCTTCTCTGGCTCTACGCAGCACTGGAAGATGCCAGTTACGCTCCGCCTAACGAGCTCTCTGTTTACTATTGTGTACGCTGATGCCCGGTGTTGCACTTGTTGGGCCAGAATCTCGTCTACTGGTAGCTCTCGGCTCACTAGGAAGTTGAGGATGGGTTGTGCCCAAGAGTGTGCTTCTACCACTGTGATCACGGCCACTTGTACCAGGGCGGTTGGGTTGGGAGGCGGTGGGATGGAGTCGATCGCCACTTGCTGTGTCGTTGAAGTCCCCGGGCCGACTGCTGCAGCCCCCGGGCTGGGTTCTGAAAACCCCAGGCTGGGTGTGACTGCTGAAGTCCCCGGACCGTCTGCTGAAGTCCCCGGGCCAACTGCTGCAGCCCCGGGCCGGGATTTGAAGTCCCCGGGCCGGGTGCGACTGCTACAGTCCCCGGGCCACCTGCTGAAGTCCCCGCGATGATTGTTGCAGTCCCCGAGCTGGATCTGACTATTCCAGGGTCAGTCGGAACGAAGATGAACTCTGATTCCGGCAAAGGCTTGATAAACTACTTGCGGAGGCAGTGGAGGGAGACACCGGCTGGTATCGCTTGCCGGGAGTAGACAATCCGTGCCAGAGCATCTGCTTGCTCATTGTCGGCCCATGGCGCGTGATTGAACTCGCACCCGTCAAAGTACCCGCTTAGCTGCTGGACGAGGAAGTGGTAGCTCGTTATGTTTGCATCCTTGGCGTCCCAGTCACCAGACGACTGCTGGACCACCAACTCCAAGTCGTCGTAGCATAGCACTCGGCGGATGCCAATCTCTTTGGCCAGTCGAAGCCTATGGATGAGTGCCTCGTACCATGTTGTTGGAGGCGGCAAAGTGAATCTGCAGTGTGTACTTGAGCTTATCTCCTTTGGGAGAGGTGAGGGCGATGCCGGCTCCCAAACCGGTGTGCATTTTTGAGCCATCAAAGTGCATCCGCCAATGGGTAGAATCCGGCGCTGGCGCCAGGTACTGGGTCTCGGCCCAGTCGATGAGGAAGTCGGCCAGCGCTTGGGACTTGATGGCGGTGCGAGGCTAGTAGAGGATGGTGAAGGGGGCCAGCTCAATGGCCCACTTCGCCACCTAGACTGATGCCTCTCTGTTGCCTATGATCTCGGGAAGTGGGGCAGTGCAGATGACCGTGATGGAGTGGTCTTGAAAATATTGCTTGAGATTCTTGGCGGTGAAGTATATACCAAAGCACATCTTCTGGTAGTGGGGGTAGTTCTACTTGGAGACTGACAGCACCTCATTCAGGTAGTAGACGGGCCTCTAGACCAGCTGTGCCTTGCCGTCTTCTAGGCGCTCGACCATGATCAAAGTGCTGACCACCCGGCTGGTGGCCATGATGTAGAGGAGCATAGGCTCCTTAGCAGCCGAAGCCGCCAGGACATGCGGCGTGGTCAGCATCTTCTTGAGCTGGAGGAAGGCCTCGTCTGCCTTGTCATTCCACTCGAAGCAAGTGGTTTTCTTCATTAACTGGTACAGGGGAAGAGCCTTCTCGCTCCGCCGACTGATGAAGCGGCTGAGGGATGCTAAGCACTTGGTGAACTTCTGGATGTCTCGCAGTCGGGTGGGTATCTCCATCCTCTCAATGGCCTTGATCTACACAGGGTTGCACTCGATACCGCGTTCAGAGACAAGGAAACCAAGGAGCTGGCCGGATGGGACTCCGAAGACACACTTCTCAGGGTTGAGCTTGATTTGAAAACGACACAGATTATTAAAGGTCTCTGTCGGTGTCAAAACCGGCGGATCTCGGGTAGGGGGTCCCGAACTGTGCGTCTAGGCGGATGGTAACAGGAGACGAGGGACACAATGTTTTACCCAGGTTCGGGCCCTCTCGATGGAGGTAAAACCCTACGTCCTGCTTGATTAATATTGATGATATGGGTAGTACAAGAGTGGATCTACCACGAGATCAAGGAGGCTAAACCCTAAAGCTAGCCTATGGTATGATTGTTGTAATGTATGTTGTGTCCTACGGACTAAAGCCCTCCGGTTTATATAGACACCGGAGGAGGCTAGGGTTACACAGAGTCGGTTACAATGGTAGGAGATCTACATATCCGTATTGCCAAGCTTGCCTTCCACGCCAAGGAAAGTCCCATCCGGACACGGGACGGAGTCTTCAATCTTGTATCTTCGTAGTGTTGGAGTCCGGCGGACGATGATAGTCCGGCTGTCCGGACACCCCCTAGTCCAGGACTCCCTCAGTAGCCCCTGAACCAGGCTTCAATGACGGTAAGTCCGGCGCGCATAATGTTCGGCATTGCAAGGCGGGTTCCTCCTTTGAATAATCCAGAGAAGATCATGAACACCAGGATAGTGTCCGGCTCTGCAAAATAAATTCCACATTCCACCGTAGAGAGAATAAAGTGTACACAAATCCAATCTGCTGACGTATTATGCGGCATGACATCACACCGCTACCAAGCCTTTACTTGAATCGTTTTTTATTATACCACCTCAGCACGTTTAGCGAAGCGGTTTCCTTGGCACGTCCTGTCGAAGCAGAGATCGTGTTCCCCTTATTCCAGGATTCTCATCAATACGGACGTGGGTAACCCAACCGCGCCATTGATGGTGGCGCTTGGGAGATAAGCGAGTTTTACCAGGCCGGTGGGGGGCGCATAGTCTTCGCCCGCCTATATAAGGGATAAGGATTCACCTTTTCACCTACGCCTTCTTCCTCCTTTGCTTATCCATCTCCGCGCACTCAAGCTCCAACGCCCAAGCTCGCGCATCTCGCCTCGACCTTCTCCGACCATGTCCGTAGCGGGAGGCAAATGGTTGGCCTCCACCGTTAAGGAGGAGCACATCACCAAGCTGCGCAGCACCGGATACCTTTCCGGCGACATCGCGCATCGGCTGCCCGACGAGGGGCAGCTCATCCCTACCCCCAGGCCCCATGAGAGGGTTGTTTTCCTCCCCCACTTCCTCCGCGGACTGGGTTTTCCACTTCACCCTTTTGTCCGGGGGCTCATGTTCTACTATGGCCTGGATTTCCATGATCTGGCGCCGAACTTCATCCTCAACATCTCGGCGTTTATCGTCGTGTGTGAGGCCTTTCTCTACATCCGGCCCCACTTCGGCCTGTGGCTCAAGACCTTCAACGTCAAGCCGAAGGTTGTGATGGGCACGCAAGCGGAATGCGGAGGCGCCATGTTGGGCAAGATGCCCAACGTTCTTTGGCTCGAAGGGGCCTTCGTGGACTCCGTTAAGGGGTGGCAATCGGGGTGGTTCTATATCACCGAGCCGCGCGAACCCACGTGGGCGGTGACCCCCGAGTTCAGATCTGGCATCCCCACGCAGCTCACCTCCTGGAAAGAGAAGGGCTTGCGGTGGGGTAATTCGAAGGAGGTGACGGGACTCCGAGCCTGTATCCAGAAGCTGGTGAACAATAAGCTCCGGCTCATCGACGTGGTCCAAGTCATGCTCATCCGCCGGATTCTCCCATGCCAAGAACGGGCATTCAATCTGTGGGAGTTCAATCCGGAATAGCACCAGGCGCTAAGCGGGCTCTTCGATACAACATATGAAGGCGCCTGGAGGGTGCTGTTTAAGGGCGCCGAAGCCCCCGCATCCGCGACAGAAGATCGCGGATTCCGCTCGCAGCATCCAGCTGACGAGGTAAGTGATTCAACCCCTTTACGGGACACTTATTGTTAAGAGTTTGACCCTAAGCGGGTTTCAATCTTCCTTCTCCTTTGACAGGAGTGGATGAAGAAGGCCGAGCAGCTCATCTGCCTGGCTCCCATGCCAGAAGACCCAGTGGACGCCCGTCTAGCGGGGTTGCTGGTTCCGGCACCACACGTGGTGCCGGAGAAGAAGGCCAAGAAGGTGGCCACGGGTACTCGGAAGAGTACCCGTTTTCAGGTGTCCGACGAAGAGGCGGACTCCTCCCCCGAAGATGAGGAGGAGGAAGAAGACTTTCTCCCAGAGGAGGGAGAGAAAAAGAGGAAGGCCTCCCCTACAGGGGAGGCCGAAGGGTCCAAGAGGGGAAGAACTATTCCCCCGGACAGCTCCGCCAACACCAACGTTGGTGAAGAGGAGTGGCCTTCAAGGGCCAGGCCTCTAGCGAGATCGTAAGTATCCGGATCCCTGTATAATATGAAATTTCTTTCGTGCCACATAGTGCCTTTCTAATGCCGCATACTGTCCGCAGTCCGGCCGACGATGATCTCCCCTCTTCATCGAGCGAGTCGTTGGCCCCGTCGAATGTGGATTCACTTCCGACTGCCTCCACCCCCCGCGCCGATGAGGACGCCGAGGTGGGATCCCAGAGAGGGACCCATCAGGAGGAGGCTCCGGAGGCACCGCAAGGCAGCCTCTCGAACTTTGCGCCGGACTCTACATCGGAACCTGCAATGGTTCCAGAGTCCGGCAAGCAGCCCCTTCGAAAGAAGGGAAAGACCGTGACGCCGGCGGCCTCCGTCCAACCGGAGGCGCCGGACAACTTGCTGGAGGCGCTCAAAGGCGCTTCCATCGAGGAAGAACACCGCACTATTATGAGTGCGGTGATTCAGAAGGTTCAGCTCGCCAAGAGCGGGCTGACCGAAGCCTGCAGCAGCCTTCTAACAGGCTTTGAGGTAAGAAGTTATAATTATGTAATGTAATACCACATAGACAGTAGCCCCTGATGGTCAGTTCGGTGTTCGGAAAGAAAAGCCGGACTGAGGATCTTAAAAGATATATGCAGGTTTGCTTAAAATATATGTCAATATGGGTTTGCAGGCTGCGCTGCTGACCTTTGCCGCACTGACTGCGGAGGTCGGTGCATTAAAGCAGGATCTCGAGCGGTCCGAGCAAGAGCTCGGCCATGCTAAGAAGCAGCTCGAGGACAAAGAAGGTGAGTAACACCACTTTGAATAGTTACCTTACAGAAAAGGATTTTGGTTGCAACAAAAATGACAAGGATAATATGGGTATTGCAGGGGCCACGAACGAGGTGGCAGCCCTGAAAGAGGCTGTGTCTGCGGCCGAACGCACTGCGGCTGCAGAGCGGGCCGAGCGAGAGAAACAAGAGGCGCAGGTGGCGGAAGTGCGGCAAGAGCTCCAGGTTCTCATGGAAAAGCATGAGAGCTTGGAGCGTGACTCCAAGACTCGAGAGTCCGAGCTTGCCTCGGCTCTCTAAAGTGCCAAGTCCGCCAAGGCCGAGGCCCATAAGGCCCTTCAGGAGGTTGAAGATGTAAAGAAGATAGCGGCGGGTAAGGCATTTTTCATGCAAAGCAAACATGTTAATGTAAACTACCTGACACTTACCCGCATTCGGAGCTCTCCAGGGGCGTTTGCAGATCTGCCGCGTAGTGTATCCGATGCCGCCGCATTCTACCGTGGCGAGGAGGGGAGCTCAACGGAGAAGGTCTTCTGGTCTCAGTATGCTGAGGCCGGCCATCCGGTGCCCCCAAGCGACCAGCTGAAGCAGCTGGTCGAACTCCACAAGGTAGCTGAGGAGGCCATGAAGGGCCTTATAGTCCGGCTGTGGCCTGGACAGGCCATGCCTGGAAGCTACTTTGGCCTCGTGCGGCGGCTGGTGGATGCGTGCCCCTGGGTCGAGGTCATCAAGCGCTCCGCCTGTATTGAAGGTGCTCGTCGGGCCCTTGCCCGCACAAAGGTGCATTGGGGCAGGTTGGATGCGGAGAAGCTTCTCACGGACCCACCACCACCGGGCAAGGAGTATCGCACGCCCGAAATGTATTATAAAACTGTCCTGAAGGGAGCCCGCGATATTGTGGATGAGTGCCCCAGAAATGTAATCTTTGAGTAAACTCGCTATGTATTATCCTGTGCGCTGAAACTTTGTTCATGTGCGCATTAAGCAACGCTTGTTTAATTTAAAATATTACCTTCTGTGCGGCCGTTTATAAAATCTGAGAGATGGCAAGTCGTTGGCTTCAGCCCCCGAGTGCTGGGGTATTTGGGATAAACTTGAGCACTCTTGTTCCCATTTTTGGGTCCATCTAGGGAGGCTCTCAACACAACGAACAAGGCAACCGGACTTATAATGCTTAAACACTCTCACTTAGCCATAGAATTCTATAATTTTAAATTTCGGCGAAGCCCCTGGTATTCGGAAGACCGAATCCGGGGCGCTATCCACGCCTTCGTCGGACATTGTCCGGAACTTCGCTCGAAGCGGCGTGAGTCTTTAAGGACCCGAAAAGACCTCTCGAACAGCGAACAGTCTCTCGCCTCATCATGCCGGTCAGTTTTAGCTTTCTCCACTGAGGCGCTCGCCCGGCTCAACCGGGGCGCAATCGCAGTGGTTCTCCCAGTGCCACCTTAGCCGACAGAACGGAACGAAGGCACCAAAACGTGGGAGCCGGACAAACCCAACTATTGACCCAAGACATGATTCGGAGCCGATTCATATAATGCTATAAGTTCGGGGTGCCGCACTTATGAAAGTGTTCGGACTTATCACACCGTAATGTGGGGAACATAAGCCCCTGGTGTATTAGGCCGTACCAAAATGCACGGATGCAAGATGTCACGTAATGGACATATGTATATAAAAAGTAATGCAATTGCCGTCGAAAAGTGCTGCATCATTTATTAAAGAAAGTCTGCTATGAGTGCGGACTGATACAAATAGTGTGGTAAGCAAGGGATTTGGACTAATTAAACATGTCCCCCTCCAGGGGTGAGCTGCGGACTTGGTGTATATAATCGAATTTAATGCTCGTAATTGAGACCACCTGAGTGTTCGTCGCAGCCTTCTTTCTTCCCTGACTGTTGCATCATGAGTTCGGCAGGTTCACCGCCGGACAGGGCCTCTGGTTAATGGAGTCCTGTGTACACAAAGAAGGAAAATAAGAATAAAATAGAGGGGGGCACACTTGCGAGCCCCTGGTGTAGTTGAGCCGCACTCTGGGTCCATTGTGATCGTGCCCCTTCCCCTGCGCCCATGGTATCTCCAAGGCATAATGATGTACGCGGAGGGTTGTTCTTGCAATCATGTGAGGGAAAGGGTTGGGGCCGCATTGCTACGCATGCTCTGATCGCGCCAGGTGGTCTTGGTTGGTATTGCTTCGGGCGCGTTTTGCTGTATCCGGCCGTTTAACGGCGGACTCGAGAATTGCCTTAAAAGGCTGCTCTGTACTTCTGCCGCGAGAGCCGCTGTATGTTCCTCCATTCGGAGGGAGCGTTCCGTATTCCCGTTGACCGTGATGACTCCGCGAGGCCCTGGCATCTTGAGCTTTAGGTATGCGTAATGCGGCACCGCGTTGAACTTAGCAAACGCGGTTCGTCCAAGCAGAGCGTGATAGCCGCTGCGAAATGGGACTATGTCGAAGATTAACTTTTCGCTCCGGAAATTATCCGGGGATCCGAAGACCACTTCCAATGTGACTGAGCCCGTACAATTGGCTTCCACACCTGGTATGACACCTTTAAAGGTTGTCTTTGTAGGTTTAATCCTTGAGGGGTCTATGCCCATCTTGCGCACTGTATCCTGATAAAGCAGGTTCAGGCTACTACCGCCGTCCATCAGGACTCTTGTGAGGTGAAATCCATCAACGATTGGGTCTAGAACCAATGCGGCGAATCCGCCATGGCGTATGCTAGTCGGATGGTCTCTTCGATCGAAAGTGATCGGACAAGAGGACCATGGATTGAACTTCGGGGCGACTGGCTCCATCGCATAGACGTCCCTTAGTGCGCGCTTCCTCTCCCTCTTGGGTATATGGGTTGCATAAATCATGTTCACCGTCCGCACTTGTGGGGGCAAACCCTTCTGTCCTCTATTGTTCGGCGGTCGGGTCTCTTCCTCGTCATCGTTGTTTAGCCCCTTGTCATTGTTTTCGGCAATTAACTTTCCTGCCTGTTTGAACACCCAGCAATCTCTATTGGTGTGATTAGCTGGCTTTTCAGGGGTACCATGTATATGGCATAAGCGGTCGAGTATTCGGTCCAAATTGGATGGACCCGGAGTGGTTCTTTTGAATGGCTTCTTCCATTGACCGGGTTTAGAGCCTCGGAATCCGGCGTTGACTGCCGTATCCTCCTTATCATCGCCGTTAATGCGGCGTTTGTTTTTGTTTCGACGTGACCTGCTGTTGTTGTCCTTAGTATCCGGACTGCCAGAATTTTTACGGAGATTGTTGCTGCGAGCTAGCCAGCTATCCTCTCCCACGCAGAAGCGGGTCATTAATGATGTGAGGGCTGCCATGGATTTCGGCTTTTCCTGTCCCAGGTGCCGGGCTAGCCATTCGTCGCGGATGTTATGTTTGAAGGCTGCAAGGGCCTCTGCATCTGGACAGTGTACGATTTGGTTTTTCTTTGTCAAGAACCGTGTCCAGAATTGTCTGGCTGATTCGTCTGGCTGCTGAATGATGTGGCTTAGGTCATCGGCGTCTGGTGGTCGCACATACGTGCCCTGGAAGTTGTCGAGGAATGCGGCTTCCAGGTCTTCCCAACACCCAATTGACTCTGCGGGCAAGGTGTTGAGCCAATGCCGAGCTGGTCCTTTAAGCTTGAGTGGGAGATATTTGATGGCATGGAGATCGTCGCCGCGGGCCATATGGATGTGGAGAAGATAATCTTCGATCCAAACCGCGGGGTCTGTTGTGCCAACGTAGGATTCAATGTTTACAGGTTTGAACCCTTCAGGGATTTGATGATCCATTACTTCGTTAGTGAAGCATAGCAGGTGTGCGGCGCCTCTGTATTGAGCAATATCACGACGCAGCTTGAGAGAGCATTGTCTGCTGTGTTCGGCCCGGCCGGGGTTATTGTATCCGGCGCGATGGTATTCGTCGTGGGTCGTGGGGCGCCCACGTGATCCATAGATGGATCTGGATTGCCTTGCTTTGTCCTCCAATATATCTCGCAAGTCCGGCGCGTTCCCTCTTGGCTTCGTACTTTTGGAGCGATGCCGGGGTACGGTCTTGGTTGGGGGCCTAGATGCCTCTCTGTCACGACCACGGGGTGGTCGGTCAGCCGTATCGTGCGCTGGTGATGGAGGTATGTATGCTTCCTCCTCTAATCGGGGGAGCAGCTTGCGTCTTGGGTAGCTTTTGGAGGGGCGTTCGAGTTTATACTCTTCGGCCGCGAGGACCTCGGTCCATCGATCGACCAGTAGGTCCTGATCAGCTTGAAGCTGCTGCTACTTTTTCTTTAGGCTGTTTGCCGCGGTGATAAGCCTGCGTTTAAAACGCTCTTGTTCGACGGGATCCTTGGGCACGATGAATTCGTCATCGTTGAGGCTTGCCTCGTCTTCGGCGGGAGGCATATAGTTATAATCCTCAACCTCTTTGTCTGCCGCCCTCTCGTGAGGGCTTGCTTCTGCATCCTCCTGCGCTAAGTCTTGCTGGAGGGGGTTATCTTCGGCACTTTCTGGGGTATTATTATCTCCTGTGCCGGAATCTCCATTCTTGCTATGGCGGGATTTAGAGCGGGCCGCTGACGCCGGCGCTTGGGCTGTTTCTTTAAAGAATCTGCCTCTGCTGTTTCTTCGCCGTCCCCGTCTTGTGGGGTGTCCACCATGTATATGTCGTATGACGAGGTGGTCTTCCAGTGCCCTGTAGGCGCTGGTTCCTATTCGTCTCCGGCATCGTCGTCCATAGCGTCGATGTCATCGGAGTCGTAGTCTAGCATGTCAGTTAGATCATCAACAGTGGCTACAAAGTGGGTGGTGGGTGGGCTCTGAATTTCTTCATCGTCCGTATCCCAACCATCCTGGCCATAGTCCGGCCAGGACTCTCCCGATAACGAGAGATGCTTTAGCGAATTTAGGATCTCGCCAAAGGGCGAGTATTGGAAGATGTCTGCGACGGTGAATTCCATAACCGGCACCCAATCCGATTCGATTGGTAGGGGCGTGGGAGGTCTGGAGTCCGACAAGGAGTCCGGCACCTCGGAATCACGAGTTTCGCGAGGGACAAGATTAGCGTTCGGCTCCATCGCCGTGGAAGTTGAAGCCCCCGAGGTGGTGTCCACCCACCGATCCTCGATCTAGGCGATCGGCTCCGGACTAAAGCCGAGGCGGATTCGTGTGCGGCCACCAAGGCACTGTTCGGCGGCAGAGCTAGATCATGCCCATCGCAACAGTGCGGCGCGCTTGGCTGTGGCTCGAGCCCGTCGAAGACCAAGTCTCCGCGGACGACGGCCATGAAGTTTAGACTTCCGAATCTGACCTGACGGCCAGGGGCGTAGCTTTCGATCTGCTCCAGATGGCCAAGCGAATTAGCCCGCAGTGCGAAGCCGCCGAATACGAAGATCTGTCTGGGGAGAAAAGTCTCACCCTGGACAGCGTTGTTGGTTGAAGATGCCATCGAGCCTATCGGTGACGACACAGAGGAACTCTCAATGAAAGCACCAATGTCGGTGTCAAAACCGGCGGATCTCGGGTAGGGGGTCCCGAACTGGCGTCTAAGCGGATGGTAACAGGAGACGAGGGACACGATGTTTTACCCAGGTTCGGGCCCTCTCGATGGAGGTAAAACCCTACGTCCTGCTTGATTAATATTGATGATATGGGTAGTACAAGAGTGGATCTACCACGAGATCAAGGAGGCTAAACCCTAAAGCTAGCCT
This sequence comes from Triticum aestivum, assembly GCF_018294505.1. Lineage (NCBI taxonomy): Eukaryota > Viridiplantae > Streptophyta > Magnoliopsida > Poales > Poaceae > Triticum > Triticum aestivum. The sequence continues at coordinate 205,604,173 of NC_057807.1, read as the reverse complement.
ATGGTATGATTGTTGTAATGTATGTTGTGTCCTACGGACTAAAGCCCTCCGGTTTATATAGACACCGGAGGAGGCTAGGGTTACACAGAGTCAGTTACAATGGTAGGAGATCTACATATCCGTATTGCCAAGCTTGCCTTCCACGCCAAGGAAAGTCCCATCCGGACACGGGACGGAGTCTTCAATCTTGTATCTTCGTAGTCTTGGAGTCCGGCGGACGATGATAGTCCGGCTGTCCGGACACCCCCTAGTCCAGGACTCCCTCAGTCTCCTTGAGATCCTCCAGAAGGGTGCCGCGCTTCTCCGTCTTCACCACAATGTCGTCTATATAAACGTGGGCATTTCTGCCGAGTTGCTTGAGGAGGCACTTCTGCATGCAATGCTGAAAGTGGCACTGACATTTCTCAAGCCGAACGTCATGGTCAGGTAGCAGAAGGCTCCGAATGGTGTGATGAGGGCGGTCTTCAACCGATCGGTCGGGTTCAGTTTGATCTGGTGGTAGCCGGAGTAGGCATCAAGGAAGGACAATAGCTCGCATCCGGCAGTGGAGTCAATCACTTGATCAATCCGCGGTAGAGCAAACAGAACTTTGGGGCAAGCTTTCTTGAGGCTGGTGTAGTCAATACACATGCGCCACTTGTTGTTATTCTTCAATACAAGGACTGGGTTGGCAAGCCACTCTGGAAAAAACACTTCCATGATAAAGTCGGCTGCCAGGAGCTGGGCTATCTCTTCTCCAACAATTCTTCTCTTCTCTTCTGACAGGCGGCGTAGGGTTGCTTTACCGGCTTTGCATCTATCCTGACATGTAGCTTGTGCTCGGCGAAATCTGTCGGAACACCCGACATGTCTTTGGGAGACCATGCAAAGATGTCCCGATTCTCACGGAGGAAATCGACGAGCTCGCTTTTCTATTTGCTATTGAGGTTGGTCCCCACGATAGCGTGCCTCTCCGGGTGCTCTGGGTCCAGGGCAATCTTCTTGGTCTCTTTGGCCGGCTGTAAGGAGCCCTGACTCTTAGACTCCTTGGGTTCTGGCGATAGGTCCGGCTGCTTGGTGGCCATGGCCACAAACCAGTCAAGGAGATGCTTCTCTTCGGCAATGATACGTCCATTTTGCATCATGTTTTCTTACTGTTATTTATAATGTTTTTATCCATAATAATGCTTTTTGGAGTAAATCTAATGCCTTTTCTTTCATAATTTGCAAGGTACACACCAAGAGGGAGGATTCTGGCAGCTGGAAATCTAGACCTAAAAAAGCTATGTCAAGCTACCTATTCTGCACAACTCCAAACAAGCTGAAACTTCACAGAGAATTTTTTATGGAATATTTAAGAAATATTGGAGCAAATAACTACCAGAGGGGGCCCACCAGGTGGGCACAAGTCACCTGGGCGCGCCAGGGAGCCCAGGGGCGCCCTGGTGGGTTGTGCCCTCCTCGGCCCACCTCCGGTGCCCATCTTCTGGTATATAAGTCATTTTTACTTACAAATAATAAGGGGGAGACTTTCGGGATGGAGCACCGCCGTCTCGAGGCGGAACTTGGGTAGGAGCACTTTGCTCTCCGGTGGAGCGATTCTGCCGGGGGAATTTCCCTCTCGGAGGGGGAAATCATCATCATCATCATCACCAATAACTCTCCCATATTGGGGAGGGCAATCTCCATCAACATCTTCACCAGCACCATCTCATCTTAAACCCTAGTTCATCTCTCGTATTCAATCTTGCTACCGAAACTATAGATTGGTGCTAGGGGGTGACTAGTAGTGTTGATTACATCTTGTAGTTGATTACTATATGGTTTATTTGGTTGAAGATTATATGTTCAGATCCATTATGATATTTAATAATCCTCTGACCATGAGCATGTTGATTATTTGTGAGTAGTTACTTTTGTTCTTGAGGTCACGGGAGAAATCATGTTGCAAGTATTCATGTGAATTTGATATGTGTTCGATATTTTGTAGTATGTATGTTTTGATTCCCTTAGTGGTGTCATGTGAATGTCGACTACATCACACTTCACCATATTTGGGTCTAAGGAAATGCATTGTGGAGTAGTAAATAGATAGTGGGTTGCGAGAGTGACAGAAACTTAAACCCAGTTTATGCACTATTCCGTAAGGGACCGATTGGATCCTAGAGTTTAATGCTATGGTTAGAATTTATTCTTAATACTTTTCTCGTACTTGCGGATGCTTGCGGGAGGGTTAGTCATAAGTTGGAGGTTTGTTCAAGTAAGAGCAGCACCTAAGCACCGGTCCACCCACATATCAAATTATCAAAGTAGCGAACACAAATCAAACCAACATGACGAAAGTAACTAGACAAAATTCCCGTGTACCCTCAAGAACGCTTTGCTTGTTATAAGAGACCATTTTTGCCTGTCCTTTGTCTAAAAAGGATTGGGAAACCTTGATGCATACTTATTGTTACTATCGTTACTTGCTCGTTACAAATTATCTTGCTATCAAACTACTCGCTACTTACAGTTTCAGCACTTGCAGATATTACCTTACTGAAAACTACTTGTCATTTCCTTCTGCTCCTCGTTGGGTTCAACACTCTTACTTATCGAAAAGAGCTATTGATCCCCTATACTTGTGGGTCATCAAGGCTATTTTCTGGTGCCATTGCCAGGGAGTGAAGCGCCTTTAGTAAGTGGAAGTCGGTAAGGAAACATTTATATAGTGTGCTGAAATTTATTGTCACTTGTTACCATGGAAAACAATCCTTTGAGGGGTTTGTTCGGGGTAACTTCACCTCGTCCAGAAACACAATTAGTTACCCCTCAACCTACTGCACCTACAGAAAATATTGAATATTAAATCCCTTCGGGTATGATAGAACAACTGCTAGCTAAAGCTTATGCCGGAGATGGAACTGAACATCCTGATATGCACTTGATACATGTGGAACAAATTTATGGATTGTTTAAGCTTGCAGGTTTACCCAGGGATGAAGTGATGAAAAAGGTTTTCCCTTTATCTTTGAAGGGAAAAGCATTGGCATGGTATAGGCTATGCGATGATATTGGATCATGGAATTGGAATCGTTTGAAATTGGAGTTCCATCAAAAAATTTATCCTATGCATCTAGTTCATCGTGATCGGAATTATATGTATAATTTTTGTCCTCATGAAGGAGAAAGTATCGCTCTAGCTTGGGGGAGGCTTAAGTCGATGTTATATTCATGCCCCAATCATGAGCTCTCAAGAGAAATTATTAATCAGAATTTTTATGCTCGGCTTTCTCGTAATGATCAAACCATGCTGGATACTTCTTGTGTTGGTTCTTTTATGAAGAAAACTATTGAATTCCGGTGGGATATTTTGGTAAGAATTAAACGCAACTCTGAAGATTGGTAACTTGACGAAGGTAAAGAGTCGGGTATAAAGCTTAAGTATGATTGCGTTAAATCTTTTATGGATACCAATGCTTTTCAAATGTTTAGCACTAAATATGGACTTGACTTTGAGATAGTAGCCTCCTTTTGTTAATCATTTGCTACCCATGTTGAAATTCCTAAAGAGAAGTGGTTTAACTATGACCCACCCATTAAAGATGAAATTAAAGAACCATTACTAGTTAAAGAAGAAACTCTACTTTGTAATGTTGATCTAGTTGTTCCTTCTACTTATATTGAGAAACCACCTTTCCCTGTTAGGATAAAAGAACATGCTAAAGTTTCAACTATGGTTAACAAAAGCTATGTTAGAACACCTAAACCTGATGAACAAATTAAAGTAGAACCTAGCATTGCTATGGTTAAAGATCTCTTGGGAGAAGATATGGATTGGCATGTTATTTACTTCTATGAAGAAGCTGCTAGAATTGCTAAACCTGATGGAAAAGATAAACATAGACCTGTTGTTGGCATGCCTGTTATTTCAGTTAAAATAGGAGATCAATGTTATCATGGTTTATGTGACATGGGTGCTAGTGTGAGTCCTATTCCTTACACTATATATTAAGAAATTATAAAAGACATAGCACCTACCGAGTTAGAAGACATAGATGTTACTATTAAACTTGCAAATAGAGACACCATATCACCTTGTGGGATTGAAGTCTTGTGTGGGAAAATAAAATATCCTACTGATTTTCTTGTTCTTGGTCCCTGTAAGATGACTTCTGTCCCATTATCTTTGGTAGACCTTTCTTGAACACAGTAAATGCTAAGATAGATTGCAAGAAATAAATTGTTGGTATTAGCTTTGGTGATGAGTCTCATGAGTTTAATTTTTCCAAGTTTAATAGAAATCATCATGAAAAAGAATTGCCTAGTAAGGATGAATTAATTGGTCTTGCTTCTATTGTTGTGCCAGCTACTGATCCTTTAGAGCAATACTTGCTAGACCATGAGAATGATTTACATATGCATGAAAGAAATGAAATAGATAAGATCTTGTTTGAACAACATCCTATGCTTAAACACAATTTTCCTATTGAAACTCTTGGAGGTCCTCCTCCACCTAAGGGTGACCCTGTGTTTGAATTAAAACAATTGCCAGACACTTTGAAATATGCTTATCTTGATGAAAAGTAGTTATTTCCGGTTATTATCAGTGCTAACCTTTCATAACATGAAGAAGAAAGATTATTGAAAGTTCTAAGGAAGCATCGAGCTGCTATTGGATATACTCTTGATGATTTAAAGGGCATTAGTCCCACTCTATGTCAGCACAAAATTAATATGGAACCTGATGCTAAACCAGTTGTTGATCATCAATGTCTGTTAAATCCGAAGATGAAAGAAGTGGTAAGAACGGAAATACTTAAACGTCTGGAAGCAGGTATAATCTATCCCATGGCTGATAGTAGATGGGTAAGTCCTGTTCATTGTGTCCCTAAGAAAGGAGGTATAACTATCATTCCTAATGATAACAATGAGCTTCTTCCACAAAGAAAATTAAACAAAGCAACTAGAAAAGATCTTTACCCTTTTTTCCTTTTATTGATCAGATGCTTGAAAGATTATCTAAACACACACACTTCTTCTTCCTTGATGGATATCCTAGCTTTTCACAAATACCTGTATCTCAACCTGATCAAGAAAAGACTACTTTTACTTGTCCCTTTGGAACCTATGCTTATAGAAGTATGCCTTTTGGTTTATGTAATGCACCTTCTACCTTTCAAATATGCATGATGGCTATATTCTCTGACTTTTGTCAAAAGATTGTTGAGGTTTTCATGGATGACTTTCTATTTATGGGAAGTCCTTTGATGATTTTTTAAGCAATCTTGAGCGAGTTTTGCAGAGATGTGAACAAACAAATCTTGTCTTGAATTGGGAGAAGTGCCACTTTATGGTTAATGAGGGCATTGTCTTGGGTCATAAAATTTCTGAAAGAGGTATTGAAGTGGACCAAGCTAAGGTTGATGCAATTGAGAAAATGCCATGTCCTAAGGACATCAAAGGTATTCGTAGTTTCCTAGGTCATGCCGGTTTCTATAGGAGATTTATTAAAGACTTCTCTAAAATTTGTAGGCCTCCCACTAGTCTTTTGCAAAAGGATGTTCCTTTTGTTTTTGATGATGATTGTTTAGAAGCCTTTGAGACACTCAAGAAAGCCTTAATTTCTGCACCTATTATTCAACCACCTAATTGGAACTTCCCTTTCGAAATTATGTGTGATGCTAGTGATTATGTTGTTGGTGTTGTTCTAGGACAAAGAGTTGATAAGAAATTGAATGTTATTCATTATGCTAGTAAAACTCTAGACAATGCTCAAAGAAATTATGCTACGACTGAAAAAGAATTTTTAGCAGTGGTGTTTGCTTGTGATAAATTTAGACCTTATATTGTTGATTCCAAAGTAACTGTTCACACACACCATGCTGCTATTAAATATCTTATGGAAAAGAAAGATGCTAAACCTAGACTTATTCGCTGGGTTCTCTTGTTACAAGAATTTGATTTACATATTATTGATAGAAAAGGAGCTGAGAACCCCGTAGCAGATAACTTGTCTAGGCTTGAAAATGTGCTTGATGACCCACTACCTATTGATGATAGTTTTCCTGATGAGCAGTTAGCTGCAATAAATGTTGCTAATAGTACTCCTTGGTATGCTGATTATGCTAATTACATTGTTGCTAAATATTTACCTCCTAGCTTTACATACCAACAAAAGAAAAAATTCTTCTATGATTTGAGAAATTACTTTTGGGATGACCCACATCTTTATAAAGAAGGAGTAGATGGTATTATTAGACGTTGTGTACCCGAGCATGAACAGGGACAAGTCCTATGGAAATGTCACTCTGAGGCTTATGGAGGGCATCATAATGGAGATATAACTGCTCACAAGGTATTGCAATTTGGATTTTATTGGCCTACTCTCTTCAAGGATGCCCGTAAGTTTTTCTCATCTTGTGATGAATGCCAAAGAATAGGTAATATTGGTAAGCGTCAAGAAATGCCTATGAATTATTCACTTGCTGTTGAACCATTTGATGTTTGGGGATTTGATTACATGGGACCTTTTCCTTCCTCTAATGGGTATACACATTGGTTGCTATTGATTGTGCTACTAAATGGGTAGAAGCTATTCCAACTAGTAGTGCTGATCACAACACCTCTATTAAAATGCTTAAGGAAGTTATTTTCCCAAGGTTTGGAGTCCCTAGATATTTAATAACTGATGGTGGTTCACACTTTATTCATGGTGCTTTTCGTAAAATGCTTGCCAAGTATGATGTTAACCATAGAATTGCATCACCTTATCATCCTCAGTCTAGTGGTCAAGTTGAACTTAGCAATAGAGAAATAAAATTAATTTTGCAAAAGACTGTCAATAGGTCCAGGAAGAGTTGGTCTAAGATATTAGATGATGCACTTTGGGCTTGAAGAACAGCATATAAAAATCCTATGGATATGTCTCCTTATAAAATGGTTTATGGAAAAGCTTGTCATTTGCGTCTTGAGTTAGAACTTAAAGCATACTGGGCAGATAAAGAACTCAACAATGATTACAAACTTGTCGATGAAAAGAGGTTATTTGATATTAGCTCTTTACATGAATGGAGAACCCAGGCTTATGAAAATGCAAAATTATTCAAGAGAAAGTTAAAAGATGGCATGACAAAAGAATCCAAAAGCGTGAGTTCAAAGTCGTAGAATATGTTCTTTTTTACAACTCTCGTTTTATATTTTTTGTAGGAAAGATCTTCTCGAAATGGGAAGGCCCATATGTCATTGAGGAGGTTTACCGGTTTGATGCCTTCAAAATAAATAATTTCGATGACACTAACCCGAAGGTTGTCAATTGACAACGAATAAAGCATTATATCACAGGTACGCCTATCAATATTGAAAGTAATATTATCCAAACTTTGACACTGGAAGAACACATAAAAGAGTCCTTCCGGAACACCCCAGAATCGTCAAAATAAGGAGGTACGTGATACAGTAAGTAAACGGCCACCAAAAAATCCGCAAAATATTTTTTGTTAGTTTTGGAATATTTTAGAATTTTGGAAATAAAGAAACTCCCAGGAAACGTCCCTGGTGGGCATAAGACACCAGGGCGCACCAGGCTTGCCTGGCGTGCCCAGGTGGGATGTGCCCACCTGGGGCACCTTCCGGACTCTACTTTTCTTCTGTATACTTGTCCTGCAAGATAAAAAATTCTATATATACTTCCCGAACATGTTAACCACCGTATCGCGAAGAAATCCTCTGTTCTCTTTTCTTGCTATTCCTTGTCAGATTTATCAAGTCAGGCATCACGTCTTCCTGCTCCTCCAACAACATAGAAGAAGATGCTTGGCTGATGAAGGTCGAGACTAAGAGGGAGGAGCTTACGGACACTGTCAAGGGAGGCAAGGGCAAGGAAGCTACCGTAAATCCATCCCCGGTGATAACACAAGCACTGCTGGCCGAGGAGGAGGAAGAAGCTTCTTCACCACCAAAGGAGAACTGAGTATCGGGTATGGGAACTCCCCTTGGCTTCCGCCAAGCTTGGGGGAGAAGCCCCTGTATCGTATCATCCCACGATCTTTTTTCTTTTACTTATCTTAGTTCGATCTTTTTGCTTTAGATGAAATAAAGTTAGTTCGATGCTTTCTTATTTGAGAGTCTGCTTAGTGATCTATCCTTGTAATCCTGTGCAAGTTATATAATAAAGTTAGTCTGAGTTTTGCTTTCTTTACTTTCATGTTGCAAATAAAGAAAGGAAATAAGAAAGGAAGAAAAAAAAAAAAAAGGAAATAAATAAGTTAAATCATATACTAATCCTATGGTAGGTGATAGCACCACATAAGGAAGAGTATAAGTAGGAAATTTTATTAGAGATTGCCAAACAGAGCATTAGTCAATGATGCAACTCATGAAAGAATTAATAAGGGAAGAGAAGATTCACATATAAATAAACTATCCTAGAAATCTTTTGTGATTGTGAGCCCTCATCAAAATATTATATGCCAAAATTGTTGACATTGGATAAGGAAGACAACTTAATGATTTATGTATATTTATATTCACATAGAAGTCATATTGTCATAGGTCCTTTAACATGCGATGCTTGCCCCCTATCTTTGCTAGCCCAAAATTCCGCACCGAGTAGAGATACTACTTGTGCATCCAAAATCCTTAAACCCCAATCTTTTTCAAGTGTCCACCATACCTACCTATGGATTGAGCAAGATCCCTCAAGTAAGTTGTCATCGGTGCAAAAAGGCAGTAAAAATTGCTTCTAAATATGTGAGATCATTTAGTGTAAGAGAAAATTGTGCGTTGTACAAACTTGGATGACAAAGAATAAAAGCGACAAACTGCATAATAAAGGTTGTTATCTTAAGGGGCAATACAACATGACATTCTCTTGCAATAAGGGATTGAGCATGCAAACAAATAAGCACATGGCAACCTCTGCTTCCCTCTGCGAAGGGCCTACCTTTTACTTTTATGTATTTACTTTTATGCAAAGAGTCAATGTTTTCCTTCTATTCCTTTTTATTTTCTCTTTTGGCAAGCATCATGTGGTGAGGAAAGATCTAGGCACATATGTCCAGTTCAATATAGATAGCATGAGTTATTATTGTTGACATCACCCTTGAGGTGAGTATGTTGGGAGGCGAAACTATAAACCCCTATCTTTCTAGCAGTCCGGTTGAAATGTTTTGCTCATGGGTACGAGGTGAGTATTAGCAATCATAGAAGACTATATGATGTTTGAGTATGTGGACTTGCAAAAAGGCTCCGACACGTGACTCTTCCTGAAAAGATGATGAACTGTAGTTGCAATGTTGACTGAGAACATAGTTTGTTGGTTTTTAATAGAGTTTTTGCTTTATACTTCGATGATGTGATGAAATTTTACTTATTCATGGGAAGTATGTGATGCAAGTTCAATGATAAAAGTCATATGTTCAATTTTGTTGCTGTTATAAGAATCAACATGATGCTTCTATGTCCATATTTTTGTTTTTATCGACACCTCTCTCTCAAAGCATGTGGATATGTTTTTCGATATCAGTTTTCGCTTGAGGACAAGCGAGGTCTAAGCTTGGGGGAGTTGATACATCCATTTTGCATCATGTTTTCTTACTGTTATTTATAATGTTTTTATCCATAATAATGCTTTTTGGAGTAATTCTAATGCCTTTTCTCTCATAATTTGCAAGGTACACACCAACAGGGAGAATTCTGGCAGCTGGAAATCTAGACCTGAAAAAGCTATGCCAGGCTACCTATTCTGCACAACTCCAAACAAGCCGAAACTTCACGGAGAATTTTTTATGGAATATTTAAGAAATATTGGAGCAAATAACTACCAGAGGGGGCCCACCAGGTGCGCACAACCCACCTGGGCGCGCCCTGGTGGGTTGTGCCCTCCTCGGCCCATGCCCATCTTCTGGTATATAAGTCATTTTGACCTAGAAAAAATAAGAGGGGAGACTTTCGGGACGGAGCGCGCCGTCTCGAGGCGGAACTTGGGAAGGAGCACTTTTGCTCTCCGCTGGAGCGATTCTGCCAGGGGAACTTCCCTGCCGGAGGGGGAAATCATCATCATCACCACCACCAACAACTCTCCCATCTTGGGGAGGGAAATCTCCATCAACATCTTCACCAACACAATCTCATCTTAGGCCCTAGTTCATCTCTTGTATTCAATCTTGTTACCAAAACTATAGATTGGTGCTAGGGGGTGACTAGTCGTGTTGATTACATCTTGTAGTTGTTTTATATATGGTTTATTTGGTGGAAGATTATATGTTCGGATCCATTATGCTATTTAATACCCCTCTGATCATGAGCATGTTGATTATTTGTGAGTAGTTACTTTTGTTCTTGAGGTCACGGGAGAAATCATGTTGCAAGTAATCATGTGAATTTGATATGTGTTTGATATTTTGATAGTATGTATGTTGTGATTCCCTTAGTGGTGTCATGTGAACGTCGACTACATGACACTTCACCATATTTGGGCCTAAGGGAATGCATTGTGGAGTAGTAAATAGATAGTGGGTTGTGAGAGTGACAGAAACTTAAACCCCAGTTTATGCACTATTCCCTAAGGGACCGATTGGATCCTAGAGTTTAATGCTATGGTTAGAATTTATTCTTAATACTTTTCTCATAGTTGCGGATGCTTGTGGGAGGGTTAATCATAAGTTTGAGTTTTTCAAGTAATAACAACACCTAAGCACCGGTCCACCTACATATCAAATTATCAAAGTAGCAAACACAAATCAAACCAACATGACGAAAGTAACTAGACAAAATTCCCGTGTACCCTCAAGAATGCTTTGCTTGTTATAAGAGACCGTTTTGGCCCGTCCTTTGTATAAAAAGGATTGGGCTACCTTGCTGCATACTTATTGTTACTATCGTTACTTGCTCATTACAAATTGTCTTGCTATCAAACTACTCGCTACTTACAGTTTCTGCACTTGCAGACATTACCTTACTGAAAACTACTTGTCATTTCCTTCTGCTCCTCGTTGGGTTCGACACTCTTACTTATCTAAAAGAGCTAAAATTGATCCCCTATACTTGTGGGTCATCAGGCAATGACAAAGGACTCGGCCTGCCGACTGCTGGCAGTGGCACATGGAACCGACTTCTTGTAGTCGCCGGCAATGGTGATGATGCCCTTGGGACCTGGCATCTTCATCTCGAGGTAGACGTAATGAGGCACCGCCATGAACTTGGAAAGAGCATGCCGGCCCAGGAGAGCGTGGTAGGGGCTTTCCAGGTCAACCACCTCGAACTAGATTGGCTTGCGGTGGAAGTGATCTTTGTCTCCGAACAAGACATCTATCTTGATCTTGCTGATTGGAGAGCAGGACAGGACGGGTACGATGTCGTGGAAGACAGTCCGACTGGGCTGTAGTTGTCTCTCTTTGATGCCCAACTTCTCCATGGGGTCGCAGTAGAGGATGTTGATGCTTACACCGCCGTCTATCAGAATCTAGGAGAAACGGGAGGCCCGCCTCTTAGTTGCGAAGGTTGATTCCGACACCATTGCATAGGAACGCGGCGATGGCATTACAGTCGGGTAGTCAGCATGGCTCCAGGTGATGGGCTTCTCGGACCAATGCATGAGCTGAGTGACTTCTGAAGCAACATCATTCACCTCACGATGCTGCTGCCGCCGACTGTGCTTGTTATCGGCCACACTGGTGAAGACGATGTAGGCTCCATGCTCTTCAGGGAACTCATCTTGAACTGCGCCGACCGGTCGAACCGCCGGCTGCTGAGGAGGCAGAGCTGGTAGGCCAGCAGGCGGTGGAGGCATGCCTTCACCTTTGGCAATGCGGGTGAGCCAGTGGCCCTTTCGGGTGGTGTGGTTGGACGGCTTTGCGCCGCTGTGGAACTTGCAGGGAGCATCAATGGTTTGCTTGAAGGAGAAGGTAGGCAACCAAGCAGGTTTGCTGCCCTTCTATCGTTTGGGGTCTGGCTGCCCCTCCGGCTGCTGGTCTTCGACTGTTGCCACCCGCCGGCTAGTTGAAGCCGGCTGCTGGGCCTTGCACTTGTTGCCATTCGGCTGCTGGCGCCGGTTGGCGTCATCAGTCAGCGTCCGATGAGCCGGCAGGGCCACCTTCCCGAACGTGCCTACTTGCAACTCCGACTTCATGGAGGAGTCGGCCGTGGCATACTTGTCTGCTATGATCAGCAGTTCATCGAGTGTTGTCGGTCTTCATAGAGGAGCTTGTGCTCGTGCAGGGTGCCTTCTCTGCACCCAGCTGTGAAGTACTCTATGGCTTGCACCTCATGCACCCCCTCGCAGGAGTTGCGTAGTTCAGCCCACCGCGTCAGGTAGTCATAGGTGGACTCAGTCGGTCCTTGGATGCACAGGGAGAGCTGGTGGGGCTTGGGCAGCCGCTTGTAGGTGCTGGTGAAGTTGCCGATGAATACCTCGGCGAAATCCAGCCAGCTGTTGATGCTGTAAGGCTTGAGGTTGTTTATCCATGTCCAGGCCGTGCCCTCGAGCATGAGCGGGACGTACTTCACGGCAACACGCTTGTTGCCGTTTTCTATGTTGACGTCGGTGGAGTGTCTCGCGGGAGCGAGAACCCTTTGGGGAAGGGCTCGTCGCGAATGCGGGGGCCGAAGCAAGGAGGGCCAATTGCATCTTCTTCTTCTACCGCCAGGGACCGAGCTAGGCATTCGATCTGGTGGCGGGCATCATTCTCTCCGACTCCTACACGGTGGCCCAGCCGGCCGCTGAGAGTTGGATGCTCAACAGGCGGCGGGGAAGCACGCCTCTCCCTGCGAGGAGGAGGAGGTGGGTGATCGTCCCGTTGTTCCACTGCTCGTGGGCGGCGTCTTGGTCATGCTCGATTGTGATGCGGGTGTGCCGACTACGGCTAGCAGCCGGCTCTTGGTCTCGCCGGCCATGAGGGTCGCCTGTCAAGGACCGGGAGGTCGCCCCTTGGTCACGGCGGGGGGGGGGGGATGATTCTCGGCTTGCACGCCGGGTTCCAGCACGCGGCGGCAACCCTCCTACTACGCGGCCGCCGCGTCGAGGAGCTATTCGACGCGCGCCATCATGCAGCATCGCTTGTCGCCCTCCAGGTGGTCCAGCTCGTCTGCCGCAGCCTGGGCGGCACGTAAGTTCTCCAACGGGGTGGCGTAGACCGACCGTTTGGCCCCCAGCATGCTGGTGATGGCTGCACCGCGCTGTCGGACTGTGCCACCCAGCTAGGCTCGCCACCAGTCGGTGTGCCGCACATGGCACGACGATCACACACTGGTAGGATTCAGTGAGGCGCCTCATGGCCGCCAGCTTGTTGGCACTATCGAGGAGTGAGACGCAGATCGACCCCAGCATCGCGCCATCAGCGTCTTCCGCCACGGGCCTGGACAGGCCCCGCATTGCCGCCTGCAGCGGGTCCTGGCCGTCCCCGTCTGAGGCTCTGTCGTGGCTAATGACCAACACCTCCATGACGATTCTGGCGTTGCTGTCCACAAGAGGAAGCGGGTCGTCGACGATCACCACATGGTCAGGGAAGGCATCAGTGGGCGCCGCGTCGGCATCGATGATCATGTCGATGGGCGGGTCAGTGGAGCCAACGGACTCCAAATCGGAGGCAGGCTCATTGGCGATGTGGAGCTTGTCGAGGAGGTCGATGAGGTAGCTCTTTGAGCTGGCTGCACCAGCGTCGGGCGCAGGCTCGTCATAGAGGCGGATCCCGCTGATGAGATCAGCGAGGCAGCCTGCGGCGCAAGCGGCATCCACGCGGTACAGTGTGTCAATGCAAACGCCATCGGGCGTGCCGGGCTGGCTGCGCTCGCTAGGAAGGAAGAGGGTTCCCGTGCAAAACGTGTTTCCGGACGACGGTGCACCTAGCCCCATGGTGGGCACCAAATGTCAGGGATATCTAGCGACATATACCAAGGGATGGCTTATCATGGAAGGGGTCAAAAGTACGTCGCCGGGCTCTAGAAGCGGGAGTGAGCGAGACCGTTCAAGGCTATCCGTGGAGATAACACCCCTAGTCCTGCTCTGCGGGGTCTCTGCATGATCAATATGGTGAATAAAGTAGCTACAAGATTGCTCCTTGAGCTGTTCGTCTAGAGGAGGAAGAAGGGCAAGGCTAGCTCTACTCCTCTCTTTATGTGTGTGTGTGTGTATGATGGCTAAGGTTCTGAAGCCCTTGCATGGGGAGGCCTGGAGGGTTTATATAGGCCTACCCCCAGGGGTACAATGGTAATATGGCCGGGTGTAGGACCCGGCCCTCAGTGTCTCTGGACGCCGGCTTTTCCGATGGCTGCTGGGGCCCGTCGCTTGGTGGGTCTCGCCGGCTGCCATGATCTCGGCCGATAGGTAGGGCCCGCCGACTGCGGGCCATGTTGGATGCTTTATAATGTAGCCTTGCTCCTGATGACGAAGGCTTTGTCGGGGGAGCATGGCTACAGTCCCGCTGCCTGGCGGGCATTCACTGTAGCCACATCATGTCTCGTCTGGTTAATGGCGCACAGACTCCCAGGGAGAGGACGACCGCCTGCTAGGAGCCTGCCTGCCCTCGTTGCCGTCTGCTGGGGCTTCGCCGGCTTCTAGTGGCTCGTAGATAGGTAGGGCCCACCGCCTGCCAGCCGTACCGACCGCCTGTCATGGGAGCATGGTTCTTCTGACGTAGGTGATTTCATGGGCCATGTGGCCACAGTGTTGCGTCGGGCGGGAGGTGTCCGCTTGGTACACCCGCACTGTGTCCATGCTCTGCCCTAGATTCGAGCGCGGTAGGTTACACTGTAGCCACGCCCCATCTCGTCGTGGTAATGGGTGCAAACTTTGAGGAGGAGCAGGGCCGCCTGGTAGATGCTGGCCCATACGGGGCCGCCTATTGGAGGCACGCCATCTTCTAGCAGCCGGCCCTTGGTCACAGCCGACCCAAGGAGTCAGACTCTCGCTAGGAAGTTGTGAGGGGTGCAGCTATCCCCTATGTCTTGAAATACCAGGGGGGCTGATGAGGCTACCCATGGTCATTTACTCCGACATTACCACAAGACCAGCAGAGTATTTTTTTTCTTTCTTAAAATGGCTAGCCTAGTTTTTTTGTTTTTTTGCAGAATACCCAACCAAGGCCTATGTGCTTTTATCAGCCCTGCTGAGCTGCAAATCTTTCAAGACGAGGAGAGTTTCATTCTGCTTGCCCAAAAAATGGGCTATCGGTAATGAGAAATGGGTTGTACATTTTTAAAACACAACAAACCGGCAGTTAGTTTCAAATTTCTTTTTTTTCAATTCAAGATTTTAAATTCCATTAATTTTTATGTGTGGACAATTATTTGGATTTTATATTGATATAATTTTATTTTTCAAATTAGTATGAATGTGACTCAAACTTTCCGGATTAAAAACAGTTCGGACTGCATCGAGCTATGCAAAATTTTGTAGAATATTTTAACCGTGGCCACAATATGGGTTGTAATGCCAAAAAAAGAACGTGGGCTCCAAAAGAATCCTTAAGAATTAGCAAATGGGCTGTAAATTATAAGAAATAATGGTAGATGGGATGTATGCTGTTTTCCACGGATTTGAGGCTAACTTGTGCGCTTACTATAGGTTGAGGCGTATGCTTTCCTAGAAAAAGGTTGACATGCACGCAAGGCAGTGTCAACTTAGTCAACACAAGAGAGCAGTGACTGTTAGATGTCCATCCAACGGTCGTCGTGCATCTTCAATCTCTGCTCTTCCTGCTCCAGCCACTCAAACTAGCGTCGGCGGGATTACCTGCTCCCTCCTCCCGCGGTCGGCTGTGCTGCCGCGCTGGCCTCACCGCCCCACCCTACTCCCATCACTGGACTGGCCATCCCTCTACTCACCTACACTTGCTGTTATTTTTCGGGGACGTCAGACGAACCAGTAAACCCTCGTACTCCCCTCCACATGAGAAAAAATGCCTAGTCTTCCTTGGCTCCATTTCGTTCCCTTCCTAGGCCTCGCCATCGTTCATCTCCCTGGTACTCTCCACACGGCTTGGTTATCGTCGTCAATGAACGACATCCATCGGAATAGGACTGTACGTGGAGAGGCTAACTACTGGGTCCAGGGCCGCACGCAAGGAAGTGCCTCCTTATTAAGCGCAAAATAATGATTCCTCCACCTGACAGTGGGGACCAACCGGAAGGGCCTCTATATTTCATGAAAAAACGTTCCTCCCACTGACATCCCGGACCCACCAGCTATATCTTCGCATGCAAGGAAGTTTCTCCTTATTACGCACAAAGAAATGACTACCCCCCTGCTAGTTGGGACCCATCATATTTGGAAGCTGACTTGTGGGCCTACTAAGTTGACGCAGACGGAGGTCTTTGTCAACTTAGTCAATATAAACTATTGTAGCTGAAGTGACCGTACGATGTCCATCCAACGGTCGTCGTGCTTCTTCAACCGCTGGCCTTCTTGCTCCAGACGCCCAAACCAGTGTCGACCGTGCTACCTGCTCCTGCCTCCCTTGGCCGGTTGTGCTGCCGCGCAGGCCTCACCACCCCACCCTACTCCCATCGCTGGCCTAGCCATCCCTCTACTCACCCAGACCTCCTGTTACTCTCCGACGACGGTAGCCTTCTGCAGCCGAACCAGCAAACCCTCGTACTCCCCTCCGTGTGGGAAACAACTGTCGAGTCTTTCCCGGCTCCGGGTCATTTCCTTCCTAGGCCTCGCCGTCATCCACCGCCTTGGTGCTCTCGATGCGGCGTGGTCAACATGGTCAAGGAACAACTTCCATCGGAAGAGAACTATATGTGGAGAGGCTGATAGTTGGTTCCACGGCCGCAGCATGGAAGTGCCTCCTTATTACGCGCAAAATAATTATTCGTCCACCTGACAGCGGGGACCCACGGAAGGGCCTCTGTATTTTGCGGAAAAAAACGATTGCCCCCTAATAGCTGGGACCCACCAGCGACATCTTCGGATGCAAGCAAGTGCGTCCATATTATGGGCAAAAAATGTTTCTTCTCCTGACAGCTAGGACGCACCAGCTATATCTTTGCACGCAAGGAAGTGCCTCCTTATCCTCCCTGACAGCTGGGACCGACCCAGTTGAAGCGTGCGTAGCCTTGTCTGTCTATTCGCGAACGTGTACGTACATATTGGTCGATCGGTCTCTCTCCAACGTTGAACCATGGCCGAGCAAGCAGCGACACGTCTAGTAGTAGAGAACCCGAGGTAGCAGTTCAGGTAGTCCCTTCTAAACCGTGTACACGTATGTACAGCCACATGCCAAAAAATATGGCCACGTATATACATATGGGCGGGGTGTCGAACGCCTAGCTACTCGTGCATATGTACGGCCAGGGCTCGTGTACAGGGAGAGGCAGCGGATGGCAACAACAATGTCATGTTCATTGGCAGCCAACCAGCTGGGTCGGAACGAGGAAACTGCATCGTGTTCATCGGGAGGCAACGGAATGTATCGTGCTCATCGGGAGCCAACCGGCTTGGACAGAACAGGCCAAATAAGACCTAGCGTACCGCAGAACAGAGGAAACAGACTTGTGTTCGAGCTCCTACGGTCGAAATAGGGTGCTGTTGATTGGGAGGGGTGTGGCGTACTGAAAAACGGAGGAAACAGACTTGTGGTTGAGCGCCTACGGTCGGAACGGGGTCCTGTTCACCGGGAGGGGTGTGGCATGCCACAAAACGGGACTCCACGGGCTATTGTTCATCCACTGTCTACTCCCTCGCTCCATCTTCCACGGGCTACTGTTCATCCACCGTCGATTTCCTCCAGCCTCCACCTGCTACTGTTCATCCACCGTCGACTTCCTCCAGCCTCCACCAGCCACTATTCATCCACGGGCGACTGTTCATCCAGCCTCCACGAGGTCCTGTTCAACTAGCCCTCCACGGGTCCTGTTCAACCAGCCCTCCACGGGGTCCTATTCATCCACCCCCAACCGGTTCGGGTGTGTGTGTGGTGGCCTCCTCAATCGGGGTCATGTTCATCCAGCGGCAACAACCTACTACTACCACGGGGTCCTTTTCATCCAACCCCCAACAGCGTTCACTGTTCATCAAGAGACAGCAGGTTCGATCGACTTCACTTAGTAGTAGTAGAGAAGGAATCGCTCGGGTTCAGTTAGCACCCAAGGGATCGATTCTCGGGTTTAGTAACGTAGCTAGTGCAATCGCTCGGGTTCAGTAAGTGAACACCTCGCTCAGGTTCAGATAGAGCCCAACGCCTCCTACACAAGAGCGCATGTGTACGAGAGAAACGCACAAACCTCTGTGCATCACTTGGCCCCGACCACCCACTGTAACCGGGAACTCCCCGATATTTTCCTCGCCCTCACTTCTACCATGATTTTTTCCGTCATTGACGGCCCAAAGAATGTGATCCAGGTGCGTCCACGGCCCACCTAGGATGAAAATCCCATTTTGTCATGATTTTTTTGTCATAGAAGTAGGAGCCCATCACATCTACGATGATACGTGCTTTTGTCGCAATTATCGTCATAGAAGTGTCATAAGCATGACAGAAAAAATCCGTTCGGCCCAAAATGTCATGGGTGTGTCTTTTTTTGTAGTGTATGGTTAAGGATCTCTTGGTTGATAATATTGATGAGCATGTTATTTACTTTTGTGATGAACCTGCCAAAATAGCAACACCTGCTAGAAATAAACTAGATATGTTAGATAATAATAAGCCAGTAATAGGCATGCGTGTTGTTGCTGTTAAAATTGGAGATCATTGCTATCATGGTTTATGTGATATGGGTGCTAGTGTGAGTACTATTCCATTTACTTTATATCAAGAAATGATGAATGATATTGCACCTACTGAGATTGAGGACATTGATGTTACTTTTAACCTTGCAAATAGAGATACTATTTCACCACTTGGGATTGTTCCAGATGTTGATGTCTTGTGTGGTAATATCAAATACCCTACTAATTTCTTAGTTCTTGATTCACAACAAGATAACTTTGTCCCATTATATTTGGTAGCTTTTATTGAATACCATTAATGTTGAAACTGATTGTGTTAAATAAAAGGTTAGAGTTAACTTTGGTGATGTATCTCATGATTTTAATTTCTCTAAGTTTTGTAGACAACTACATGAGAAAGAATTATCTAGTAAAGATGAAATTGGTCTTGCTTTTATTGCCGCACCTCTAACTGATCCATTAGAATAATATTTGCTAGACCATGAAAATGATATTCATATGAATGAAAGAAATGAAATAGATGAGATGTTCTTTAAACAAGCACCTATCCTTAAGCATAATTTTCCTGTTGACACTCTTCGAGATCCTCTTCCACCTAAGAGTGATCCTGTGTTTGAATTAAAGAAAATACCTGATATAAATATGATTATCTTGATGACAACAAGATATATCCTACTATTATCAGTGCTAACCATTCAAAGCATGAAGAAAAGAGTTCACTCAAAACTCTAAAGAAACATCATGTTGCAATTGGAAATACTCTTGATGATCTTAAGGGCATTAGTCCCACTTTATGTCAGCACAAGATTAATATGGAGCCAGATGCAAAACAGGTTGTTTATCACTAACACCGTATGAATCCTAAAATGAAGGAAGTGGTAAGGACTGAAATATTAAAGCGTCTAGAGGTATGTATAATTTATCCTATAGCTGATAG
Organism: Triticum aestivum; assembly: GCF_018294505.1. Taxonomy (NCBI): domain Eukaryota; kingdom Viridiplantae; phylum Streptophyta; class Magnoliopsida; order Poales; family Poaceae; genus Triticum; species Triticum aestivum. The sequence continues at coordinate 205,584,605 of NC_057807.1, read as the reverse complement.
TAGATGGGTAAGTCCTGTTCATTGTGATCCTAAGAAAGGGGGTATAATTGTTGTTCCTAATGGTAAAAATGAACTTATCCCACAAACAACTATAATTGGTTCTAGGATGGTAATTGATTTCGGGCAGTTAAATAAAGCTACTAGGAAAGATCATTATCCCTTGCCTTTAATTGATCAAATGTTAGAAAGATTATCTAAGAATACACACTTTTGTTTTCTGGATGGATATTCTGGTTTCTCTCAAATACTCGTGTCAACAGAAGATCAAGAGAAAACTACTTTTTCTTGTCCTTTTGGAACTTATGCTTAGAGACGTATGCCTTTTGGTTTATGCAATGCACCTGCTACCTTTCGAAGATGTATGACTGCTATATTTTCTGGTTTCTATGAAAAGATTGTTGAGGTATTCATGGATGGTTTTCTTTTTATGGGACTTCTTGTGATTATTTCTTAAGCAATCTTGATCAAGTTTTGCAGAGATATGAAGAAACTAATCTTGTCTTAAATTGGGAGAAGTGCAAGTTCGTGGTAAATGAAGGTATAGTACTTGGGCATAAAATCTCTGAACGAGGTATTGAAGTAGATAAAGCTAAAGTTGATGCGATTGAGAAAATGACATGTCCTAAAGATATTAAAGGTATAAGAAGTTTCCTTGGTCATGTTGTTTTTCATAGAAGATTCATTAAACATATCACTAAGATTTCTAAGATGCTAACTAATCTCCTTCAAAAGGATGTTCCATTTGTTTTTTTTATGATTGTGTAGAAGGCTTTGAAATACCTAAGAAAGCCTTAATTTCTGCACCTATTGTACAACCACCTGATCGGAACTTGCCTTTTGAAATTATGTCTGATGCTAGTGATTATGCTATTGGTGCTGTCCTGGGACAAGGAGTTGATAAGAAATTAAATACTATTCATTATGCTAGTAAAACTCCAAACAACGCTCAAAGAAATTATGCTACTACCGAGAAAGAATTTTTAGCAGTTGTGTTTGCATGTGAGAAATTCAGACCTTATATTTTTTATTCTAAATTTACTATTCACACTGATCATGCTGCTATTAAATACCTTATGGAGAAGAAAGATGCTAAACCTAGATTCATTAGGTGGGATTTATTATTACAAGAGTTTGATCTGCACATTATTGATAGAAAATCCCGTAGCAGATAATTTGTCTAGGATGGAAAATGTTTTTGACGACCCACTGCCTATTGATGATAGTTTTCCAGACGAGCAATTAGCTGTTATAAATGCTTCCCCAAATAATCCTTGGTATGCATACTATGATAATTACATTGTTGCAAAATATATACCACCTAGTTTCACATACCAACAAAAGAAAAAGTTCCTCTTTGATTTTAGACATTACTTTTGGGATGACTCATTTATATAAAGGAGTAGATGGTGTTATTAGACGTTGTGTACCTAAGCATGAACAGGAGCAAATCCTATGGAAGTGTCACTCCGAGGCATACGGAGGGCACCACGCTGGAGACTAAACTGCAAATAAGGTATTACAATCTGGTTTTTATTGGCCTACTCTCTTCAAATATGCACATAAGTTTGTCCTTTCATGTGATGGATGTCAAAGAATTGGTAATATTGGTAGACGTCAGGAAATTCATATGAATTATTCACTTGTTTTTGAACCACTTGATGTATGGGTTTTGATTATATGGGACCTTTTCCATCCTATAATGGATATACTAATATTTTAGTCATTGTTGATTTTGTTACTAAGTGGGCAGAAGCTTTTCCAACTAGTAGTGCTGATCATAACACTTCCAATTAAATGTTTAAGAAGTTATTTTCCCGGGGTTTGGGGTCCCTAGATATTTGATGACTGATGGTGGTTCACATTTTATTCTTGGTGCATTTCGTAAACTTCTTGCTAAATATGATGTCGACCATAGAATTACATCACCTTATCATCCTCGGTCTAGTGGTCAAGTTGAATTGAGCAATAGAGAAATAAAATTGATTTTGCAAAAGACCGTTAATAGATCTAGAAAGAATTGGTCTCATAAACTTGATGATGCATTATGGGCTTATAGAACTGCTCATGAAAATCCTATGGGTATGTCTCCATATAAAATGGTCTATGGAAAAGCATGCCATTTACCTCTTAAGTTAGAACATAAAGCTTATTTGTCAATTAAATAGCTTAATTATGATTTCAAATTTGCCGGTGAAAAGAGGTTATTTGATATTAGCTCGCTAGATGAATGGAGGAAAACTTCTCTGCAAATGGGAAGGACCATATATCTTCGAGGAAGTTTATCGCTCCGAGGCTATTAAGATCAATAATGCCGAAGGCACTAATCCAAGAGTGGTTAATGGGCAAAGAATTAAACACTACTATATCTAAGGTACGCCCAATAATGGTGAAACTAATATTATTTAAACTATGAAACCAGAGGAACATATAAGAGAGACCTTTTAGAACACTGCAGAACCCTGAAAAGGAGTAGGTATGTGATACGGTAAGTAAACCGACTCCAAAAATTCCATAAAATTTATTGCTGTCAATTTTGGAAAATTATAAAGGAAAAATACAAAAGTAAGACCAACTGAGGGGACCCACAAGGAGGTCGCAAGGCAATAGGGCACGCCCCACCCCCTAGGCTCATCCGGTTGCCTTCCCGACTCTGTTTTCTTCCAGAATACTTGTTTTGCAAGATAAAAATTCTTTATAAATACTCCTATCTGTTCAAACCATGACATCACAAGTTTATCTTCTGTTCTTGTTTCGGGTTGTTTTTGGCAGATCTGGATCCCCATGGCTCCCTGAAGGCTCCATGCCAAGCACCGGATCGTGCAACCTTCGCCGGGCAAACATCCTTTTAGCGAGGTTTATTATTAGTGGTCATCAGGAGAAGAGGACACTGGCAAGCAGGAGGAAGCTGGAGTAGTTGCGAGAAGCCAGATGCAAGAAGCGGGAGATCAATCCATGCCCTCAAGACAAACAACAGTAAAGGGAGACATCCCGTAACCCCTTTATCATAACCTCTCTCCATCTGAAATTTTCCACATTAAAGATCTTTGAAGCAATTTGTTCTCAAAATACATCGCGTACTCAAGAGGCTATTGTATTGGAAGAGAAAAATCAAGCTCTTCGGAATATCGATAGCAATTTGGAATATTTACGGAAGATGAGGGAGAAGCCCACTACCTCATGTCCATCATCACCGAAGAAAGACAGTTCAGTACATGGGCATGGGCACTACCCTTAGCTTGTTCCAGGCTTGGGGGATGTTCCCCGGTATGATGAGGACATCAATACCATTGTTACACCCACAGCCCCTACTGCTACATATACTGGACCAATTAGTAGAGCTCACGCATGCCAATTAAAATATCAGGTACTTTCGTTTCTTGGTAATGATTCTAATGTTCATGAGAATATGAAGCTGCCTAAATTGGATACATTTGTTTTGCTTACAAATGAAGGGCCTAGCATGGAGAACGATGAACATTGGACCAAGAAGAGCATGGAACTGATGGCGTGCGCAAGGGGAACAAGAACGGAGTTACAAGTGATGATTTCAGGACTTTGAAGCCACCATAATGGGTGCATGAAGCCTTGGATGAAATATACAAGATGCCACTTCGTAAATTTCGTCCCGAGGCTATTCTAGGTGTTGCGTCACCTTATTATTGGGCCAGGCCCATGTAATTTCGAAATACATAAGTATAGGCTATTTTTAGAGTCCATATGTGTGGGGAAACAAGAGATAGGGTTGATTTTGGACCCCTCCACCAAGGGCCACGAAATCCCCCCCCCCTCTTCCTCCATATATACAGCCCTTAGGGCACTGTTTACACTTAGGGTTTCGTTTAGATTAAAGTTCCCCATAGTTGCAACTTCGCGTACTTCGTTTGTGTTCAATGACCAGACAAAGGCATCACGGAACCCCACCTTGATCAATAAAGCTTTCCTCTTATATTCGCAATATCCTTATTGCAATGTTAGTTTCTTGCTTGTTCTTTGTTTGCCTGCAGGAAACATACCTTCATGGTCAGGTTGATCGTGCCCCGGCATGGTCAATAACCTCTCAGAGTTGGTTTAGCGATTGCTAAGGCGAGACGTCCTCGCACGTTCGTAGTCGGATCGTCAAAGTCGACTACCTCCAAAACGATAGCCACCATCTCATCGAGAGACGGGACACCTTTGCCTCTATCACAGTATCATATCACCATCACTTTTTACCATCATTATCTATCTTAGTTCGATGTTTAGCTATTTCGTGATTTAGAAGAATAAAGGTTTAGTAAAGTTTTTGCTTCGAGTTCTTGCTTTGTGTCCTATCTATGTAATCGAGTGTGAGAGTTATATAATAAAGAGTAGTTTAAGTTTTGTTTCTTTACTTTATTGTTTCAATCTCAATAATAAAAAGAAATAAAGATCATACACTAATCCCATGGGGAGTAATAACTTCACATAGAAAGAGTATGATTGATAAAAGTTATTGGAAATTAACAAACATAGTATTGGTCATGGATGCAATTCATGCAAAATTATTAAAGGGAGAGGATATTCACATATAAATACACTATCATGGACATCCTTTATGATTGTGAGCCCCCATTAAATATTTTATTCATGGTTAAATAGTTGATGTTGGACAATGAAGACAACGTAATAAGTTATGTTTGTTTTTCACATAGAAGTTATATTTTCATGGATCCTCTAACATGTGGTGCTTATCTAGGACCTCTTGCTAGCCAAAATTCGCACTAAGTAGAGATATTACTTGTGCATCCAAAACCCTTAAACCCTGTTTCTTTCCATGAGAGTCCACTATATCTACCTATGGATTGAATAAGATCCTTCAAGTAAGTTGTCATCGGTGGATAAAGCAATAAAAATTGCTCCTAAATATGTATGATCTTTTATTGTAGGAAAATAAGCTTTGTACGATCTTGTGATGGCAAATAAATAAAAGCGACAGACTGCATAATAAAGGTTGCTATCATAAGGGGCAATATGAAGTGGCATTCCTTTACATTAAGAGCTTGTGCATCCAAAAAAAAGCACACTACAGCCTCTACTTCCCTCTGCAAAGGGCCTATCTTTTACTTTTCTATATTTACTTTTATGCAAGAGTCAATAATGTTCATCCCTATTCCGCACTATTTTTTCTCTAGTTGGCAAGCATCATGTGTTTGGGAAAGATCCAGGAACATATATCCAGTTGGATGTAGGTGATCATGAGTTATTATTGTTGAAATTATCCTTGAAGTGAACAAGTTGGTTGGCAAAAACAACAAGCCCCTGTATTCCTACGTGTCTGACAGAAACGTTTGTCACCAAAAATATGCATTGAGTGTTAGCAATCATAGAGTACTAAATGATGGTTGAGTATGTGGACTTGCTAAAACAAAAGCTCTTACATTGACTCTTCCTGGAAATATGATGAATTGTGATTGTTTTGATGACTGAGAACATACTTTGTTTGTTTCCAAGAAAGCTTATACTTCATACTTCAAAGTTGTGGATGAACTGTTACTTGTTTAGGAGAAGCTATATGACAAATGCTTGATGCTATGTTAAAGTCATAATGCTATTATGTCCATATTTTGTTTTTATTGACAACTCTCTCTCTCTCTCTCTCTAAACATGTGGTCACGATTATCAAGTTCGGCTTTCTCTTGTGTACAAGCGAAGTCTAAGATTGGGGAGTTGATACATCCATTTTGCATCATGATTTCCTACTTTTATTTATATTCTTTTAGGTCATTCAACCAAAATAAGACACTTCCATCATGACACATGTTTGTCACAATAGGTCACGTTTTCTGTCATGCATGTACATCCATGACGATTTTATGACAGAATCAAGATAGTCATACCTGTTGATAAGCCACAAGTATAGGGGATCACAACAGTTTTCAAGGGTAGAGTATTCAACCCAAATTTATTGATTCCACACAAGGGGATGATACGTCTCCAACATATGTACTTTTCCAAACACTTCTGCCCTTGTTTTGGACTCTAATTTGCATGATTTGAATGAAATGAACCTGGACTGACGCTGTTTTCAGCAGAACTGCCATGGTGTTGTTTATTGTGCAGAAAACAAAAGTTCTCGGAATGACCTGGAAATACACGGAGATAACTTTTGGAAAATATAAAAATACTGGCGAAAGAATCAAGGCCAGGGGGCCCACACCCTGTCCACGAGGGTGGGGGCACGCCCCACCCCCTAGGCTCGCTCGGTTGCCTTCCCGACTCTGTTTTCTTCCAGAATACTTGTTTTGAAAGATAAAAATTCTTTATATATACTCATGTATGTTCAAACCATCACATCGCAAGTTTATCTCCTATTCTTGTTTCGGGTTGTTTTTGGCAGATCTGGATACCCATGGCTCCCCGAAGGCTCCGTGCCAAGCACCGGATCGTGCAACCTTCGCCGGGCAAACGTCCTTTTAGCGAGGTTTATTATGAGTGGTTGTCAGGAGAAGAGGACACTGGCAAGCAGGAGGAAGCTGGAGTAGTTGCGAGAAGCCAGATGCAAGAAGCGGGAGATCCATCCATGCCCTCAAGACAGACAACAGAAAAGGGAGACATCCCATAACCCCTTTATCATAACCTCTCTCCATCTGAAATTTTACACATTAAAGATCTTTGAAGCAATTTGTGCTCAAAATACATCGCGTACTCAAGAGGCTATTGTATTGGAAGAGCAAAATCACGCTCTTCGGAATATCGATAGCAATTTGGAATACTTATGGAAGATGAGGGAGAAGCCCACTACCTCATGTCCATCATCACCTAAGAAAGACAGTTTAGTACATGGGCATGGGCACTACCCTTAGCTTGTTCCAGGCTTGGGGGAGGTTCCCCGGTATGATGAGGACATCAATACCATTGTTACACCCACATCCCCTACTGCAACATATACTGGACCAATTACTAGAGCTCGCGCACGCCAATTAAATTATCAGGTACTTTCATTGCTTGGTAATGATTCTAATATTCATGAGAATATGATGTTGCCTAAATTGGATACATTTGTTTTGCTTACAAATGAAGGGCCTAGCTTGGAGAAGGATGAACATTGGATCAAGAACGAGCATGGAGCTGATGGCATGCGCAAGGGGAACAAGAACGGAGTTACAAGTGATGATTTCAGGACTTTGAAGCCACCATAATGGGTGCATGAAGCCTTGGACGAAATATACAAGATGCCACTTCATAAATTTCGTCCCGAGGCTATTCTAGGTGTTGCGTCACCTTATTATTGGGACAGGCCCATGTAATTTCGAAATACATAAGTATAGGCTATTTTTAGAGTCCATATGTGTGGGGAAACAAGAAATAGGGTTGATTTTGGACCCCTCCACCAAGGGCCACGAAATCCCCCCCCCCTCTTCCTCCATATATACAGCCCTTAGGGCACCATTTAGACTTTGGGTTTTGTTTATATTAAAGTTCGCCATAGCTGCAACTTCGCGTACTCCGTTTGTGTTCAACGACCACACAAAGGCGTCACAGAACCCCGCCTTGATCAATAAAGCTTTCCTCTTACATTCACAATATCCATATTGCAATCTTAGTTTCTTGCTTGTTCTTTGTTTGCCTGTAGGAAACAAACCTTCGTGGTCAGGTTTATCATGCTCCATCGTGGTCAATAACCTCTCGGAGTTGATTTAGCTATTGCTAAGGCGCGACGTCCTTGCACGTTCGTAGTCGGATCGTCAAAGTCGACTTCCTCCAAAATGATAGCCACCACCTCATCGAAAGACGGGACACCTTTGCCTCTATCACGGTATTGTATCACCATCACTTTTTACCATCATTATCTATCTTAGTTTGATGTTCAGCTATTTCATGATTTAGAATAATAAAAGTTTAGTAAAGTTTTTGCTTCGAGTGCTTGCTTTGTGTCCTATCTATGTAATCGAGTGTGAGAGTTATATAATAAAGAGTAGTTAAAGTTTTGTTTCTTTATTTTATTATTTCAATCTCAATAATAAAAAGAAATAAAGATCATATGCTAATCCCATGGGGAGTAATAACTTCACATAGAAAGAGTATGATTGATAAAAGTTATTGGAAATTAACAAACATAGTATTGGTCATGGATGCAATTCATGCAAAATTATTAAAGGGAGAGGATCTTCACATATAAATACACTATCATGGACATCCTTTATGATTGTGAGCCCCCATCAAATATTTTCTTCATGGTTAAATAGTTGATGTTGGACAATGAAGACAACGTAATAAGTTATGTTTGTTTACATTCACATAGAAGTTATATTTTCATGGATCCTCTAACATGTGGTGCTTATCTAGGACCTCTTGCTAGCCAAAATTCGCACTAAGTAGAGATATTACTTATGCATCCAAAACCCTTAAACCCTGTTTCTTTCCATGAGAGTCCACTATATCTACCTATGGATTGAATAAGATCCTTCAAGTAAGTTGTCATCGGTGGATAAAGCAATAAAAATTGCTCCTAAATATGTATGATCTTTTATTGTAGGAAAATAAGCTTTGTACGATCTTGTGATGGCAAATAAATAAAAGCGACAGACTGCATAATAAAGGTTGCTATCATAAGGGGAAATATGAAGTGGCGTTCCTTTACATTAAGAGCTTGTGCATCCAAAAATAAAAAGCACACTACAGCATCCGCTTCCTTCTGCGAAGGGCTTATCTTTTACTTTTCTATATTTACTTTTATGCAAGAGTCAATAATGTTCATCCCTATTCTGCACTATTTATTCTCTAGTTGGCAAGCATCATGTGTTTGGGAAAGATCCAGGAACATATATCCAGTTGGATGTACGTGATCATGAGTTATTATTGTTGAAATTATCCTTGAGGTGAATAAGTTGGTTGGCAAAAACAACAAGCCCCTGTATTCCTATGTGTCTGACAGAAATGTTTGTCACTAAAATATGCATTGAGTGTTAGCAATCATGGAGTACTAAATGATGGTTGAGTATGTGGACTTGCTAAAAAAAAGCTCTTACATTGACTCTTCCTGGAAATATGATGAATTGTGATTGTTTTGATGACTGATAACATACTTTGTTTGTTTCCAAGAAAGCTTATACTGTTGGGGAACGTAGTAATTTCAGAAAATTTCCTACGCACACTTAAGGATCATGGTGATGCATAGCAACAAGAGGGGAGAGTGTTGTCCACGTACCCTCGTGGACCGAAAGAGGAAGCATTAGAACAACGCGGTTGATGTAGTCGTACGTCTTCACGATCTGGCCGATCCAAGTACTGAACGTACGGCACCTCCGAGTTTAGCACACGTTCAGCTAGATGACGATCCCCGGACTCCGGTCCAGCAGGGTGTCGGGGATGAGTTCCGTCAGCACGACGGCGTGGTGACGGTGATGATGTTCTATCGACGCAGGGCTTCGCCTAAGCACCGCTACGATATGACCGAGGTGGAATATGGTGGAGGGGGGCACCGCACACGGCCAAGGAATGATCACGAAGATCAAATTGTGTGTCATGGGGTGCCCCCTATCCCCGTATATAAAGAAGGGAGGGGGGAGGTACGGCCGCCCCTAGGGGTGTGCCTGGAGGAGTCCTACTCCCACCGAGAGTAGGACTCCCCCCTCTTGCCTTGTTGGAGAAGGAAAGGGGAAGGGGGAAAGAGGAAAGGGGGGCGCCACCCCCCTTCGAACTAGGGGGGGAGGGGGCGCGTGGCCTGCCCTGGCCGGCCCTCCTCTTCCCTTAGGGCCCATGTAGGCCCAATAACCCCCGGGGGGGTTCCGGTAACCCCCCCGGTACTCCGGTAAAATCCCGATTTCACCCGGAACAATTCCGATATCCAAATATAGGCTTCCAATATATCAATCTTTATGTCCCGACCACTTAGAGACTCCTCGTCATGTCCGTGATCACATCCGGGACTCCGAACAACCTTCGGTACATCAAAACTTATAAACTCATAGTAAAACTGTCATCGTAACGTTAAGAGTGCGGACCATACGGGTTCGAGAACTATGTAGACATGACCTAGAACTGTTTCTGGTCAATAACCAATAGCAGAACCTGGATGCTCATATTGGCTCCTACATATTCTACGAAGATCTTTATCGGTCAAACCGCATAACAACATATGTTGTTCCCTTTGTCATCGGTATGTTACTTGCCCGAGATTTGATCGTCGGTATCCAATACCTAGTTCAATCTCGTTACCAGCAAGTCTCTTTACTCGTTACGTAATGCATCATCCCGTAACCAACTCATTAGCCACATTGCTTGCAAGGCTTATAGTGATGTGCATTATCCAGAGGGCCTAGAGATACCTCTCCAACAATCAGAGTGACAAAACCTAATCTCGAAATACGCCAACTCAACATGTACCATTGGAGACACCTATAGAGCTCTTTATAATCACCCAGTTACGTTGTGACGTTTGGTAGCACACAAAGTGTTCCTTCGGTAAACGGGAGTTGCATAATCTCATAGTTGTAGGAACTTTGTATAAGTCATGAAGAAAGCAATAGCAACATACTAAATGATCAAATGCTAAGCTAACGAAATGGGTCAAGTCAATCACATCATTCTTATAATGATGCGATCCCGTTAATCAAATGACAACACATGTCTATGGTGAGGAAACACAACCATCTTTGATTAATGAGCTAGTCAAGTAGAGGCATACTAGTGACGTTAAGTTTGTCTATGTATTCACACATGCATTATGTTTCTGTTTAATACAATTCTAGCATGAATAATAAACATTGAGGAAATAAATAATAACTTTATTATTGCCTCTAGGGCATATTTCCTTCAGTCTCCCACTTGCACTAGAGTCAATAATCTAGATTACACAGTAATGATTCTAACACCCATAGAGTCTTGGTGATGATCATGTTTTGCTCGTGGAAGAGGCTTAGTCAACGGGTCTGCAACATTCATATCTGTATGTATCTTGCAAATCTCTATATCTCCCACCTGGACTTGGTCCCGGATGGAATTGAAGCGTCTCTTGATGTGCTTGGTCCTCTTGTGAAATCTGGATTCCTTTGCCAAGGCAATTGCACCAGTATTGTCACAGTAAATCTTCATTGGTGCCGATGCACTAGGTATGAAACCTAGATCGGAAATGAACTCTTTCATCCAGACTCCTTCATTTGCTGCTTCCGAAGCAACTATGTACTCCGCTTCGCATGTAGATCCCGCCACGACGCTTTGTTTAGAACTGCACCAACTAACAGCTCCACCGTTCAATATAAACACATATCCGGTTTGTGATTTAGAATCGCCCGGATTAGTGTCAAAGCTTGCAGCAATGTAACCATTTACGACTAGCTCTTTGTCACCTCCATAAACGATAAACATATCCTTAGTCCTTTTCAGGTATTTCAGTATATTCTTGACAGCTATCCAGTGATCCACTCCTGGATTACTTTGGTACCTCCCTGCCAAACTTATTGCTAAGCATACATCAGGTCTGGTACACAGTATTGCATACATGATAGAGCCTATGGCTGAAGCATAGGGAACGTCTTTCATTTTCTCTCTATCTTCTGCTATGGTCGGGCATTGAGTCTGACTCAACTTCACACCTTGTAATATAGGCAAGAATCCTTTCTTTGCCTGATCCATTTTGAACCTTTTCAAAACTTTATCAAGGTATGTGCTTTGTGAAAGTCCAATCAAGCGTCTTGATCTATCTCTATAGATCTTGATGCCCAATATGTAAGCAGCTTCACCGAGGTCTTTCATTGAAAAACTTTTATTCAAGTATCCCTTTATGCTATCCAGAAATTCTATATCATTTCCAATTAAAAATATGTCATCTACATATAATATCAAAAATGCTACAGAGCTCCCACTCACTTTCTTGTAAATACAGGCTTCTCCAAAAGCCTGTATAAAACCATATGCTTTGATCACATTATCAAAGAATTTATTCCAACTCCGAGATGCTTGCACCAGTCCATAAATTGAACGCTGGAGCTTGCACACTTTGTTAGCACCTTTTGGATCGTCAAAACCTTCCGGTTGCATCATATACAACTCTTCTTCCAGAAAGCCATTCAGGAATGCAGTTTTGACATCCATTTTCCAAATTTCATAATCATAAAATGCGGCAATTGCTAACATGATTTGGACAGACTTAAGAATCGCTACGGGTGAGAAAGTCTCATCGTAGTCAACTCCTTGAACTTTTCGAAAACCTTTCGCAACAAGTCGAGATTAGTAGACAATTACATTACCATCAGCGTCAGTCTTTCTTCTTGAAGATCCATTTATTCTCGATGGCTTGCCGATCATCGAGCAAGTCAACCAAAGTCCATACTTTGTTATCATACATGGATCCCATCTCAGATTTCATGGCCTCAAGCCATTTCGCGGAATCTGGGCTCATCATCGCTTCCTCATAGTTCGTAGGTTTGCCATGGTCAAGTAACATGACTTCCAGAATAGGATTACCGTACCACTCTAGTGTGGATCTTACTCCGGTAGACCTACGAGGTTCAGTAGTAACTTGATATGAAGTTTCATGATCAATATCATTAGCTTCCTCACTGATTGGTGTAGTTGTCATAGGAACCGGTTCTTGTGATGAACTACTTTCCAACAAGGGAGCAGGTACAATTACCTCATCAAGTTCTACTTTCCTCCCACTCACTTCTTTCGAGAGAAACTCCTTCTCTAGAAAGGATCCAAATTTAGCAACAAAAATCTTGCTTTCAGATCTGTGATGGAAGGCGTACCCAATAGTCTCTTTTGGGTATCCTATGAAGACACATTTCTCCGATTTGGGTTCAAGCTTATCTGGTTGAAGTTTCTTCACATAAGCATCACAGCCCCAAACTTTAAGAAACGACAACTTTGGTTTCTTGCCAAACCATAGGTCATAAGGCGTCGTCTCAACGGATTTTGATGGTGCCCTATTTAACGTGAATGCGACTGTCTCTAAAGCATAACCCCAAAACGATAGCGGTAAATCAGTAAGAGACATCATAGATCGCACCATATCTAATAAAGTACGATTACGACATTCAGACACACCATTTCGTCGTGGTGTTCCGGGTGGCGTGAGTTGCGAAACTATTCCGCATTGTTTCAAATGTAGACAAAACTCATAACTCAAATATTCTCCTCCGCGATCAGATCGTAGAAATTTTATTTTCTTGTTACGATGATTTTCCACTTCACTCTAAAATTCTTTGAACTTTTCAAATGTTTCAGACTTGTGTTTCATCAAGTAGATATACCCATATCTGCTCAAATCATCTGTGAAGGTGAGAAAATAACGATACCCACCACGAGCTTCAATATTTATTGGACCACATACATTAGTATGTATGATTTCCAATAAATCAGTTGCTCGCTCCATAGTTCCGGAGAACGGCGTTTTAGTCATCTTGCCCATGAGGCACGGTTCGCAAGTACCAAGTGATTCATAATCAAGTGATTCCAGAAGTCCATCAGTATGGAGTTTCTTCATGCGCATTACACCGATATGACCTAAACGGCAGTGCCACAAATAAGTTGCACTATCATTATCAACTCTGCATCTTTTGGCTTCAACATTATGAACATGTGTATCACTACTATCGAGATCCAATAAAAATAGACCACTCTTCAAGGGTGCATGACCATAAAAGATATTACTCATATAAATAGAACAACCATTATTCTCTGATTTAAATGAATAACTGTCTCGCATCAAACAAGATCCAGATATAATGTTCATGCTCAACGCTGGCACCAAATAACAATATTTAGGTCTAAAACTAATCCCGATGGTAGATGTAGAGGTAGCGTGCCGACTGCGATCACATCGACTTTGGAACCATTTCCCACGCGCATCGTCACCTCGTCCTTAGCCAATCTTCGCTTAATCTGTAGTCCCTGTTTCGAGTTGCAAATATTAGCAACAAAACCAGTATCAAATATCTAGGTGCTACTGCGAGCATTAGTAAGGTACACATCAATAACATGTATATCACATATACCTTTGTTCACTTTGCCATCCTTCTTATCCGCCAAATACTTGGGGCAGTTCCGCTTCCAGTGTCCAGTCTGCTTGCAGTAGAAGCACTCAGTCTCAGGCTTAGGTCCAGACTTGGGTTTCTTCTCTTGAGCAGCAACCTGTTTGTTGTTCTTCTTGATGTCCCCCTTCTTCTTCCCTTTGCCCTTTTTCTTGAAACTGGTGGTCTTATTAACCATCAACACTTGATGCTCCTTCTTGATTTCTACCTCCGCAGCCTTTAGCATTGCGAAGAGCTCGGGAATAGTCTTGTCCATCCCTTGCATATTATAGTTCATCACGAAGCTCTTGTAGCTTGGTGGCAGTGATTGAAGAATTCTGTCAATGACACTATCATCAGGAAGATTAACTCCCAGTTGAATCAAGTGATTATTATACCAGACATTTTGAGTATGTGTTCACTGATAGAACTATTCTCCTCCATCTTACAACTATAGAACTTATTGGAGACTTCATGTCTCTCAATCCGGGCATTTGCTTGAAATATAAACTTCAACTCCTGGAACATCTCATATGCTCCATGACGTTCAAAAAGTCGTTGAAGACCCGGTTCCAAGCCGTAAAGCATGGCACACTGAACTATCGAGTAGTCATCAGCTTTGCTCTGCTAGAGGTTCTTAACGTCGTTAGTTGCATCTGCAGCAGGCCTGGCACCCAGCGGTGCTTCCAGGACGTAATTCTTCTCTACAGCAATGAGGATAATCCTCAGGTTACGGACCCAGTCCGTGTAATTGCTACCATCATCTTTCAACTTAGCTTTCTCAAGGAACGCATTAAAATTCAACGGAACAACAGCACGAGCCATCTATCTACAACAAACATAGACAAGCAAAATACTATCAGGTACTAAGTTCATGATAAATTTAAGTTTAATTAGTCATATTACTTAAGAACTCCCACTTAGACAGACATCTCTCTAGTCATCTAAGTGATCACGTGATCCAAATCAACTAAACCATGTCCGATCATCACGTGAGATGGAGTAGTTTCAATGGTGAACATCACTATGTTGATCATATCTACTATATGATTCACGTTCGACCTTTTGGTCTCCGTGTTCCGAGGCCATATCTGTATATGCTAGGCTCGTCAAGTTTAACCTGAGTATTCCGCGTGTGCAACTGTTTTGCACCTGTTGTATTTGAACGTAGAGCCTATCACACCCGATCATCACGTGGTGTCTCAGCACGAAGAACTTCCGCAACGGTGCATACTCAGGGAGAACACTTCTTGATAATTTAGTGAGAGTTCATCTTAAAATGCTACCGTCAATCAAAGCAAGATAAGATGCATAAAGGATAAACATGACATGCAATCAATATAAGTGATATGATATGGCCATCATCATCTTGTGCTTGTGATCTCCATCTCCGAAGCACCATCGTGATCACCATCGTCACCGGCGCGACACCTTGATCTCCATCGTAGCATCGTTCTCGTTTACGCCATCTATTGCTTCTACGACTATCGCTGCCGCTTAGTGATAAAGTAAAGAAATTACAGGGCATTTGCATTTCATACAATAAAGCGACAACCATATGGCTCCTGCCAGTTGCCGATAACTTCGGTTACAAAACATGATCATCTCATACAATAAAATATAGCATCACGTCTTGACCATATCACATCACAACATGCCCTGCTAAAACAAGTTAGATGTCCTCTACTTTGTTGTTGCAAATTTTACGTGGCTGCTACGGGCTGAGCAAGAACCGTTCTTACCTACGCATCAAAACCACAATGATAGTTCGTCAAGTTAGTGTTGTTTTAACCTTCACAAGGACCGGGCGTAGCCACACTCGGTTCAACTAAAGTGAGAGAGACAGACACCCGCCAGTCACCATTAAGCACGAGTGCTCGTAACGGTGAAACCAGTCTCGCGTAAGCGTACGCATACTGTCAGTCTGGGCCGCTTCATCTCACAATACCACTGAACCAAAGTATGACAAGCTGGTAAGCAGTATGACTTGTATCGCCCACAACTCACTTGTGTTCTACTCGTGCATATGACATCTACGCATAAAACCTGGCTCGGATGCCACTGTTGGGGAACGTAGTAATTTCAAAAAAATTCCTACGCACACTCAAGGATCATGGTGATGCATAGCAATGAGAGGGGAGAGTGTTGTCCACGTACCCTCGTAGACCGAAAGCGGAAGCTTAGAACAACGCGGTTGATGTAGTCGTACGTCTTCATGATCTGACCGATCCAAGTATCGAATGTACGGCACCTCCGAGTTCAGCACACGTTCAGCTCGATGATGATCCCCGGACTCCGATCCAGCAGGGTGTCGGGGATGAGTTCCGTCAGCACAACGGCGTGGTGATGGTGATGATGTTCTATCGACGCAGGCCTTCGCCTAAGCACAACTACGATATGACCGAGGTGGAATATGGTGGAGGGGGGCACCGCACACGGCTAAGGAACGATCACGAAGAACAACTTGTGTGTCATGGGGTGCCCCCCTGCCCCCGTATATAAAGGAGGGAGGGGGGAGGTGCGGCCGGCCCCTAGGGGTGCGCCTGGAGGAGTCCTACTCCCACCGGGAGTAGGACTCCCCCCTCTTGCCTTGTTGGAGAAGGAAAGGGGAAGGGGGAAGAGGAAAGGGGGTGCCGCCCCCCTTCCTTGTCCTATTCGGACTAGGGGGAGGGGGCGCGCGGCCTGCCCTGGCTGGCCCTCCTCTTCTCCCTTAGGGCCCATGTAGGCCCAATAACCCCCGGGGGGTTCTGGTAACCCCCCGGTACTCCGTTAAAATCCCGATTTCACCCAGAACGATTTCGATATCCAAATATAGGCTTCCAATATATCGATCTTTATGTCTCTACCATTTCGAGACTCCTCGTCATGTCCGTGATCACATCTGGGACTCTCAACAACCTTCGGTACATCAAAACTTATAAACTCATAATAAAACTGTCATCGTAACATTAAGCGTGCGGACCCTATGGGTTCGAGAACTATGTAGACATGACCTAGAACTGTTTCCGGTCAATAACCAATAGCAGAACCTGGATGCTCATATTAGCTCCTACATATTCTACGAAGATCTTTATCGGTCAAACCGCATAACAACATACAGTGTTCCCTTTGTCATCGGTATGTTACTTGCCCGAGATTCGATCGTCGGTATCCAATACCTAGTTCAATCTCGTTACCGGCAAGTCTCTTTACTTGTTACGTAATGCATCATCCCGTAACCAACTCATTGGCCACATTGCTTGCAAGGCTTATAGTGATGTGCATTACCGAGAGGGCCCAGAGATACCTCTCCGACAATCGGAGTGACAAAACCTAATCTCGAAATGCGCCAACTCAACATGTAACATTGGAGACACCTGTAGAGCTCCTTTATAATCAGCCAGTTACGTTCTGACGTTTGGTAGCACACAAAGTGTTCCTCCGGTTAACGGGAGTTGCATAATCTCATAGTTGTAGGAACTTTGTATAAGTCATGAAGAAAGCAATAGCAACATACTAAACGATCAAATGCTAAGCTAACAGAATGGGTCAAGTCAATCACATCATTCTTCTAATGATGTGATCCCGTTAATCAAATGACAACACATGTCTATGGTTAGGAAACACAACCATCTTTGATTAATGAGCTAGTCAAGTAGAGGCATACTAGTGACGTTAAGTTTGTCTATGTATTCACACATGTATTATGTTTCCGGTTAATACAATTCTAGCATGAATAATAAACATTTATCATGATATGAGGAAATAAATAATAACTTTATTATTGCCTCTAGGGCATATTTCGTTCATATACTTCATACTTCAAAGTTGTGGATGAACTTTTACTTGTTTATGAAAAGCTATATGACAAATGCTTGATGCTATGTTAAAGTCATAATGCTATTATGTCCATATTTTGTTTTTATCGACAGCTCTCTCTCTCTCTAAACATGTGCTCACGATTATCAAGTCCGGCTTTCTCTTGTGGACAAGTGAAGTCTAAGATTGGGGAGTTGATACGTCCATTTTGCATCAAGATTTCCTAGTTTTATTTATATTTTTTAGGTCATTTAACCAAAAGAAGACACTTCCGTCATGACACATGTTTGTCACAATAGGTCACGTTTTCTATCATGCATGTACATCCATAACAATTTTATGACAGAATCAAGATAGTCATACCTATTAATAACCCACAAGTATAGGTGATCACAACAGTTTTCAAGGGTAGAGTATTCAACCCAAATTTATTGTTTCCACACAAGGGGTTGATATGTCTCCAATATATCTACTTTTCCAAACACTTTTGCCCTTGTTTTGGACTCTAATTTGCATGATTTGAATGAAACTAACCTGGAATGACGCTGTTTTCAGCAGAACTGCCATGGTGTTGTTTACTGTGCAGAAAAGAAAGTTCTCGGAATGACCTGAAAATCCACGGAGATAACTTTTGGAAAATATAAAAAATACTGGCGAAAGAATCAAGGCCAGGGGGCCCACACCCTGTCCACGAGGGTGGGGGGCGCGCCCTCTCCCCCCTCTCCCCCTGGGCGCGCCCCCTGCCTCATGGGCCCCCTGATGCTCCGCCGACCTCAAGTACAACTCTATATATTCTGTTTCACGGAGAAAAAGATCAGAGAGAAAGTTTCATCGCGTTTGACGATACAGAGCCGCTGCCAAGCCCTAATCTCTCTCGGGAGGGCTGATCTGGAGTCCGTTCGGGGCTCTAGAGAGGGGGATTCGTCGCTGTCGTCATCATCAACAATCCTCCATCAATAATTTCATGATGCTCACCGTCGTGCGTGAGTAATTCCATCGTAGGCTTGCTGGACGGTGCTGGGTTGGATGAGATTTACCATGTAATCAAGTTCGTTTTGTTAGGGTTTGATCCCTAGTATCCACTATGTTCTGAGATTGATGTTGCTATGCTTAATGCTTGTCACTAGGGCCCGAGTGCCATGATTTCAGATCTGAACCTATTATGTTTTCATGAATATATGTGAGTTCTTGATCCTATCTTGCAAGTCTATAGTCACCTATTATGTGTTATGATCCGAAAACCCCGAAGTGACAATAATCGGGATACTTCTCGGTGATGACCATAGTTTGAGGAGTTCATGTATTCACTATGTGTTAATGCTTTGGTCCGGTACTCTATTAAAAGGAGGCCTTAATATCCCTTAGTTTCCACTAGGACCCCGCTGTCGGTGTCAAAACCGGCGGATCTCGGGTAGGGGGTCCCGATCTGTGCGTCAAGGCTGATGGTAACAGGAAGCAAGGGACACAGATGTTTACCCAGGTTCGGGCCCTCTCGATGGAGGTAAAACCCTACTTCCTGCTTGATTAATATTGATGATATGGGTAGTACAAGAGTAGATCTACCACGAGATCGTAGAGGCTAAACCCCAAGAGCTAGCCTATGATGGTATGATTGTAATTGTGATCGGCCTTCTAAGGACCAACCTCTCTGGTTTTGTCAGGACCCCGACTCGATGTCACATTGATCTAGCCGGTAACACCTCATATCACTTTGCGGCCTCACGCACGGTATCCCCACGGGTGTCGCCTTACCTTTGCCCGGGACCGTTTGCGCCTTTTGGCTCACGTATATGATAGTGTCGCTAGCATCCATATGATAAGGAGCCCGGGCTGACATGACTAGTCATAAAACCCAAAGTGGCACAGACTTACAGGGACAGGCATCCATGACCCAGCTTCGAACGTGTCAGTCATCAGCAAGTGGGTCCGGGCTGTAGCACTGGGCTAGCAGGACTCCGGTAAACCGGGCTGTAGCGGGCTAGCAGGACTCCGGTACTCAATGCGTGACATTTCCCCGAAGGGACAGACACCGGAACGAAGAAGGACACATGCCGGCCAGCCTAAGTGTTCCAGAGCAGTAGCAAGCTACCATGGCTCAGCGGTAACACTAGGAGACATTTCCCGGTAAGAGAGGCTACTAAGGATAAACAACTAGATAGTCAGATCCCACACATACCAAGCATTTCAATCATACACACAATATGCTCGATATGTGCAAATACAACAAGGCATCACAACATGACTCTATGACACAAGTACTTTATTTAAGGCTCAGGGAGCCATACATAACATACACAAAGGTACGGGTCACACGACCCAGCATTCAAGTCATACAGTCATACAAACCAGCAGCGGAAGTAACTTGTCTGAGTACAGACAACTAGAAAAATAAAAGAGGCTTGGAAAGCCTAGCTATACTACGTGGTCCTTCACAAGCTCAGGATCACCACCTGGGCCTTAGCCTACTCATTGATGTCAACGTCTACGTAGAACCCATCAGAAGGGGTTGCAGCGTCTTCTGTAAAAATGTAAATTATAGCAACATGAGTACAAAGGTACTCAGCAAGACTTACATCAGATCCTACATACATGCATATTATCAAGAAGGGTTGGTGGAGTTGTTGCAGCAAGCCAGCTTTGACTCTTGGCTAGGCTAACCTACGAGACTCCAACTTGAAATGGTTTTGCGTACACGAGTCCACTACTCACCAATTCAATACACTACCGAGGATCCACCTCCGTCTTCCTACGGAAGAGCCATCCTCGGCACTCACACTTATCTTGAGGCTTTTAGTAGTTTCCATTTACTTGTCTATGAACTGTATAGGCAACCAAGTAGTCCTTTACCGCGGACGCGGCTATTCGAATAGTTCATGATAACCCTGCAGGGGTGTACTTCTTCATACACGCTCTCACCACTTACCGTCGTTTACACGACATGTACTCGGCAACCTTCAAGCGGAAGCCCAACGTGGGTGTCGGCCACGACCTACCTAATCACCTAAGCCTCCAGTCCAGGTTTATCGCCTATCCAGGTTCCATCCGTAGGGAGTCCGGCCGAGGTTTCCCATACGGCCCCGAACGATGTGAACAGGGTTCCCGAGATACCTAACGGGTATTCGGTACACCCGGCCACGTACCTACCGCATCACAGCCCACCCCTACGGTCAGCGCTGTCCACGGCCTCCAGTAGGCTACAAACACCAGAAACTACTTGCAACTCCTGGACGGAGAACTAGGGTGAATAAGAAGCCGAGAGGGTCCATTGGTTTCGGGCCCAATGCATGGTAGTAGCTGATTCTTAAATCACACATACAGATCTCAGTGCTTAAGGTCGGCTTCAATGAAACAACCCACCATGTACTCCTACATGGCCTCTCATCGATACCTTTACCAAATCGTGTTCACCACACCACTCTCATTACCGACATAATCATTTCACTCTAGCCCATCACCCAGATGAACCAGACCTGACACGACTCTAAGCATAGCAGGCATAGCAAGGTAGGAACAACACATACATATGGCTCAATCAACTCCTACACATGCTAGTGGGTTTCATCTAGTTACTGTGGCAATGACAGGTCATGCAGAGGAAGTGGGTTCAACTACCGTAGCACACAGCAGTTTGAAACGCGTTGTCTTAATGCAGTAAAAGAGAGCAGGAGCGAGAACATGGGATTGTATCGATATGATCAAATGGTTGGTTGCTTGCCTGATGGTTCGATGCACTGATACGGTTCTTCGTTAGGGTAATCACGGTACTCCTCGGAGGCAGAACCTGCCGCAAGAACACCGATACACAACCATCACCAAACAATGTGCAACAATATGATGCATGCATGAAACATAGCAATATGAGTGTGTTGGGCTAATGCAACTAAGACCAGAAGGGTTTGTACCAATTTGAATCAAAGATTCAAATTTCAAACTCAAATATGGTCCTTTAAAGTGTTTTTCCTTGTTCTGCATTAAACATCAAGTTAACTTGTTTAGTCATGCATGAAAATAGTACAGATGGATAGATTGGATTTTTCTGATCATTTTTCATATATAATTTGTCTGATTTGGAGTTACAGAATAAAAGTTATGAATTTTTAAAGTTTAAACTATATTCTGGAATTTCCTATATTAGATTAATTCCAGAAAATCAATTATTGCGTCGGCCTGACGTCAGTGTGACGTCAGCAGGTCAACGGGACATGTCCAGGTCAAACCTGACAGTGGGTCCCGCGTGTCAGGGTGATTAATTTAATTAAAGTTTAAATAAAACTAAACCTGTTTAATTAACAGGGCTGGGCCCCACCTGTCATTGACTCAGGGGAGTCAACCAGGGCCCACCCGTGGTCAAACCCGGGTCGGCTGCACCGGCGTTTAGCCGCCGGCGAGCCCGACGCGGCGGCGGAAGTGGTTTTGGCTGTTTCGGCCACCAAATGGGTCACGGAGACCACCGGAGTGGAGCTGAGGACGAGCCGCAGCTCTTGGTGGAGTCCGTTGGGGTCGGGGTGGCCGGAGTTGGCGCCGGCGACGACTTTGGCGGCCACCGGGGTTCGGCCGAAGACGAACTTGACGCTAGAGGGGTCGGTGAGGCTCGGGGAGTAGCTAGCTAGGTGCTACGGGACACGGTGAGTATGATGGACACCGTGGAGTGGTCGGAGGGTGACCGGGAGCACGTCGGCGACGAGCTCCACGGCGGTGGGTGCGGTTGAGCTCCGGGAGGTCGCTACACGGCTCGGGAGCAAGAAAAGGAGGGGGGGAAAGATGGCTAAGCTCACAGTGAGTGCGACGAAGCCCTTGGTGCGGCCGGAGATGGACCGGAGCGACGACGGCGTTGAAGGGGATCTCCGGCGACGGCGGTTCGGGCGAGGTCGTTGCGGTGGACTCGGGCGTTGCGAGCGCTCGGGGCTCGGCTTGCTCGATGGAGTGGACAGCGGCGGAGCTCCTGGACACGATGAGAGGACGCACGGGCGGCGGGAGCACGGCTACGACGAAGGCACGGCGATGGTGGCGTCGGTCATGGCGGGGGAGCGCGAGGGGGAGGAGCTGGAGAGAGGAGGGGGTGTCTGGGGGGTTCGGGGGAGCGAGGGAGGCTGATCCACGACGTCACCGGGCGCGGGGAGCGGCGAGGCGGCGAGCAGGTGCGTGGCGCGCGCTGTGGTCGCCGTCGGGCACCTGCCTGCCTGCCTGGCCGGCAAGCAGCTCGCTGGAGCGGCGCTGGGCTGGGCCGGCAGGTGGGCCGGGAGCAGGCGTCAGGTAAGTTTTTCCATTTTCTTTCTGTTTTCTGTTTTTTTAATACTTCTGCAACTTTGTTGAATTAAATAAAATACTTAGGCAACTCCTAAAATCACCAAACTACTCCTGGTCCATAGTTGGATTATTTCCAACATGAAACATTTTAGTTTGGAGATATTTGAGCATTTAAATATTTTATATAATTTTAAATGCCCAAATTCAAATATTTATGATTTAATTCAAAAACCCTAAGATGGCCTAGGAAAATGTGCATCACTTTTGGCAGAGGTTCTGAACCAAGACAAAAATGATGGGCATTTTAGAAGGGCATTTCAGGTTCATTGAAAAAGTTTTTAGTAAACCCTAATTGGTTTCAGAGGGGACTGGGGGTTCTGTCATCCCCATTTCAGGTTTCTGATGAAAGAGTAAACATGATGCAACACTCTAATGCATGGCTAACTAGGGTGTGACAACTCACCCCCACTCAAAAGAATCTCGTCCCGAGATTTGGGTTCCTCCGGAAAGAAGGCGGGATACTCAAGTCGAAGACGATCCTCCCTTTCCCAAGTTGCTTCATCCTCAGAATGGTGCGACCATTGTACTTTGAGAAACTTGATATTATGACGTCGAGTGGTACGCTCGGCCTGATCGAGGATACGAATGGGGTACTCTCGATATGTAAGATTATCTTGGAGATCAAGCGTTTCGTGGTCCACTCCACGGATAGGATCCGAGAAGCAACGCCTGAGTTGAGAAACGTGGAAGACATCGTGGACTCTGGAGAGGTGCGGAGGTAGTTCCAACTGGTAGGCAACTTCTCCTCGTTTAGCGAGAATGCGAAAAGGTCCAATGTAACGAGGAGCCAATTTGCCTTTGATGCCGAAACGATGGGTTCCCTTCAGAGGGGTAACCCGAAGGTAAGCCTTCTCGTCAACCTCGAAAGTCATAGCCTTATGTTTTCGGTCATATTGACTCTTTTGACGAGATTGGGCTGTTTTCAACTTTTCACGAACGATGCGAACTTGCTCTTCTGCTTCCTGAATCATATCCGGGCCAAAGAATTGTCTTTCCCCGGTCTCTGACCAGTTAAGGGGTGTTCGACACCGTCGTCCATAGAGAACTTCAAAAGGGGCTTTACCCAAGCTAGATTGATAGCTGTTGTTGTAAGCGAATTCGGCAAATGGAAGGCACTTCTCCCAATCCATTCCGAATGAGATAACAGAGGCTCGAAGCATGTCTTCTAGAATCTGGTTGACGCGTTCCACTTGACCACTCGACTGAGGGTGGAAAGCGGTGCTAAAGGAGAGACGGGTTCCCATAGCATTTTGGAAACTTTCCCAAAATCGAGAGGTGAAAAGACTTCCTCGATCCGAGTTAATTTCCAAGGGAACACCATGGAGAGACACTATTCGGGAGATGTATAAGTCTGCCAATTGACTAGCGGTTATACTCTCACGAACAGGTAGGAAATGGGCTACTTTGGAAAGACGATCGACAACGACGAAGATAGCATTATTCCCTCTCTTGGTCCTGGGAAAACCGGTAATGAAATCCATACTAATTTTATCCCATTTCCATTCAGGAATAGCTAAGGGTTGAAGGGTGCCAGCAGGCCGTTGATGCTCTGCTTTTACACGACGACAGACGTCGCAATTAGCAATATACTGAGCAATTTCTCTCTTCATCCTAGTCCACCAGAACCTCTGGCGTAGGTCCTGATACATCTTAGTACTACCGGGATGAATGGTGAGAGGAGATTCATGAGCCTCCTTAAGGATCAATCGCCTCAGGTTTCGCACTTTGGGAACCACTAGTCGATTCCCGAAGTATACGACCCCTTGATCATTAATGGAGAAACAATTCGCAACTCCTTTCTTGATGTTTCTCTTGATGCGGGAAATTCCCGGATCTACCTTCTGTGCCTTGACGATCTGGTCCGTAAGGGTAGGTTTCGCCACCAAGGTGGAAAGAAAACCTTGAGGAACAATGTGAAGGTTAAGCTTCCGAAATTCCTCATGGAGAAGCGGTTGACTTTGTTGTAACATTAGGTTGTTACAATAAGATTTACGACTTAGCGCATCAGCCATGACGTTGGCTTTCCCTGGGGTGTAAGTTATTCCTAAGTCGAAATCTGTGATCAACTCAACCCAACGTCTTTGCCTGAGATTCAAATCCGGTTGGGTGAAAATGTACTTCAGACTTTGGTGATCAGTGAATATTTCGCAACGGTTACCGAGGAGGTAATGTCGCCAGGTCTTAAGTGCATAGACTACGGCTGCAAGCTCTAGATCATGAGTAGGATAATTCTCCTCATGTGGGTGCAATTGCCGTGAAGCGTAAGCAATTACATGTCGATCTTGCATGAGAATGCAACCTAATCCTTGTCGCGAGGCGTCGCAGTAGATAACAAAGTCCTTAGAGAAGTCTGGCGGTACCAGTACGGGAGCAGAAGTCAGGCGTCTTTTCAGTTCCTGAAAGCTGTGCTCACATTGTGGAGTCCATTCGAACTTTTTATCTTTCTTGAGGAGTTCGGTTAGAGGTTTAGCAACTTTGGAGAAGTTCTCGACAAAGCGACGACAATAGCTCGCTAAGCCCAGAAAACTCCGAACTTGCTTGACCGATTCAGGTGGAGTCCAATTAAGGACGGCTTGAACTCGCTCAGGGTTAACAGCAATACCTTTACCAGATATTACATGACCCAGATAGGTCACTTCCGACAACCAGAATTCACATTTAGAAAATTTGGCATAAAGGCGATGCTCTCGAAGTTTCTTCAACACTAGCCTTAGATGTTCGGCATGTTCTTCCTCGTTCTTGGAGTAGATGAGTATATCATCGAGATAAACTACGACGAATTTATCCAAATACTCCATGAAGATTGAGTTCATTAACCGAGAAAAGGTGGCTGGAGCGTTGGTTAAACCGAAGGACATGACGGTGTACTCGTATTGGCCATAACGAGTAACAAAGGCCGTTTTAGGAATGTCCCCGTTTCTGATTTTGATTTGATGGTAGCCCAACCTCAAATCCATCTTGGAGAAGACTGAGGATCCAGCGAGCTGATCATACAGGTCGTTGATCCTGGGGAGCGGATATTTGTTCTTGATTGTGACCAAATTGACAGGTCGATAATCTACAACCATCCGGTCCGTACCATCCTTCTTCTTGACGAATAGGACGGGGCAAGCCCACGGAGATGAACTAGGTCGGATGAAACCCTTTTTCAAGGACTCATCGAGTTGTTTCTTAAGCTCGGCTAGTTCTAGTGGTGCCATCTTATAGGGTCTTCTAGCAATCGGAACGGTTCCTGGAATGAGGTCTATTACGAACTCAACATCCCTGTCAGGTGGAACACCTGGCAATTCCTCTGGGAAGACATCCGGGAAGTCACGGACTACCGGAACGTCCTCAAGGTCTGGCAAAGGGCTGGCGTTAAGAGAATATAATTGTCGCTTGGCTAATCGGGTCAAGACATTGACTATCTTCCCCGAAGGATGAGTGAGTTGAACAGTCCTAGAGAAGCAATCAATTTTGGCATGATGAGCTGACATCCAGTCCATACCCAAAATGATATTAATATCTGAAAATTTGAGAGCTATCAAAGATGCAAGGAAAACAAGTCTGTCGACTCGGATTTCATTTCCATAACTTACCCTGGAGGTCTGCCATCTAGAACCGGGAGTAGAAATTTCCATAGTGGATGGCATGTCACAGAATGCGGTGTTATGTAAACGAGCATAGTTCTCGGATATAAATGAATGAGAGGCTCCTGTATCGAAAAGAACAGATGCCGGGTGGCAATTAACAAGGAGCGTACCGAGAACGACGTTGGGATCCTCTTGAGCTTCTTCGGCAGAGATACAGTTGACATGGCCACGTGTAGCGGTGGCCGGCTTGGCGTGGAACACTTTCCCTGTCGGCTTGCCACGGCCAACAGCTTTAGCAGATTGGTTGGGGTTGGTCTGGGGACACTCACGCATATAGTGGCCAGATTCCCCACACTTGAAACAAGTCACGGAACTGGTACGTGGAGGAGCATTGTTGGTTGGACCCCCATAGGGCTTGGCTGGTGCAGACTGTTGAACGGGGCGAGGCGCCTGGAAGGATGGCCTCGGTGTGAACCTAGGTGGCAGGGCAGTGTTGGGCACCCACACGCGGCGCTTCTGAGGACCCGCACCGGATGAGGAACCCATGTCACGGCCATGCTTGCGTGTTGCGTCATAATCAGTCTGACCAGTCTCAGCACTGATGGCCTTGTTAACAAGTTTCTGAAAAGATGTGCACTCATGCAGACGGAGGTCGCGGCGAAGCTCAGGACTAAGTCCCTTACGGAACCTTGCTTGCTTCTTGGCATCAGTAGAAACTTCCTCAGTTGCATATCGTGCGAGGTTACCGAACTCCCTGCTGTAAGCATCCACAGAGAGTCGGCCCTGAGTGAAACTGCAAAATTCCTCACGTTTACGGTCCATGAGACCCTCCGGAATGTGATGTTCACGGAAAGCCTCGCTGAATTCAGCCCAAGTAGTGACATGGCCCGCTGGGCGCATAGCTCCATAATTCTCCCACCATAGACTGGCGGGGCCTTCAAGATGATATGCAGCAAAGGTGACCTTGTCAGCCTCAGCTACCAGCGCGGAACGCAGCTTGTGGGAGATACTGCGAAGCCAGTCATCAGCGTCGAGAGGCTCGACGGAGTGGTGGAACGTGGGTGGATGTAACTTGATAAAATCACTGAGTGACACCACGTTAGTCCTCTGATGGTGTGCTGTGTTCTGTTCAATACGCTCCAACAAACGGTTGGTCTCCCGCTTGTTTCTTTCGGCTTCCATCATAACCTCGGCTAGGGAAGGAGGATGAGGCAGATTTGCATTCCTGACTTCACTGCCTTCGGCCTGCTCTTGAGGAGCAGGGTTAGTGCGCGTGTTGACCATCCTAGGTAAACAAGACAATGATTTAGTCAGGATGATAAAATTCCGACATAGGATACAGAATGTAAGGAATAACTCGGAATGCAAGATGATCATCCGTATGACATGGTAGATACAGAAACTGCTTCTTTATTCCATCGTCATACACACCATACAGGGTTTAGTACAAGACCAAACAAGGTACTATTACGGTGAGAAGAGGATTACATCTCGTCGGAGGCATTCCAAGCTCCTATACATTATTTTTCTACACCTCCGGAAGGCGATACAAACCAGGTCATATCCCACGAGTCACGCAGGACGATAGACGACACAGCTAACACGAACTAGTGATACTACCACTAACTCAGACCGATCCGTAGTAGTCCTCGTAGAAGTCACCTCCATAGCCTGGAAGCTCAACATGATCATCCGGAAACAGACGATCTCGCGGAGCTTGTGGACCATAGGGGCTAGGATGAGGTCTTGGACCAACAGACGGTGGCCTGCGGGGACCGCGGGGTGGGGTGATGCCTCCTACATCACGCCAACCCATCACGTCTGGCAGAGCAGATCTCACAGGATAGAGATCGCGCATATCCGAATATCCAGCTTGCACCGCCGGTGCAAACCGAGTCAATGTGGCCCAATGGTCAGCACGGGTATTGAAGAGCTCTAACCTCAAGGCCCGATTTTCACGGTCCTTATCCTCGAGCATCTCAGCAGTGGTGCGAGTCCGTGAATCCTCCTGAGTGGGGTCAGCATAGATAGCCTGGAAATACCCTTGTGCTCCCGGAAGTGATCCTGGCATATACCGGAAATCAGAGTCCCGAAATAGGCCAGACCTGACTCGCATGATGGTCATCATAGAGTAGGCGGCGTCCTGCACAGCCATCTCAATAGTAACCCCGAGTCCATAGGAGCAGTGAAGGGGCTCGGTGGATCCAGGATAAGATGGAAATATCCTGACAGTGCAGAGATACTGGCTTTGATTAAAGTCTCGGAATTGCTCTTCGACCGTGTACTCAGGATACCAACGGTATCCGGCCTCAGTCATTACCCTGACCAACATGGCAGTATGGCCGGGTACATCTAGGCATCGAGTCAGGCGAACCACTTGATTGAGGTCGCGAGTGGCCATCTGAAAACACAATCATAATGCAAAGGCATTAGAATTTCTAGCAAAATTTCGGCAGCATAACAGCTGTAAATGCTCAAGAAGGATTTTGAGACATTTGACAAAGGATTTCATACACACTCAACATCATCATATCAAAGTTCTGAATCCATCCTAACAACATAACGTGGTAGTAGAACTGAACTAGGCTTGTATCCATCAACCCTATAAGGTACTACTGATTAGTAACACGTGATCCTGATAGAGAGAATAGATCCTAATTCCTTAACCCCCGGTGGAAGAATAGACTGACTCAGATCAGAATGTCATAAGATAAAGGAGTAAAAAGAGCCTTACGTTCCACCCACAAACAATTCCCCTACATATAACTAAAGAATTTCTAGACTCAACATCGACCAGTTTGGCTTGGAGAACCTACAGGCAGTCCGGCTCTGATGCCAACGCTGTCAGGACCCCGACTCGATGTCACATCGATCTAGCCGGTAACACCTCATATCACTTTGCGGCCTCACGCACGGTATCCCCACGGGTGTCGCCTTACCTTTGCCCGGGACCGTTTGCGCCTTTTGGCTCACGTATATGATAGTGTCGCTAGCATCCATATGATAAGGAGCCCGGGCTGACATGACTAGTCGTAAACCCAAAGTGGCACAGACTTACAGGGACAGGCATCCATGACCCAGCTTCGAACGTGTCGGTCATCAGCAAGTGGGTCCGGGCTGTAGCACTGGGCTAGCAGGACTCCGGTAAACCGGGCTGTAGCGGGCTAGCAGGACTCCGGTACTCAATGCGTGACATTTCCCCGAAGGGACAGACACCGGAACGAAGAAGGACACATGCCGGCCAGCCTAAGTGTTCCAGAGCAGTAGCAAGCTACCATGGCTCAGTGGTAACACTAGGAGACATTTCCCGGTAAGAGAGGCTACTAAGGATAAACAACTAGATAGTCAGATCCCACACATACCAAGCATTTCAATCATACACACAATATGCTCGATATGTGCAAATACAACAAGGCATCACAACATGACTCTATGACACAAGTACTTTATTTAAGGCTCAGGGAGCCATACATAACATACACAAAGGTACGGGTCACACGACCCAGCATTCAAGTCATACAGTCATACAAACCAGCAGCGGAAGTAACTTGTCTGAGTACAGACAACTAGAAAAATAAAAGAGGCTTGGAAAGCCTAGCTATACTACGTGGTCCTTCACAAGCTCAGGATCACCACCTGGGCCTTAGCCTACTCATTGATGTCAACGTCTACGTAGAACCCATCAGAAGGGGTTGCAGCGTCTTCTGTAAAAATGTAAATTATAGCAACATGAGTACAAAGGTACTCAGCAAGACTTACATCAGATCCTACATACATGCATATTATCAAGAAGGGTTGGTGGAGTTGTTGCAGCAAGCCAGCTTTGACTCTTGGCTAGGCTAACCTACGAGACTCCAACTTGAAATGGTTTTGCGTACACGAGTCCACTACTCACCAATTCAATACACTACCGAGGATCCACCTCCGTCTTCCTACGGAAGAGCCATCCTCGGCACTCACACTTATCTTGAGGCTTTTAGTAGTTTCCATTTACTTGTCTATGAACTGTATAGGCAACCAAGTAGTCCTTTACCGCGGACGCGGCTATTCGAATAGTTCATGATAACCCTGCAGGGGTGTACTTCTTCATACACGCTCTCACCACTTACCGTCGTTTACACGACATGTACTCGGCAACCTTCAAGCGGAAGCCCAACGTGGGTGTCGGCCACGACCTACCTAATCACCTAAGCCTCCAGTCCAGGTTTATCGCCTATCCAGGTTCCATCCGTAGGGAGTCCGGCCGAGGTTTCCCATACGGCCCCGAACGATGTGAACAGGGTTCCCGAGATACCTAACGGGTATTCGGTACACCCGGCCACGTACCTACCGCATCACAGCCCACCCCTACGGTCAGCGCTGTCCACGGCCTCCAGTAGGCTACAAACACCAGAAACTACTTGCAACTCCTGGACGGAGAACTAGGGTGAATAAGAAGCCGAGAGGGTCCATTGGTTTCGGGCCCAATGCATGGTAGTAGCTGATTCTTAAATCACACATACAGATCTCAGTGCTTAAGGTCGGCTTCAATGAAACAACCCACCATGTACTCCTACATGGCCTCTCATCGATACCTTTACCAAATCGTGTTCACCACACCACTCTCATTACCGACATAATCATTTCACTCTAGCCCATCACCCAGATGAACCAGACCTGACACGACTCTAAGCATAGCAGGCATAGCAAGGTAGGAACAACACATACATATGGCTCAATCAACTCCTACACATGCTAGTGGGTTTCATCTAGTTACTGTGGCAATGACAGGTCATGCAGAGGAAGTGGGTTCAACTACCGTAGCACACAGCAGTTTGAAACGCGTTGTCTTAATGCAGTAAAAGAGAGCAGGAGCGAGAACATGGGATTGTATCGATATGATCAAATGGTTGGTTGCTTGCCTGATGGTTCGATGCACTGATACGGTTCTTCGTTAGGGTAATCACGGTACTCCTCGGAGGCAGAACCTGCCGCAAGAACACCGATACACAACCATCACCAAACAATGTGCAACAATATGATGCATGCATGAAACATAGCAATATGAGTGTGTTGGGCTAATGCAACTAAGACCAGAAGGGTTTGTACCAATTTGAATCAAAGATTCAAATTTCAAACTCAAATATGGTCCTTTAAAGTGTTTTTCCTTGTTCTGCATTAAACATCAAGTTAACTTGTTTAGTCATGCATGAAAATAGTACAGATGGATAGATTGGATTTTTCTGATCATTTTTCATATATAATTTGTCTGATTTGGAGTTACAGAATAAAAGTTATGAATTTTTAAAGTTTAAACTATATTCTGGAATTTCCTATATTAGATTAATTCCAGAAAATCAATTATTGCGTCGGCCTGACGTCAGTGTGACGTCAGCAGGTCAACGGGACATGTCCAGGTCAAACCTGACAGTGGGTCCCGCGTGTCAGGGTGATTAATTTAATTAAAGTTTAAATAAAACTAAACCTGTTTAATTAACAGGGCTGGGCCCCACCTGTCATTGACTCAGGGGAGTCAACCAGGGCCCACCCGTGGTCAAACCCGGGTCGGCTGCACCGGCGTTTAGCCGCCGGCGAGCCCGACGCGGCGGCGGAAGTGGTTTTGGCTGTTTCGGCCACCAAATGGGTCACGGAGACCACCGGAGTGGAGCTGAGGACGAGCCGCAGCTCTTGGTGGAGTCCGTTGGGGTCGGGGTGGCCGGAGTTGGCGCCGGCGACGACTTTGGCGGCCACCGGGGTTCGGCCGAAGACGAACTTGACGCTAGAGGGGTCGGTGAGGCTCGGGGAGTAGCTAGCTAGGTGCTACGGGACACGGTGAGTATGATGGACACCGTGGAGTGGTCGGAGGGTGACCGGGAGCACGTCGGCGACGAGCTCCACGGCGGTGGGTGCGGTTGAGCTCCGGGAGGTCGCTACACGGCTCGGGAGCAAGAAAAGGAGGGGGGGAAAGATGGCTAAGCTCACAGTGAGTGCGACGAAGCCCTTGGTGCGGCCGGAGATGGACCGGAGCGACGACGGCGTTGAAGGGGATCTCCGGCGACGGCGGTTCGGGCGAGGTCGTTGCGGTGGACTCGGGCGTTGCGAGCGCTCGGGGCTCGGCTTGCTCGATGGAGTGGACAGCGGCGGAGCTCCTGGACACGATGAGAGGACGCACGGGCGGCGGGAGCACGGCTACGACGAAGGCACGGCGATGGTGGCGTCGGTCATGGCGGGGGAGCGCGAGGGGGAGGAGCTGGAGAGAGGAGGGGGTGTCTGGGGGGTTCGGGGGAGCGAGGGAGGCTGATCCACGACGTCACCGGGCGCGGGGAGCGGCGAGGCGGCGAGCAGGTGCGTGGCGCGCGCTGTGGTCGCCGTCGGGCACCTGCCTGCCTGCCTGGCCGGCAAGCAGCTCGCTGGAGCGGCGCTGGGCTGGGCCGGCAGGTGGGCCGGGAGCAGGCGTCAGGTAAGTTTTTCCATTTTCTTTCTGTTTTCTGTTTTTTTAATACTTCTGCAACTTTGTTGAATTAAATAAAATACTTAGGCAACTCCTAAAATCACCAAACTACTCCTGGTCCATAGTTGGATTATTTCCAACATGAAACATTTTAGTTTGGAGATATTTGAGCATTTAAATATTTTATATAATTTTAAATGCCCAAATTCAAATATTTATGATTTAATTCAAAAACCCTAAGATGGCCTAGGAAAATGTGCATCACTTTTGGCAGAGGTTCTGAACCAAGACAAAAATGATGGGCATTTTAGAAGGGCATTTCAGGTTCATTGAAAAAGTTTTTAGTAAACCCTTATTGGTTTCAGAGGGGACTGGGGGTTCTGTCATCCCCATTTCAGGTTTCTGATGAAAGAGTAAACATGATGCAACACTCTAATGCATGGCTAACTAGGGTGTGACAGGTTTATATAGACATCGGAGAGGGCTAGGTTTTACATGGAGTCGGTTACAAGGAAGGAAACACAATATCCGGATCGCCAAGCTTACCTTCCACGCCAAGGAGAGTCCCATCCGGACACGGGCCGAAGTCTTGAGTCTTGTATCTTCACGCTTCAATAGTCCGGACGTTGTACACAGTCCGGCTATCCGGATACCCCCTAATCCAGGACTCCCTCAGTAGCCCTTGAACCAAGCTTCAATCACGATGTGTCCGGCGCGCAGTATTGTCTTCGGCATTGCAAGGCAGGTTCCTTCTCCGAATACTCCAAAGTGGTTATCGAACACGTAGACAGTGTCCAGATCTGCAAGATGATCTTCACATGGTATAAATCTGATTTGCTGGCAATCTTCGTGACTTGTGCCCGTGCATCGTGGCTTGGTCGAACGTGAACCGACGTTTCTTACCCCACCTCGACTCGTGTTATGAGGCGGTTTTATTGGCACGTCCCGTCGAGGCTGAGATCGTGTTCCTCTTATTATGGGATTTTCCATCAATATGGGTGTGTGTGACCCCACGACGGCTGTTGGTATATCCCCGTGTGTTTTTTCAGATAAGCCTAAAACAGTCACACCAAGGACTCTTGATATTCACCTTCTTTATAAAGGGGTCGAGACCTACGCCGCTTTTTCACCTTCATCGTGCCTTCTCGCACCTCGAGTTCTAACACCGAAAACCTAAGCTCCAACCACCCAGAACCTCCAATATGTCCGGATCTGACCCTCAAGGCCGGTGGGTGGCCTCCTCGATTAAAGATAAGGACATTGCAAAGCTTAGGGAGGTCAGATACCTGACCGCCGATATCCAGCACAGGCTTCCTGCTCCAGGGTAGGTCATCCATACGCTGGAGCCCAATGAGTGTGTCGTTTTCGTGCCACACTTCCTCCGCGGTTTGGGTTTCACCCTCGATCCCTTCATGAGGGGGCTCATGTTCTACTATGGGTTGGATTTTCATGATCTGGCTCCAGATGCTATCCTCCATATCTCGTCGTTTATTATCATGTGCGAGGCTTTTCTCCACGTCACGCCACACTTTGGCTTATGGCTCAACACCTTCAATCTGAAGCTGAAGATGATCGAGGGGCGACATGTGGAGTGCGGAGGTGCCGTAATAAGCAGAAATGCCGATGCCCCATGGCCAGAGGGTTCTTTCCCACAAGTATCCGATGTATGGCAACGGAGGTGGTTTTATGTCACGGCTCCTAGAGGCACAAACTGGGTGGCGGCCCCTGAGTTCCGCTCGGGCCCTCCATCACAGTTGGCGTCTTGGACAGACGTAGGACGGAATTGGGGGCCCACTGGTGATGTACCAGTACTGCAAAATCGCATCCGGGAGCTTCTTGAGAGGGACATTAACCTCGTCAGCATAATGCAAGTGATGTTAATCCGACGTATGTTGCCGTGCCAACGCCGGCCTCTCCGGATGTGGGAGTTCAATCCGGAGGGTCCGCGGACTGTCAAGCACTTCTTCGGCTCGAAGCTCAAAGGGATGTGCAAATTATTCTTCGGACAGAAAGTGTGTGTCCAGACACCACCGAGGATGCGGGCCTAAGCTGCAATCGCCTAGATACCCAAGTAAGTAGCCTTGGTACCGGACACCCTGTTTTGTACTTGTCATGATTGTTTATTCTGAAAATCATCCGCGTCCAGGAATGGCTCAGCAAGGCGGAGAGAATCAGGTGTCCGGCACCGCTTCCCGAAGGCTCGCCCGCCCCTACCATGGCCAAGATGCTCGACCGGGTACTCAGCAGAATGCCCTCGGGGAAAGACATGGGGAAGGACGAAGAATCCGAACCCCACATGCTACGCATCCGAACCGGGGGAATTGTTACCTCCCCCAAGGAGGATAGTTGGGGAGGGGAGGCTAAGGCCTCCTCCCCGCGCGGGAAGAAGAGGGCCGCCTCCGAAGATGTGGAGGCGGGGATGCCCAAATCAGGGAAAAAGACATCCCCAGGGGGCCTTGCCCCGACGGGCACCCTCACTGCACCATGCCCTCCAACGGGCCAGCCCTCCACCGAGCTGTAAGTCAATCTACAATCCGAAGGTACTGTGTTTTTCCTAGATCAATAACCAGGATTCAACTTTTTGCAGTCCGGCCAGCAGCTCCTCTCAACAAGGTTCGTCTTCGGGGGACCTTCCTCTAGAGATGAAGCCGGCAGTCAATTCGTCAGCCGCCCTGCACCCGGAGCATTTAGCTACAACGGGGGGCGATGGGAAGAGTCCGGCGCAGTTCGATGTCCGACCGGACGTACTGACGGGCTTGCTGGAACGAGCTGCGCTCTCGGAGGAGCACCGCTCATTAATGAGCGCGGTGCTCAAGAAGATTTCATCCGCTACAAGCGGTTTGAATGAAGCATTCACAAGCCTGCTCAGAGGCTTTGAGGTATGTAATGGAGAATACACTATTTGTTTTGGATGTGAGGCACGCGCTAGGTGTGCTCCATATAGATAGTAGCCCCTGAGACTCTGGTTGCCCGCCCTAGGCGGCAAAAGGGGGATCATAAACCAATGATTGTGCTGTAAATATGTGTAGGTACCTATGGGTCCGGCCGCCGGCCCGTCCATTGAAGTTAACGAACTGACGAGGCAAACTGGGTCGATTGCTGCTGATATCACTCTGATGAATGAGCGGCTGGATAAATCACAAGTTATGTGCCCTGTCTTCCATTGCATAGGAAAATATTAAGGTGGCACATATTAATGTAATATGTTCGGACTGCAGATGGTGCTGCTGCCGTGGAGGCCCTGAGGGCGGAACTTTCTCTAGCCAAGGAACAAGCTCGGGTGAGCAATGCGGCTGCCCTAAAGGCGGCCGAGGAATTGAGAGCCGAACAGGCTGCTCATCGCCGAAGCGAGGAAAAGATAGCCGAAATGGCTATCAAGTTAAAAAATGCTGCTGACCGGTATGAGCTCCCGAAAAAGGAGCATGAGCATAAATTGGCCGATCTGAACAAGGCACATAATGCCACCAAGGAAATACAGACTGAGCTCAGGGGTGCGCAGGAGGAGCTTCAACAGGGCGGTAAAATCACGGCCGGAGGCTCCTATTTGCTGCGGACGAAGTTTTTCGATCCGAAGTACGCTCCCCTGAATGGACGCTGGAGTCCCGCGGACGCATATGCGGATCTGGCGAAGAGTATGGCTAATGCTGTCGAGTTCTTCAAAGATCAGGGTGAGAAGGAAGTGGAGAAGCTTTTCTGGTCGCAGTTCAATGCTCCCACTCGCCCACTGTCGTTAAGTGATAAGATGGCTGCTGTAGCGGAGCTCCACAGGCTGTCCGGGCTTGCAATGTAG
This sequence comes from Triticum aestivum, assembly GCF_018294505.1. Taxonomy (NCBI): domain Eukaryota; kingdom Viridiplantae; phylum Streptophyta; class Magnoliopsida; order Poales; family Poaceae; genus Triticum; species Triticum aestivum. Next base: position 205,547,738 of record NC_057807.1, on the reverse strand, counting down.
TCTGTAATAGATCATCTTTGGCCAAAGGGGCCTAAGCCGGATAGTTACTTTGGTTTGGTGCAACAGTTCCTGGGGACCGTGCCTCGGATCGATGCCATGAGGAGGTCGGCGTGCATAGAGGGTGCGCGGATTGCCCTTGCCCACGTTAAAAGCGTATTGGACGGATATGGATGCCACCATTATAGCGTCCCAGGATCCTGTGGGGGGCCAATATCCGGCCGGGCACTACTTGGCGCAGGTCACAGAGGGTGCCCGCCTAATAGAGGCGCAGTGCTCGAAGAATGTCTTGTTCGAATGATGAACAAAATCATTGTAAAAACAATCTTTTATTTTGGTTATGAGGCTAGATTTATACTATTTACCTGAGAATATGATTATTTCCCCTATGCGGCCATTTATATATATGTATATATAAATATGTAATCTGAAAGTTAGTAGTCATTGGCTTCAGCCCCCACGCATACAATGCGGGGGTGTTCACGAAAAAATATGCTTAATCACACTTGATCCAACGTCTTGGTCCATGAAGGAGGTGATCGCACGACGAACTAGGCAACTGGACTATATAGCTGTAACACTTTCGCTTAGCCGCGGGATTCTAACGTGGGACTACTATGTAGCCCCTGGTACCTTCGCGTGCATCCAAATACGGGCGCGTGTGTACCTGGCCAGGAAATGGCCCTTCGTTAATGAGGAGGAATCCTAAAGATTCTGGTGATTCGTCGAGTGGTTGACCAGTCTCTCATTGTATCATGACAGTCTGTTTTCGTCTTTCTCTACTGAGGTGCTCCTCCGGAATAACCAGGGCACAATCGCAATAGTTCTCCTTTGGCCACCCTAGCCGATAATTACGAAACGTAAGGCGGCAAACCCAGGAGCGGGGCTAACCCAACATTTGACCAAAGACATGATTCGGAGCTGATGCATATAAGGCCAAACTCGTGGCGCCGAACACTCCCGAAGGTATTCGGACTTTATAACAGATGATGGGCTCTAGAAGGCCCATTCATTATAAACCCTGTGTTTCCAAGTACGTGCGTTGATCTGTCGTGGCGAAATGCCAAAAATGGAAGTATCCTCTATGGGTATAGAACCCATGGTATGGTTAAACAACAAGAGGCAATAAAAAGGTTTACATAGGGGCTTAATCTACAAAGAAACCTGTTGAACGGGGCCCTGCTGCACGTCTGCGCCTTTATCACGAACGATGTCTGTGGAAAAAGAAAACTCATAGGAGAGTACAACGTGATTATGCGATGGATAGTAAAAGTGTAAGATGTTGGCCTGCCCATAAGGTTGAGCCAAATGTGGGACTGTATTTATAGCCCCTGGTATCCGCTATGGGATTACGTATACGGCGCCCTGGTTTAATATGGGCTGCCGGACTCGTCTAACTGTGTTTGTGGTCTTATCGACCAGTCATGTTTTTTTTGTTAGAGGCCGCTTATAGTCCGGCCGCCAGGGCCGTCGCGTGTTCCTCTGCGTGCGAAGAGCGCTCTGAGATTCTGCAAATGGCGATGACGCCGCGTGGACCGGGCATCTTGAGTGTAAGGTAGCCATAGTGCAGCAATGCGTTGAAGCGGGCGAAGGCCGTTTTTCCAAGCAATGCGTGATAGTTGCTTTGGAAGGGTGCGATGATGAAGAGTAGTTCTTCGCTTCTGGAGTTGCCTGGAGAGCCGAATGTTACCTCCAGTATGACGGAGCCCCTGCTGTGGGCTTCAACACCTAGTATCACCCCTTCAAAGGTGGTGTTGATTTTACTGATCCTGGATGAGGCTATCCCCATCCTGCGGACAGTGTCCTCATATATTAAATTGAGACTACTACCGCCGTCCATGAGGACGTGGGTGAGGTGGCATCCGTCGATTATTGGGTCAAGCACCAAGGCATCTGATCCTTCGTGCCAAATACTAGTTCGTCTGTCCAGGTGATCGAAGGTGATCGGACAAGACATCTTGTAGTTAGGTGTGGGTATGATGGGCTCTTTATCACGCGCGTCTTTATGGACGCGTTCGTGCCTTCTCAAGGATGTGCAAGTCATGTGGATCATATTCACTGTTTTAACCTCTAGCGGGAATTTTTTCTGTCCCCCAGTGTTTGGCGGGCGAGGTTCATCCTCGTCTTCACTTGGTGTTTCCCTTCCCTTGTGTTCGGCGTTTAGTTTGCCGGTCTGCTTGAAGACCCAGCACTCTTTGTGCGTGTGGTTCGCAGGTTTGTCGGGGGTGCCATGAATTTGGCACAGTATGTCCAGAACTCTGTTCAGACCGGACGGTCCCTCTTTACTGCCTTTAGATGGCTTATTTTGCTAGTTAGGTCGGGAGCCCCTGAATTCGGCATTAACCATTGTGTTATCCGGGCTCTCTTCCTTGTTTTGGCGTTTGTTTTTATTACGCCGTGGCTTCCCGTTGCCATCCCTTATTTTGGATGTGCTGGGGTCGCTGGTGCCTTTGCGGGCTAGCCAGCTATCTTCGCCCGTGCAGAAGCGGGTCATAAGGCTTGTTAGGGCTGCCATTGTCCTTGGCTTTTCTTGGCCGAGGTGTCTGGCGAGCCACTCGTCACGGATGCTGTGTTTGAATGCCGCTAGGGCTTCGACATCTGGACAATCAATGATTTGATTCTTCTTAGTGAGGAATCTGTTCCAAAGCTTTCGGGCGGACTCTCTGGGCTGTTGGATTATGTGACTTAAATCGTCAGCATCCGGAGGCCGGCCATAAGTCCCTTGAAAATTGGCCCTGAAAGCATCCTCGAGTTCCTCCCAACTCCCAATTGAATTTTCGGGGAGGCTTTTCAACCAGTGTCTAGCTGGTCCCTTTAGTTTGAGGGGAAGGTATTTGATGGCATGGAGGTCATCCCCGCGAGCCATATGTATATGTAGGATAAAGTCCTCGATCTAGTCGCCTGGGTCTGTCGTTCCGTCGTATGCCTCTATGTTCATAGGTTTAAAGCCCTATGGGAATTCATGGTCCAGTACTTCATTAGTAAAGCACAGGGGGTGAGCAGCCCCTTTGTATCTGGACACGCTGTGGCATACTGTAGGCTGTTGTTGTGTTCGGTGTTTATTCCGAACTAGTATTTGGTTGTCATAATTGTTTTGATGACCACAGTCCCCCTCCGGGGTGTGTCCTTTAGATTCGTAGATGGACCTAGCTGCGCCAGCTTTCTTATCCAGGCGCTCACGTAGATCGTGCATGTCTTCGGTGGTTGCTTTACTGCAGTTATGAAGTGGTACGTCTTGCCTCCTGGTCGTGTTATTCTTTGGTGGAACGGCCTCGTCGTCGAATTCTGGCAGTAGCTTATGTTTTAGGTAGCTCTTTGTGTGGCGATCATCGCCATATCTTTCTTCAGTGTCTAGCACTTTGTTCCATCTGCGATTGAGCGTTTCCTGTGCGGCTTTAAGCCATTGCTTCTGCCTCTTCAGACTTCTCGCTGTGGCCATAAGCTTTTTGTGGAGGTTCTCTCATCCCACGCATTCTTCCGAAATGATGAATGCGTCATCGTCCGGACTGTCTTCTTGTCCTGGGCCGGTTTGATGAACTCATCCTTGTGGATCATTGTCTCCGGGCGTTTGCTCAGAACTACGTTCGGCGTTACCTGGTTCGTCCTGCTCTATTGCTGGTTCCGTTTGGTCATTGTTGCCTTCGGGGTTAACCGGAGTACCCATCCTTCTGGCGCTCTTGCTGATATTTTTACTGTTGCTGGATTTGGAACGGCGTCTGCGCCGTCGCTTTGGTTTTTGCCCAGGGGTTTTATCTTCCGGATTGTCACCGCCGTCTTCCTTGGGTGTATCCACCATGTATATGTCATGTGACGAGGCGTGAATCCGGTACCCCATAAATTTCGAGTCTTCTCCTACATCGTCGTCCATACCGTCGATGCCTTCGGAGTCGAAGTCAAGCACGTCTGTTAAATCATCAACCGTGGCAATGAAGTGGGTGGTGGGTGGGCAACAAACTCCGTCGTCGTTTGCTTCCCACCCAAGCCGGACATAGTTTGGCCCAGAGTATCCTGACAAAGAGAGAGACTTCAATAAGTTCAGCATGTCGCCAAAGGGCGAGTGCTGAAAGATGTCCCCCGCGGTGAACTCCATCACCAGAGCCCAACCAGGCTCGGCGGGCTCGGGGACGCGCGGACTGGAACCTACAATCGGATATGTATCCGGGGGTCCGGAGTCACAGGCTCCCTCAGAAGTCAGGCCTGTGTTCGGCTCCATCGCCGACGAGGGTACGGCCTGCCGGGCGGGGTCCATCCCTCTGTCCTTAGGCAACGCAACCTGCCCCGGATTTAGATCCGAAGCTTCTACCGGGGTGATATCCCGAGTATCGTCTGACAGCAGGTCTAAGCCGTGCTCGTCGTGACTGTTCGGCGCTCCTGGCGCTGGCCTGAATCCATTGGAGATCAAGTCTCCGCAAATATCCGCTGTGTAGTTCAAGTTTCCGAACCTGACCTGGTGGCCGGGGGCATAGCTATCGATTTGCTCCAGGTGGCCAAGTGAATTGGCCCCAGTGCCAAGCCATCGAACACGAAGATCTGTCTGGGGAGGAAAGGCTCACCCTAGACAGCGTCGTTGATGATGATTGAAGGAGCCATCGAGCCTGACAGCGACGACACAGAGGAACTCTCAATGAAAGCACCAATGTCGGTGTCAAAACTGGCGGATCTCGGGTAGGGGGTCCTGATCTGCGCGTCAAGGCTGATGGTAACAGGAAGCAAGGGACACAGATGTTTACCCAGGTTCGGGCCCTCTCGATGGAGGTAAAACCCTACTTCCTGCTTGATTTATATTGATGATATGGGTAGTACAAGAGTAGATCTACCACAAGATCGTAGAGGCTAAACCCTAAGAGCTAGCCTATGATGGTATGATTGTAATTGTGATCGGCCTTCTAAGGACCAACCTCTCCGGTTTATATAGACACCGGAGAGGGCTAGGGTTTACATGGAGTCGGTTACAAGGAAGGAAACACAATATCCGGATCACCATGCTTGCCTTCCAAGCCAAGGAGAGTCCCATCCGGACACGGGCCGAAGTCTTGAGTCTTGTACACAGTCCGGCTGTCCGGATACCCCCTAATCCAGGACTCCCTCACCCGCTGCCACGGGAGGGTAGGACAAAATATGTCATGCAAGTTCTTTTCCATAAGCACGTATGACTATATTCGGAATACATGCCTACATTACATTGATGAACTAGAGCTAGTTCTGTGTCACCCTATGTTATAGCTATTACATGAGGAATCGCATCCGACATAATTATCCGTCACTGATCCAATGCCTACGAGCTTTTCACATGTTGTGTTTCGCTTATTTACTTTTCTGTTGCTACCGTTAGAACTACTACAAAAACTGCTATCTTTACTTTTGCCACTGTTACCATTACTATCATACTACTTTGCTACTAAATACTTTGCTGCAGATACTAAGTTATCCAGGTGTGGTTGAATTGACAACTCAACTGCTAATACTTAAGAATATTCTTTGGCTCCCCTCGTGTCGAATCAATAAATTTGGGTTGAATACTTTACCCTCGAAAGTTGTTGCGATCCCCTACACTTGTGGGTTATCAAGAATAATTTCTGGCGCCGTTGCCAGGGAGCATATCTCTATTGTTTGAGTCACTTGGGATTTATATTTGTTGATCACTATGAGGAACTTGAAAGACGAAAGAACTAAGATTTTTCCCTCAACTACGAGGGGAGGTAAGGAACTGCCATCTAGCTCTGCACTAGATTCTCCTTCTATTTTGAGTAAGCTTGCGACACCTAAACCTGCTACTACTTTGAATTCTGATATGTCGCATGTTATTGATGATGCCACTTCTGCTATGCATGATACTTATGATGATACTACTTCTGTGTGTGATACTACTTTGCCATTAGGTGAATTTCTTGATGAACAACTTGCTAGGGTTAGAGAGAATGAAATTATTAATGATGATATCATTGATAATAGTGATGATGAAAGTTCTCCCCCTGATTATGAATTGCCTGTTGTTCCTGAGGGTTATGTTATGGATGAAGAAGCTGCTAGAGCTATTTTGCTTGCAAAGATAGATATGATCTTAAGAAGTTATTAGCTAAATGGAAGCAGCAATCTATTAATGCTAGAATGAAACCTGACCCCGCTTTTGCTACTTCACCTATCTGTGTTACTAATAAGGATTATGAATTCTCTGTTGATCCTAAAATAATTACTTTGGTTGAATCTGATCCTTTTTATGGCTATGAATCTGAAACTGTTGTGGCACATCTTACCAAGTTAAATGATATAGCCACCCTGTTTACTAATGATGAGGAGTCTCGCTATTATTATATCCTTAAGATATTTCCGTTCTCATTAAAGGGTGATGCTAAAACTTGGTTTAATTCTCTTGATCCTGGTTGTGTGCATAGTCCCCGGGATATGATTTATTACTTCTCTGCTAAATATTTCCCTGCTCATAAGAAACAAGCTGCCTTGCGGGAAATATATAATTTTGTGCAAATCGAAGAAGAGAGTCTCCCACATGCTTGGGGGAGGCTTCTCCGATTACTTAATGCTTTGCCTGATCATCCTCTTAAGAAAAATGAAATACTTGATATCTTTTATAATGGACTAACCGATGCTTCCAAGGACTACTTGGATAGTTGTGCTGGTTGTGTTTTCAGGGAAAGAACAGTCGACCAAGATAAATTACTATTGAATAATATGTTGTCTAATGAAAATAATTGGACTCTTCCTGAGCCAATTGAGCCAACTCCTGAGCCTATTCCTAAACCAACTCCGAAGAAGAGGGGAGTTCTATTTCTCAGTCCTGAAGATATGCAAGAGGCAAAGAAATCAATGAAAGAAAAGGGTATTAAAGCTGAAGATGTTAAGAACTTACCTCCTATTGAAGAAATACACGGTCTTAATATACCGCCTATTGAAGAACCACATTGTCTTGATAACCCGACACAGGTAGTAAAGGTAAATTCTCTCAATAGATATGATAAAGTTGAAATCCCGTCTACTAAATTTCATAGCCCATGCTTAGATGAATTTGATGACTTTATGGCTAGACAAGAAAGTTTTAATTCTTATGTTGGTAGAGAATTAAAGAATAATGCTTTCGAAATAGGACGCTTGAGTGATTATATGGCTAGAGATAAAGGTGAACTTAAACTCATTAGCAAATATGCTTCTATGGTTACCACTCAAGCTGAGCAAGTACTTAAAGCTCAAAGTGATTTGCTCGATGAATTAAATAATAAACATGACTTTGCTGTTAGAGTGGCTACTAGAACTGGTAGAATGACCCAGGAACCTTTGTATCCTAAAGGCCAGCCTAAGAGAATCGAGCAGGATTCTCAGAGAAATAATTTAGAAGCACCTAGTTCTTCCAAAAAGAAGAAAAATAAAAACGATAGGACTTTGCATGCTTCTAGTGAACCTGTTGTAGACACACCTGAGAATCCCAATGATATTTCTATCTCTGATGCTGAAACACAATCTGGTGATGAACTTGAACCTAGTGATAATTTTAATGTAATGTTCATGTTGATGCTCCACCTAGCAAAAATAATGATGTAGAGATTGAATCTGCTGTTGATCTTGATAACCCACAATCAAAGAATCAACGTTATGATAAGAGAGATTTTGATGCTAGGAAGCACGGTAGAGAAAGAGAACCATGGGTTCAGAAACCCATGCCCTTTCCTCCTAAACCATCTAAAACAAAGGATGATGAGGATTTTGAGCGCTTTGTTGGAATGATTAGACCTATTTTCTTACGTATGCGCTTAACTTATATGCTTAAAGTAAATCCTTATGCTAAATATATGAAGGATATCATTACAAATAAAAGAAAGATACTAGAAGCTGAAATTTCCACCATGCTTGCTAATTGCACTTTTAAGGGTGGAATACCAAAGAAACTTGGAGACCCCGGGGTACCAACTATACCATGCTCCATTAAAAGAAATTATGTTAAAACTGCCTTATGTGATCTTGGAGCCGGTGTTAGTGTTATGCCTCTCTATTTATATCGTAGACTTGAATTTAATAAGTTGACACCTGCTGAAATATATTTGCAAATGGATGATAAATCAACTGCTATACATGTCGGTATTTGTGAGGATGTGCCTGTTGTGGTTCCAAATGTCACTATCTTAACGGACTTTGTTATCTTGATATTCCCGAGGACGATAGTATGTCGATTATCCTTGGTAGACCCTTTTTGAATACTGCAGGGGCTGTATTGATTGCAACAAAGGCAATGTCACTTTTCATGTTAATGGTAATGAGCATACGGTACACTTTCCGAGGAAACAACCTCAAGTTCATAGCATCAATTCTATTGGAAAAGTTCCACCTATCATTATTGGAGGTTTTGAATTTCCTCTTCCTACTATCAAGAAAAAGTATGATATTCTTATTGTTGGGGATGTTCATATCCCTGTTGAGGTAACCTAGTGTTATTCGAAATTTCTCTAGTTCCATGTTATTCAGAATGAGTTTGTTAACAAGACTTGATCAACCTTGTTAGTGGATTCATTTTGATGATCATGAGATGGATGAAACTAGAAGGCACAACCTTCTGTACCCTCCATTTATTTTCTGTTATTTAGAATAAATAAAGAAAAAATAGTATTATTTTTCTGTTTTCTGAATTATCCGTGCAATAAAAAATATCCCGAAAATAAAAGTGCTCCAAATGCCCTGCAAATTTAGTATGATTTTTTATGGAATATTTGAGGATTTTAGGCACTGAAAACACTACAGGGGGCAAGCACCTGGCCACGAGGGTGGAGGGTGCGCCCACACCCCCTTGGCACGCCCCCCTGTCTTGTGGGCCCATGGTGGCCCCCCTCCACTTATTCTTGCACCCACATACTCCATCTTCCTCCAAAAAATTCTATCCAGCTCAAACACGACTTCTAGCTCATTTTGCTGCGATTTTCGATCTCCTTGCTCAAAGCTCCATTCACAAAACTGCTTTGGGAGATTGTTGCTTGGTATGTGACTTATTCTTTGCAAATTAGTTTTTGTTCTAGTGCTTTATTCTTTGCAAATTTTTGCTACATAGGTGACCCTGTTCTTGAGCTTGCATGTCAAATTTATGAGGTCCCAAGTAATTCTAATGCATGATATAGGATCTAGGCACTTGTAGGAGTAGTTGCTACCTATCTTGTTTAGTTTTATTCACTTTTATTTTGAAGTTACTAAAAATTTCAGAAATTTTTCAGAGAAAGAAATATGTCTAGGAGAATGTACCAAGGTGGTTCCTCAACAAAGTGGTTCCTCAACATAGAGACGATGAACCACCAAGGGATGCCGAAGTGCGAGCTTGTGAGTGGCCATGAGAAGAGTTTATGGTCAATGCAGGCATTAAGGATGAATTTGACGCATATGTGCGTAATGACAATCTTGAGGACTTCTTACAAGATAAGTGTCCTCAAGAGCGCTGTGTTAGGTAATAAAGATTACAACTTCGGAGCAATAGTTGCACGTAGGTTGCATAATAATGGTATATCTGGAGACTTATTTGGAGGGATTTATGCGACCTGTGTTGCTAATTATCTTGGTATAGCCCCACGAGAGGAGGATATGGAGTTGCTTCCTGCTTATTTAGATTATGATGCGATGGTCAAACATCGTTTTATTTTGAGGAACGAATAATTCCTCCAGTATCGACTAATCTTTGACAGACGTAGCGCTGTCCATGTTACTCTCCCTGCTCCTTCCCTTTTTGATTACCAGGCAAAACGAAGATATGTTCTTACCAGGGAGGAGGCACCTAAACACGAGGGGAGAGCGGAGGCGTCACACCAACATGCCGCTGCTCAGGATGCATTTGCTGCTGCATCTCAGTACGACCCCTGTTATAAGTTCGGATATCAGCCAAGCTATCCTTGGCAATAGACCAACTTAGGCCAAAAGCCTAAGCTTGGGGGAGTACGTATTTCTCACCGACTTTACATTCATATTCACACACTACTCTAGTTGTCAGTGCTCGTAATATTTCATTGTATTATCCATGCTAGTTTAAATTTCTTTTTCTAGCTTTCTTCTTGTGTGTTTGATAAACCTTAAGAAAAACCAAAAAAAATAGTTAGTTTAATTTCCATGCATGTAGTAGTAAAAAAATGAAAAAACCCAAAAAGATTTCTCGTTCTTCTTTTACTTGTTGGGAGCTTTCCCGTGTAACTAGTTTTATTTCTTTTCTTTTCTTTGGTGGTCGAGAGTAGAAGACCATATTGAAAATGTTTAGGGGCTCTCATATGCATGGTTGTTGATTAAACTTAGAGCCCATATTACTTTGTCTTCTCTCTTGAATTGAATGGTTGTAGATTCCAGCTTAGTCCAATGCACGTGCACTATTATTATTATACACATCGTTCGGTCGTGCAAGTGAAAGGCAATAATGACGATATATGATGGACTAATTGAGACGAGAGAAGCTGGTATGAACTCGACCTCTCTTGTTTTTGTAAATATGATGACACTACTAGGGAAAAGCCTAGCAGCAGCGCGGGTTTTGGGCCTATCAGTAGCGCAGGCAGGAGCGCTACTGATAAGGCGCTACAGCTAATGCTTAGCAATAGCGCGTCTTTACCCACGCTACTGCTAAATTGGCTTAGTAGCAGCGCTTCTTCGCAACATCGCTACTGGTAATTAGTAGTAGCGCTTCTCCTTACCTGCGCTACTACTATTATTTAGTATTTTATTTCTTCTCTTTTTCATATTGTATTCATACACCTTTACACAAGTTTTCATACAACAGGAATTTAGAGATTGTTTTTACATCATAATGAGTTACTACATCATGGGGTGAAAGAACCGTGGACTAGTTTCAAGTGGATGTCCATCCACTTGAAACTAATCCGCGGTTCTTTCACCCAATGATATAATAATATCATCATCATCATCATATCATTAACAACTTAGCATCATAATACATCATTGTCATATAACACCTCCTCAAGATCATCGTTTTCATCATTGACATCACATAACACCTCCTCAAGATCATCATTATCAACTCTAACACATTAGCACATAATAAACATATTGTACCTCATAGGACCTATTACATTCGATTAAGACCTACTACACTTTCTAAGGTAAAATAGCAAAAAACAAGATAGCCCCTGACTCTCCATTATGGAGAATGGAGATTAGCCTGTCTCCAATTCTTGCCTTTCGCTGAATGTTACTTCCAAGAACCTCCTTGCGAATGTCCATACATTTCTTCCATTCTCTGATGATCATGTGTTCACTGGTTTTAGAAATCCGATATGCACAGGTGAGCTCCGTAGATTTACCTGGCAGTATGTTCAGAACTAAGAGGCGACCATGCAGAGACATCAGATGAGGCACACAATCCATCGGGAGTTTCTGTTTAAAAACATAATAATAACTTTGTAGTTAGCAATGATGTACTAGTTTTAGAAGTATGCAAAAGATGCACGGATGTTGTAATAGTAAAAAGTCTTACCAGGGTATCTCCAGAGAAGTTATCGTGGTTCAACACATGCACTAGTGGCACATATTCACCATAATTTGGAGGAGCTCGATAATAGTCATTGTAATTCTCAAGAAGAGTACAAAATGCGATCAGATGATTTTTCTCCTTATATGTTAATTCGGTGCCATCGGTGTAGTGGGTTTTATCTACCATCTTCTGCACAGTCTTTGAAGAATCAAAATAAACTGTCAATGGAAATAAGCTATCAACTATTTTGAAATAAACAATATAAATTAGTTAATAACTATGTTTGAGAAACTCATATAGCGGTACAATCGGAAGCGTATCAATAAGGACCCAAATGTCCATATTGTCTTCCTCGCTGTCAGGATCACCAAAATCCATGGTGACAATCATACCCTCATAAAAACCATACATTTTGCAAAGTGCTTCCCAATTTTGGCAACCAAAATGGGTTACGCTCTGAGCATTGCACAGATTTACTTCAAAATCCATGTCATGATGGGTCCTTAGGTGTATTTTATTTGTTTCAAAATTTTCATGGTCTTCCAAACCCATCCTCTCCAAGACATAGCGTCTTGCATGGCATGGGATAAGCTAGTCGAATTGTAAAATATGAAAATTAGACATTGAAATAGTTGAAGTCATGCTTAATTACGAAAAAACACTTGTCGTTGTTGCGTACCGTTTCACAATCGAAGGTCTCCTTGAGCTTAATGCTGAAGCGCCGATCTTCGTCCAGCCGAACGAACCTGTCGCACATACCTCGATCATCGTGGCACGAGCTACACTCCCCCGGGAGACCATCGTCGTCCGAGTACGACATTTCCTACAATCATAATTCAAAGATTAAACTTGTACATATTCTAGCACAAGTCATGCCAGAATTCACGACAAAATTCGGCACGACCTTTGCTAAAAAAGGACATATCGAGCGCCTGAAATTTGTCGGAACAGAAATTAATCAACACTCCGGCAAAACATAGGCCACTCGGAGATGTAAACTGAACATGAACAACCACTTGGGCAACCACATATCCTATTTGAGCAACAACACAAGATATACAAGGATATTTGGCTGGTCTCACCTCGATGTGGGAGGGGGTCGGTGACTGGGACGACGGCGGGGATGTCGGAGGGGGTCGGTGACGGGGACGACGGATGTCACCTGAAACCATATAAGTTATCACTAATACATCCCGAATAATTTCTTAAACTAAAAACTAGCAACAAATATGACATGTTCAACTAGTTTTATTAATTCAACTAGTTCTTAATAAATATAAACTTACTATAAATAGAAAAAAACTAGTTCTTTCTAAAAATAAAGTAGTTCAACTAGTTATATTAATTATCTTACTAAAAATAGATTAGTTCTATTAATTCAACTAGTTCAACTAGTATATTAATTTACTTACTAAACTAGTTCAACTACAACTAAAGTAGTTCAACTACCACTACTACTACTACTAAAAATCTAGTACTAACTAAAGCAACATCTAGTACTAGCTAACCCTAAATTAACATCTACTACTACTAAATCTAGTACTAACTAGTGGCAGGGGGTGGGGGGCGACGGAGAGGTAGCTAGCTAGGGGCGGCGAGGTCGAGGGCGGTGGGAGGAGGGCTGCCGGCGGAGGAGGGAGGAGGGGCGGCCGCAGGCGGAGCGAGGAGAGAGGCGGCGGAGGAGGGAGGGGCGGCCGCAGGCGGAGGGAGGATTTGCGAGGAGGATGGAGGAGGGACGGAAGGAGGGGAGTACTTCGGCGGCGGACGGACGAAGGCGGCGGCGGCGGCGACGCACAATGATGGTTATGCGGGCGAGAGTGAGAGTGTGAGTGAGAGGGGCGGTCGTGCGCGTGGGGATAAGGTAGGGATAGTTGTAGCGCGTTTGCCCAAACGCGCTATAGCTAACCCGAATAGCAGTAGCGCTGTTTACTAAAGTGCGCTACTGCTATAGCTAGCGGGGGGGGGGGCGAGGTCATGGCAACTATAGCAGTAGCACTGTATGCGGTGGACGCGCTACTGCTATTTCCCTGTCAGCAGCATGTTTTGGCGACACGCGCTGCTACTAAGTAGCAGTAGCGTGGTATTTTGAAGAGCACTGCTGGTAAGATTCTGTGTATAGGCTTTTCCCTAGTAGTGTGAGTTCATTGTTCCTGATTTATCCTATTATGAAGTAAACATATTTGCAATGACATTTAGAGATTATTGTTGCTTGTGCCATGCTTAATTAGCTATGAGTTATAATGGTTTACCTTGCATGCCAACATGCTATTAAAATGATTATGATGTTGTATGATGGGATGGTATCCTCCTTTGAATGAATTGAGTGACTCGACTTGGCACATGTTCACGAATTCAGTTGAAACAAATCAACATAGCCTTCACGATATTTATGTTCATGGTGGATTATATCCTACTCATGCTTGTACTTGGTGTAAATTAATTTTAATGCATGTTCAAGACTGTTGTTGCTCTCTTAGTTGGTCGCTTCCCAGTCTTTTGCTAGCCTTCACCTGTACTAAGCGGGAATACTGCTTGTGCATCCAAACTCCATAAACCCCAAAGTTATTCCATATGATATGCGGTATCTACCTGCCATTCCAAGTAAATTTGTATGTGCCAAACTCCAAACCTTCAAATGAAATTTTGTTTTGTATGCTCGAGAAGCTCATGTTTCAACTAGGGATGTCTGTATCTTCCATGCTAGGTGGGTTATTCTCAAGAGGAGTGGACTCCGCTCCTCATTCATGAGAAAATGTCTGGTAACCGGGATGCCCAGTCCCATGATCAAAAAGATCAAAGAAAATCAAAATAATTAAACAAAACTCCCCAGGGTTGTTGCTAGTTGGACGCACTCGTTGTATCGAGCAAGCCATGGATTGATGCTTGTTGGTGGTGGGGAGTATAAACTTTTACCATTCTATTTGGGAACCTCCTATAATGTATGTAGCATGGAAGATATCGCCATCTCATAGTTGTTGCATTGACAGTGAAAGTATGCCACTGTTACCATTACTATCATACTACTTTGCTACTAAATACTTTGCTGCAGATACTAAGTTATCCAGGTGTGGTTGAATTGACAACTCAACTGCTAATACTTAAGAATATTCTTTGGCTCCCCTTGTGTCGATTCAATAAATTTGGGTTGAATACTTTACCCTCGAAACCTGTTGCGATCCAATACACTTGTGGGTAATTGGGGGAGCCAAAGTATATTCTCAAGTATTAGCAGCTGAGTTTTCAATTCAACCGCACCTGAAAGACTTAGTATCTGCAACAAAGTATTTAGTAGCAAAGTAGTATGGAAGTAACGGCAAGAGTGGAGAAAGTAACGGTAGCAGATTTGTAGCAATCGTAACAGTAGCAACGGAAAAGTAACTTAGCAAAGATCAATATGAAACGAACTCGTGGGCAACGGATCAATGATGGATAATTATGTCAGATGGCATTCATCATGCAACAGTTATAACATAGGGTGACACAGAAATAGCCCCAATTCATCAATATAATGTAGGCATGTATTCCAAATATAGTCATATGTGCTTACGAAAAAGAACTTGCATGACTTCTTTTTTCCTAACCTCCCGTGGCGGAGGGGTCCTATTGGAAACTAAGGGATATTAAGGCCTCCTTTTAATAGAGAACCGGACCAAAGCATTAGCACATAGTGAATACATTAACTCCTCAAAGTACGGTCATCACTGGGAAGTGTCCCGAGTATTGTCACTCCGGGGTTGCCGGATCATAACACGTAGAAGGTGACTATAACTTGAAAGATAGGATCAAGAACACAAATATATTCATGAAAACATAATAGGTTCAGATCTGAAATCATGGCACTTGGGCCCTAGTGACAAGCATTAAGCATAGCAAAGTAATAGCAACATCAATTTTAGAACATAGTGGATACTAGGGATCAAACCCTAACAAAACTAACTCGATTACATGGTAAATCTCATCCAACCCATCACGGATCAGCAATCCAACGATGGGATTACTCACGCACGGCAGTGAGAATCATGGAATTGGTGATGGAGGATGGTTGATGATGACAATGGCGACGATTTCTCCTCCCCGGAGCACATCTTACCAAGTTGAATGATATAGCCACCCTGTTTACTAATGATGAGAAGTCTTGCTATCTATATATCCTTAATATATTTCCGTTCTCATTAAAGGGTGATACTAAGACTTGGTATAATTCTCTTGCTCCTGGTTGTGTGCGTAGTCCCCAGGATATGATTTATTACTTCTCTGCTAAATATTTCCCTGCTCATAAGAAACAAGCTGCCTTGCGGGGAATATATAATTTTGTGCAAATTAAAGAAGAGAGTCTCCCACAAGCTTGGGGGAGGCTTCTCCGGTTACTTAATGCTTTGCCTTATCATCGTCTTAAGAAAAATGAAATACTTGATATCTTTTATAATGGACTAACCGATGCTTCCCAGGACTACTTGGATAGTTGTGCTGGTTCTGTTTTCATGGAAAGAACAATCGACGAAGCTGAAATATTATTGAATAATATGTTGACTAATGAAAATAATTGGGCTCTTCCTAAGCCAATTCCGAACCAACTGAGCCAACTCCTGAGCCTATTCCTAAACCAACTCTGAAGAAGAGAGGTGTTTTATTTCTCAGTCCTGAAGATATGCAAGAGGCAAAGAAATCAATGAAAGAAAAAGGTATTAAAGCTGAAGATGTTAAGAATTTACCACCTATTGAAGAAATACATGGTCTTAATTTACCGCCTGAAAAACCACATTGTCTTGATAACCCGACACAGGTAGTAAAGGTAAATTCTCTCTATAGATATGATAAAGTTGAAATACCCTCTACTAAATTTCATAGCCCATTCTTAGATGAGTTTGATGACTTTATGGCTAGACAAGAAAGTTTTAATGCTTATGTTGGTAGAGAGTTAAAGAATAATGCTTTCGAGATAGGACGTGTAGGCGATAATCTCGCTAGAGTTAAAGATGAACTTCACCGCGTTAGCAAATATGCTTCTATGGTTGCTACTCAAGCTGAGCAAGTACTTAAAACTCAAAATGATTTGCTTGATGAATTAAATAATAAAAATGACTTTGCTGTTAGAGTCGCTACTAGAACTGGTAGAATGACTCAGTAACCTTTGTATCCTGAAGGCCACCCTAGGAGAATCGAGCAAGATTCTCAGAGAAATAATTTAGAGGCACCTAGTTCTTCTAAAAAGAAGAAAAAGAAAAACGATAGAACTTTGCATGCTTCTGGTGAACCTACTATAGACACACCTGAGAATACCAATGATATTTCTATTTCTGATGCTGAAACTCAATCAGGTGATGAACATGAACCTAGTGGTAATGATAATGTTCATGTTGATGCTCAACCTAGCAAAAACAATGATGTAGAGATTGAACCTGCTGTTGATCTTGATAACCCACAATCAAAGAATCAACGTTATGATAAGAGAGATTTTGTTGCTAGGAAGCACGGTAAAGAAGGAGAACCATGGGTTCAGAAACTGCCCTTTCCTCCTAAACCATCCAAGTCAAAGGATGATGAGGATTTCGATCGCTTTGCTGAAATGATTAGACCTATTTTCTTACGTATGTGCTTAACTGATATGCTTAAAGTAAATCATTATGCTAAATATATGAAGGATATCATTACAAATAAATGAAAGATACCGGAAGCTGAAATTTCCACCATGCCTGCTAATTACAGTTTTAAGGGTGGAATACCAAAGAAACTTGGAGATCCGGGTGTTCCAACTATACCATGCTCCTTTAAAACAAATTATGTTAGAACCGCTTTATGTGATCTTGGAGCCGGTGTTAGTGTTATGCCTGTCTCTTTGTATCATAGACTTGAATTGAATAAGTTGACACCTACTGAAATATCTTTGCAAATGGCTGATAAATCAACTGCTATACCTGTTGGTATTTGCGAGGATGTGCCTGTTGTGGTTCCAAATGTCACTATCTTAACGGACTTTGTTATTCTTGATATTCCCAAGGACGATAGTATGTCTATTATCCTTGGTAGACCTTTTCTTAATACTGCAGGGGCTGTTATTGATTGCAACAAAGGCAATGTCACTTTTCATGTTAATGGTAATGAGCATACAGTACACTTTCCGAGGAAACAATCTCAAGTTCATAGCATCAATTCTATTGAAAAAGTTCCAGCTATCATTTTTGGAGGTTTTGAATTTCCTCTTCCTACTGTCAAGAAAAATATGATATTCTTATTGTTGGGGATTTTCATATCCTCGTTAAGGTAACTTAGTGTTATTCGAAATTTCTCCGGTTCCGTGTTATTCAGAGTGAGTTTGTTAACAAGACTTGATCAACCTTGTTAGTGGATTCATTTTGATGATCACGAGATGGATGAAACTAGAAGGCACAACCTTCTGTACCCTCCTTTTACTTTCTATTATTTAGAATAAATATAGCAAAAATAGTATTATTTGTCTGTTTTCTGATTTATCCGTGCATTAAAAAATAGTCCGAAAATAAAAGTGCTCCAAATGCCCTGCAAATTTAGTATGATTTTTCTGGAATATTTGAGGATTTTAGGCACTAAAAACACTACAGGAGGGGCAAGCACCAGGCCACAAGAGAGGAGGGCGCCCCCCCTGTAGGGCGCGCCCCCCTGTCTCGTGGCCCCCTGCTGGCTCCCCTCCACTTATGCCAGCACCCACACACTTCATCTTCTACCCAAAAAAATCCCCATCCAGCTCAAGCACGAGTTCTAGCTCGTTTTGCTGCGATTTTCGATCTCTCTGCTCAAAGCTCCATTCACAAAACTGCTTTGGGAGATTGTTGCTTCGTATGTGACTCCTCCATTGGTCCAATTAGTTTTTGTTCTAGTGCTTTATTCATTGCAAATTTTTGCTACATAGGTGACCATGTTCTTGAGCTTGCATGTTAAATTTTTGAGGTCCCAAGCAATTCCAATGCATGATATAGGCTCTAGGAACTTGTAGGAGTAGTTGCTATCAATCTTGTTTAGTTGTATTCACTTCTGTTTTGAAGTTACTAAAATTTCAGAAATTTTCAGAAAAACAAATATGCTTAGAAGAATGTACCAAGGTGGTTCCTCGGCAAAGAAAGGGCCAAGGATTGCTATACATGAACAAGATGTTAATTTGCCAAGGGACGCAAATGTACGGGCTTGTGAGTGGCCATCCGATGATTTTATGGTCGAAGCATGCTTCAAGGAGGAATTTGACGCGTATGTGCGTAATGCCGAGCTGGAGGACTTCTTACAAGATAAGTGTCCTCAATATGACTGATTCCTTTGTGCGGAGGTTCGAATATATTTCTGCGTGTAATTCTCCTAGTGTAATGTTTGATATTTATGATACATCTTATACCATGGATTTAGAGGATTTCACAATTGCTTGCAAACTCCCTCAGTGGGGTAATATCAATGATCATCGCAAATCTGAATTTAGAGATTTTCTTGCTAGTATTACTGTGGGAGAATCTAGGGACATAGCACAAGCTACCATAGGGAGCATTCATTTTCCTGCTATACATTACTTTGCTCTCTTTATTGGTAGATGCATTAACGGTAAGGATGAAGTATGTCACATGTGTGCTCCCGATCTTTGTGTCCTCAAGAGTGCAGTGTCAGGTTTTAAAGGTTATAACTTGGGGGCAATAGTTGCACGAAGGTTGCAGAATAATAGTAGAAGGGGAGATTTCTTTGGAGGAATTTATGCAACCCATGTGGCTAATTTTCTTAATATAGCTCCACGAGAGGGGGATATGATTGTACCTCCTGTTTATTTGGATAAAGAAGCTATGTTTGATCATCTTTTTCTTGAGAGGAATGAACAATTCCTCCATTATCGACTAACCTATGACAGACGCAACGTCGTCCCTGTTACTCTTCTTGCTCCCTACCTTTTTGATTATCAGGCAAAAGGAAGATATGTTGTCACCAGGGAAGAAGCAACTGAATATGAGAGGGGTATGGAGGCAGCTCGCCAGCACACTGCTGCTCAGGAGGTGGTCGCCTCTGCATCTCAGTACTACCCCAGTTTCTCTTATGGATATCAGCCAGGCGGTCATTGGTATTAGACCAACTTAGGCTAAAAGCCTAAGCTTGGGGGAGTATGTATTTATCACCGACTTTACATTCATGTTCACAAACTAGTCGTCGGTGCTCATACTCTTTCATTGTATTATCCATGCTAGTTTAAATTTATTTTTCTAGTTTTCTTCGTGTGTGTTTGTTAAATCTTAAGAAAAACCAAAAAATTAGTTAGTTTAAATTCTATGCTTGTAGTAGAAATTAAAATGAAAACCCAAAAAGATTTCTTGTTCTTCTTTTACTTGTTGGGAGCTTTCCCGTGTAAATAGTTTTATTTTCTTTTCTTTCCTTTGGGGGTCGAGAAGACCATATTGAAAATGCTTAGTGGCTCTTATATGCATGATTGTCTATTTAACTGAGAGCCTATATTACTTTGTCTTCTCTCTTGAGTTGAATGCTTGCAGATTCCAGCTTAGTCCAATGCACGTGCACTCTTATTATTATACACATCGTTCGGTCGTGCAAGTGAAAGGTAATAATGACAATATATGATGGACTTATTGGGATGAGAAAAGCTGGTATGAACTCGACCTCTCTTGTTTTTGTAAATATGATGATTCATCATTCCTGAGTCTGCTATTATGAAGTAAATATATTTGCAATGACATTTAGAGATTATAGTTACTTGTGCCATGCTTGATTAGCTATGAGTTATAATGGTTTACCTTGCGTGCCAACATGCTATTAGAATGATTATGATGTGATATGATGGGATGGTATCCTCCTTTAAATGAATTGAGTGACTCGACTTGGCACATGTTCACGCATGTAGTTGAATCAAATCAACATAGCCTTCATGATATTTATGTTCATGGTGGATTATATCCTACTCATGCTTGTATTCGGTGTTAATTAATTTTAATGCATGTTTACGACTGTTGTCGCTCTCTCAGTTGGTCGCTTCCCAGTCTTTTGCTAGCCTTCACTTGTACTAAGCGGGAATACTGCTTGTGCATCCAAACTCCTTAAACCCCAAAGTTTTTCCATATGAGTCCACTATACCTTCCTATATGCGGTATTTACCTGCCATTCCAAGTAAATTTGTATGTGCCAAACTCCAAACGTTCAAATGAAATTATGTTTTGTATGCTCGAGCAGCTCATGTTTCAACTAGGGCTGCCTATATCTTCCATGCTAGGTGGGTTATTCTCACGAGGAGTGGACTCCGCTCCTAATTCACGAGAAAGGGCCGGTAACCGGGATGCCTAGTCCCATGATCCAAAAAGATCAAAGCAAATCAAAATAATTAAACAAAACTCCCCTAGTGTTGTTGTATGTTGGATGCACTCGTTGTTTCGAGCAAGCCATGGATTGATGCTTGTTGGTGGTTGGGGGAGTATAAACCTTTACCATTCTGTTTGGGAACTGCCTATAATGCATGTAGTATGTAAGATACAACCATCTCATAGTTCTTGCGTTGACAGCAAAAGTATGCTGCTCAAAATGTTGTTCAATCTCTATTTTAAAATCGAGCTCTGGCACCTCTACAAATCCCTGCTTCCCTCTGCGAAGGGCCTATCTATTTACTTTTATGTTGAGTCATCATCCTTCTTATTAAAAGCACCCGCTGGAGAGCACACTGTCATTTGCATTCATTATTATTGGTTTATATTGGGTATGACTTGACTGGATCTCTTTTACCATGAATTACAATGTTTAGTAATTCCTTGATCTTTAAAGGTGCTCTGCATTTATGTTTTGCGGTCTCAGAAAGGGCTAGCGAGATACCATTTTGTTATATCATGTTATGATTATTTTGAGAAAGTGTTGTCATCCGAGTTTTATTATTATGGCTCACTAGCTGATTATGCTATTGATATGAGTAATTGTGAGATCTATGTGTTATTGTGAGTATGGTTAGTTCCTAATATTTGTTGAAACTTTAATGCTGGCTTTTCATGTTACAACAACAAGAGCAAAAAGAGTTTGCAAAAGTTTTTCTTTATCACTTTCAGTTTATCGACTGAATTGGTTGAGGACAAGCAAAGGTTTAAGCTTGGGGGAGTTGATACGTCGCCAACGTATCTACTTTTCCAAACACTTTTGCCCCTTGTTTTGGACTCTAACTTGCATGGTTTGAATGAAACTAACCCGGACTGACGTTGTTTTCAGCAGAACTACCATGATGCTGTTTTCTGTGTAGAAAAGAAAAGTTCTCGGAATGTCCTGGAAATCCACGGAGGCACTTTTTGGAATTAATAAGAATTTTTGGCGAAAGAATTAATGCCAGGGGGCCCACAGCCTGTCCACGAGACAGGGGGGCACGCCCCCCTTAGGGCGCGACCTCCTATCTCGTGGGCCCCCTGGACCTCCACCGACGTCAACTCCAACTCCATGTATTCACGTTCGGGAAGAAGAAAATCAAGGAGAAAGTTTCATCGCGTTTTACGACACGGAGCGGCCGCCAAGCCCTAATCTCTCTCGGGAGGGCTGATCTGGAGTCCGTTCGGGGCTCCGGAGAGGGGGATTCGTCGATGTCAGCATCATCAACCATCCTCAGTCACCAATTTCATGATGCTCACCATCGTGCGTGAGTAATTCCATTGTAGGCTTGCTGGACGGTGATGGGTTGGATGAGATTTACCATGTAATCAAGTTAGTTTTCTTAGGGTTTGATCCCTAGTATCCACTATGTTCTGAGATTGATGTTGCTATGACTTTGCTATGCTTAATGCTTGTCACTAGGGCCCGAGTGCCATGATTTCAGATCTGAACCTATTATGTTTTCATGAATATATGTGCGTTCTTGATCCTATCTTGCAAGTCTATAGTCACCTATTACGTGTTATGATCCGACAACCCCGAAGTGACAATAATCGGGACACTTCTCGGTGATGACCGTAGTTTGAGGAGTTCATGTATTCACTATGTGCTAATGCTTTGTTTCAGTTCTCTATTAAAATGAGGCCTTAATATCCCTTAGTTTCCGCTAGGAGCCCGCTGAACACGGGAGGGTAGGACAAAAGATGTCATGCAAGTTCTTTTCCACAAGCATGTATGACTATTTACAGAATACATGCCTACATTACATTAATGAATTGGAGCTAGTTCTATATCACCCTATGTTATAACTATTGCATGAGGAATCGCATCCGGCATAATTATCCATCACTGATCCATTGCCTACGAGCTATTCATATATTTTTCTTCGCTTATTTACTTTTCTGTTGCTACTGTTACAACTACTACAAAAACCCAAAAACATTTATCTTTACTTTTGCTACCGTTACCTTTATTATCATACCACTTTTGCTACTAAATACTTTGCTGCAGATACTAAGTTATCCAGGTGTGGTTGAATTGACAACTCAACTGCTAATACTCAAGAATATTCTTTGGCTCCCCTTGTGTCAAATCAATAAATTTGGGTTGAATACTCTACCCTCGAAAGCTGTTGCGATCCCCTATACTTGTGGGTTATCAAGACTAATTTCTCCTTGATCCCCCTAGGGCGGGGCCTCCTACCTCGTGGGCCCCCTGGACCTCCACCTACGTCAACTCCAACTCCATATATTCACGTTCGGGGAGAAAAAAATGAAGGAGAAAAATCAAGGAAAAATCAAGGAGAAAAAAATCAACTCCCTCTCCGGAGCCCCGAACGGACTCCAGATCAGCCCTCCCGAGAGAGATTAGGGCTTGGCGGCAGCTCCGTATCATAAAACGCGATGATTTCGTCTCTCTGATTTTTTTCTCCCCGAAAGCCAATATATGGAGTTGGAGTTGGCGTCGGAGGGCCACCAGGGGGCCCACGAGGTAGGGGGCGCGCCCCCCACCCTCGTGAGCAGGGTGTGGGCCACCTGGTCTTCATCTTTGGCGAGGATTTTTTATTATTTTTTCTAAGGTGTTCCGTGGAGTTTTAGGTCACTCCGAGAATTTTTATTTTCTGCACATAAAACAACACCATGGCAATTCTACTGAAAACAGCATCGGTCCGGGTTAGTTCCATTCAAATCATACAAGTTAGAGTCCAAAACAAGGGCAATACTGTTTGGAAAAGTAGATACGACGGAGACGTATCAACTTCCCCAAGCTTAAACCCTTGCTTGTCCTCAAGCAATTCAGTTGACAAACTGAAAGAGAAAAAGAAAAACTTTTACAAACTCTGTGTGCTCTTGTTGTTGTAACATGAAAAGCCAGCATTCAAGTTTCAGCAAATATTATGAACTTACCATACTCACAATAACACGTAGGTCTCACAATTACTCATATCAATAGCATAATCAGCTAGCGAGCCATAATAATAAAACTCGAATGACCACACTTTCTCAAAATAATCATAACATGATATAGAAAAATGGTATCTCACTAGCCCTTTCTGAGACCGCAAAACATAAATGCAGAGCACCTTTAAAGATCAAGGACTGACTAAATATTGTAATTCATGGTAAAAGAGATCTAGTCATGTCATACCCAATATAAACCAATTATAATGAATGCAAACGACAGTGTGCTCTCCAGCGGGTGCTTTTAATAAGAAGGATGATGACTCAACATAAAAGTAAATAGATAGGCTCTTCGCAGAGGGAAGCAGGGATTTGTAGAGGTGCCAGAGCTCGGTTTTGAAATAGAGATAAGTTATATTTTGAGCGGCATACTTTCATTGTCAACATAACAACTAAAAGACGACGATATCTTCCATGCTAAACAGATTATAGGCGGTTCCCAAACAGAATGGTAAAGTTTATACTCCCCCTCCTCCACAAGCATCAATCCATGGCTTGCTCGAAACAACGAGTGCCTCCAACATTCAACGGGTCCCAGGGGAGTTTTGTTTGTAGTTATTTTGATTTAGTTTGCATAAAGCATGGGACTGGGCATCCCGGAGACTAGCCATTTTCTCGTGAATGAGGAGCGGAGTCCACTCCTCTCGAGAATAACCCTCCTAACACGGAAGATAAGGGCAGCTCTAGTTGACATATGAGTTGTTCGAGCATGCAAAATAGAATGTTTATTTGAAGGTTTAGAGTTTGGCACATACAAATTTACTTGGAATGGCAGGTAAATACCGCAAATACGTAGGTATTGTGGACTCATATGGAACAACTTTGGGGTTTAAGGAGTTTGGATGCACAAGCAGTATTCCCGCTTAGTACAGGTGAAGGCTAGCAAAAGACTGGGTAGCAACCAACTAAGAGAGCGACAACAGTCGTAAACATGCATTAAAATTAATTCACACCGAGTACAAGCATGAGTAGGATATAATCTACCATGAACATAAATATCATGAAGGCTATGTTGATTTGATTCAACTACATGCGTGAACATGTGCCAAGTCTAGTCACTTAATACATTCAAAGGAGGATACCATCCCATCATACCACATCATAATTATTCTAATAGCATGTTGGCACGCAAGGTAAACCATTATAACTCATAGCTAATCAAGCATGGCACAAGGAACTATAATTCCTAAATGTCATTGCAAATATGTTTACTTCATAATAGCTGACTCAGGAACGATGAATCATCATATTTACAAAAACAAGAGAGGTCGAGCTCATACCAGCTTTTCTCATCCCAATAGGTCCATCATATATCGTCATTATTGCCTTTCACTTGCACGACCGAACGATGTGTATAATAATAAGAGTGCACGTGCATTGGACTAAGCTGGAATCTGCAAGCATTCAACTCAAGAGAGAAGACAAGTAATTTGGGCTCTAAATTAAATAAACAATCATGCATATAAGTGCCACTAAGCATTTTCAATATAGTCTTCTCGACCCCCAAAAGAAAGAAAAGAAAAGAAATAAAAACTATTTACACGGGAAAGCTCCCAACAAACAAAAGAAGAACGGGAAATATTTTTGGGTTTTTTTCTTTTTAATTTCTACTACAAGCAAAGAAGTAAACTACTACTAATTTTTTTGGTTTTTTCTTAAGGTTTATTATACACACAAGAAGAAAGCAGGAAAAAGAAAATAAACTAGCATGGATATTATAGTGGAAGAGTATGAGCACCGACATCTAGCAATAAGTGTGTGTGAACATGAATGTAATGTCGGTGGGAAATACGTACTCCCCCAAGCTTAGGCTTTTGGCCTAAGTTGGTCTATTGCCAGGGATAGCCTGGCGGATACCCGTAGGTGAAGTTGGGGTCGTACTGTGATGAGGAAGGCTCCGGCTGCCACTGGCTGGCAACCTCCTCTGGATCCCAAGAATAAACAGATAGTCATGGAGGCTCATCTTGTGGCTCTGGTTCCGGGGCTGGTGCAGGATTCCGATAGGCTTGAATAGCCGACCACAGAATGATGCGAGGACCTGCAGATAAGTTAAAAAAAAGAAGGAGCAGGAAAAGTAATAGTCTCAGGGTGATGTTTATCAAAGTATAATTTGTATTTGAGCTCCCCTTCGCGACTTTTAAAAAGAAAGTCATGCGCTATCATACTCTTATAATCTAAATAAGCACGGGGCAGCGCTGTTTCTTCTTTCTCCTCATGCCTAATAGGTATTTCAAAATGTTCAGCTAGGAGTGAAGCATAAATGCCTCCAAAGATGGGGCCCTTAGTACGGTTCAGACTTAACCGTCTAGCAACAATTCCACCCATACTAACAGAGTTATTGAGGTATAAACCATGGAGCAAAATAATAATATCGGGGATACTAAGGTTTCCACAGTTCCCGCGTCCAATCAAGCAACGACTAGCAAATAAGGCAAAGTAGCGTAAAACAGGAAAATGTATACTAGTAATCCTTGCATCTGAAACCTTCCTAGTTTCTCCCACAGTGATAGTGTTAACAAAAGCTTCTACATCGTTACAGTGTGGTTCATCTAAGGTGCCCTCAGAGGGTATTTTGCAAACCTTGCAAAATTTAGCTAATGTCATCTCTTTAACAACGTCATATAAATGAAACTCTACTGTTGGAGGTGATTTCTTAGGGAAAAAGTAGAAGTTTTGCACAAAAGTATTTGTGAGTAAGAGATACTGATGACGTTGGTCGCAGAGGAAGTCGGTGAGGCCGGAGTTCTCAATCAATAAATAGAAATCTTCATAAATCCCGGCTCTCCTCAAGAAGTCATCGGAAGGCCATTCACACGGCCGGACCTCCGCGGTGCGAGGCAAATTAAATTTGGGCTTCTGCTCTTCTTCCTTTTGTTTTTCCTTAGAGCTTCGGCTCGACGAGCCCCTCAAAAGTCTCTTCATTATTTCTGAAACAATCTGAAATTTTTAGTAACTTCAAATAAAAGTGAACCAACTTCAATAAAATTGACAGCTACAACTCCCACAAGTGCCTAGGGCCTATATCAAGCATTAGAACTACTTGGAACCATATAAATTTGACATGCAAGCTCAAGAACATGGTCACCTATGCAGCACAATTTGCAATGAATAAAGCACTAGAACAAAAACTAATTGGACCAATGGAGGAGTCACATACCAAGGAACAATCTCCCCAAGCAGTTTTCCGAGAGGTGCTTTGAACAAGGAGATCGGAAATCACAGCAATGGGGGCTGGAACTCGTGCTTGAGTTGGTTTTTCGTGTTTGTGTGAGGCAGAGGAAGAAGATGGGTGCAGGGATAAGTGGAGGAGGGCCACCATGGGCCCACGAGGCAGGGGGCGCCCAGGGGGGTAGGGCGCGCCCTCCACCCTCGTGACCAGGTGGCAGCTCCCCCCGCGGTAATTTTTGCACAGTAAATCCTCAAATATTCCCGAAAAAATCTTATTAAATTGGCATGGCATTCTGAGGACTTTTATTTTCGGGATATTTTTATATTACATGCATAAGTCAGGAAACAGACAGAAAAATACTATTTTACTTTATTTCTACTAAATAACAGAAAATATAAAGAGGGTACAGAAGGTTGTGCTTCTAGTTTCATCCATCTCGTGATCATCAAAATGAACCCATTAACAAGGTTGATCAAGTCTTGTTAACAAACTCATTCCGAATAATCACGGAACCAGAGAAATTTAGAATAACACTAAGTTACCTCAACGGGGATATGAAAATCCCCAACAATAAGAACATCATACTTTTTCTTGAGAGTAGGGAGAGGAAATTCAAAACCTCCAAATATAATCGATGGAATTTTTCGAATAGAGTTGATACTATAAACTTGAGGTTGTTTTCTCAGAAAATATACCGTGTGCTCATTGCCATTAACATGAAAAGTGACATTGCCTTTGTTGCAATCAATAACAGCCCCTGCAGTATTAAGGAAAGGTCTTCCAAGAATAATAGACATACTATCATCCTCGGGAATATCAAGAATAACAAAATCCATTAAAATAGTAACGTTTGCAACTACAACATGCACATCCTCACAGATACCGACAGGTATAGTAGTTGATTTATCAGCCATTTGCAAAGATATTTCAGTAGGTTTCAACTTATTCAAGTCAAGTCTACGATATAAAGAGAGAGGCATAACACTAACACCGGCTCCAAGATCACATAAAGCGGTTTTAACATAATTTCTCTTAATGGAGCATGGTATAGTACGTATTCCTGGATCCCCAAGTTTCTTTGGTATTCCACCCTTAAAAATTTCAGTTTCAGGTATCTTTCTTTTATTAGTAATGATATCCTTCATATACTTAGCATAAGGATTTGTTTTGAGCACATCAGTTAATCGCATACGCAAAAAGATGGGTCTAATCATTTCAGCAAAGCGCTCAAAATCCTCATCATCCTTTTTCTTGGATGGTTTCAGAGGAAAAGGCATGGGTTTCTAAACCCATGGTTCCCTTTCTTTACCATGTTTCCTAGCAACAAAGTCTCTTTTATCATAACGTTGATTCCTTGATTGTGGGTTATCAAGATCAACAGCAGGTTCAACTTCTACATCATTATCATTACTAGGTTGAGCATCAACATGAACATTATCATTAACATTATCACTAGGTTCATGTTCATCACCTGATTGTGTTTCAGCATCAGAAATAGAGATATCATTCGGATTCTCAGGTGGTTCAGCAATAGGTTCACTAGAAGTTTGCAAAGTCCTATCATTTTTCTTTTTCTTCCTTTTAGAAGAACTAGGTACATCAATATTATTTCCCTGAGAATCTTGCTCGATTCTCTTAGGGTGGCCTTCAGGATACAAAGGTTCCTGAGTCATTCTACCAGTTCTAGTAGCCACTCTAACAACATAATCATTTTTCTTACTATTCATTTCATCAAGCACTTCTTTTTGAGCTTTAAGTACTTGTTCTACTTGAGTGGTAACCATAGAAGCATGTTTGCTAACAAGTTTAAGTTCACCTCTAATATTAGCCATATAATCACCCAAGCGTTTAATCATAAAGGTATTCTGTTTTGATTGTCTACCAAAATAAGCATTAAAGTCATCTTGCTTAAACATAAAGTCATCAAACTCATCCAAGCACTGACTAGCAATTTTAGTAGGAGGGACTTTAGCTTTATCATATCTATAGAGAGAATTTACCTTTACTACCCGTGTCGGGATATGAGGAGGTTCTTCAGTGAATAAGTAATTGAGATCATATACTTCTTCCAAAGTAATTATATCTAGATAGCTATATCATTTAACTTAGTAAGATGTGCCACAACAGTTTTAGATTCATAGTCATAAAAAGGATCAGATTCAACCAAAGTAATTATATCTGGATCAACAGAAAAATCATAATAATCCTTATTGGGAACACAAATAGGTGAAGTAGCAAAAGCAGGGTCGGGTCTCATCCTATCTCTAAGAGATTCTTTACTCCATTTAAATAGCAACCTCTTAAGTTCATATCTATCCTGGCAAGCAAAAATAGCTGCAGAAGATTCAGCATCAAAATGATAACCCTCAGGAATAGTAGGCATATTCTCATCATCACTATCATCATCGTATTCACGTTCAATAATTTCTCTTTCTCTAGACCTAGCAATTTGTTCATCAAGAAATTCACCAAGGGGCACAATAGTATCAAGCATAGAAGTAGTTTCATCATAAGTATCATGCATAGCAAAAGTGGTATCATCAATAACATGCGACATATCAGAATGAATAGCAGTAGCAGGTTTAGGTGTCGCAAGCTTACTTATAACAGAAGGAGAATCTAGTGCAAGGCTAGATGGCAGTTCCTTACCTCCCCTCATAGTTGAGGGAAAAATAGTAGTTCGATCGTCTTTCAAGTTCTTCATAGTGTCCAGCAGATATAAATCCCAAGTCACTCAAAGAATAGAGCTATGCTCCCCGGCAACGGCACCAGAAAAAGGTCTTGATAACCCACAAGTATAGGGGATCGCAACAGTTTTCGAGGGTAGAGTATTCAACCCAAATTTATTGATTCGACACAAGGGAAGCCAAAGAATATTCTCAAGTATTAGCAGCTGAGTTGTCAATTCAACCACACCTGGAAACTTAGTATCTGCAGCAAAGTGTTTAGTAGCAAAGTAATATGATAGTGGTGGTAACGGTAACAAAAGTAAAGACAGCAAAAGTAATGTTTTTGGTATTTTGTAGTAATTGTAAAAGTAGCAATGGAAAAGTAAATAAGCGAGAACCAGTATATGGAAAACTCGTAGGCACCGGATTAGCGGTGGATAATTATGCCGGATGCGGTTCGTCATGTAATAGTCATAACATAGGGTGACCCAGAACTAGCTCCAATTCATCAATATAATGTAGGCATGTATTCCGTATATAGTCATACGTGCTTATGGAAAAGAACTTGCATGACATCTTTTGTCCTACCCTCCTGTGGCAGCGGGTCCTATTGGAAACTAATGGATATTAAGGCCTCCTTTTAATAGAGAACCGGAACAAAGCATTAGCACATAGTGAATACATGAACTCCTCAAAGTATGGTCATCACCGGGAGTGGTCCCGATTATTGTCACTTCGGGGTTGCCGGATCATAACACATAGTAGGTGACTATAGACTTGCAAAATAGGATCAAGAACACACATATATTCATGAAAACATAATAGGTTCAGATCTGAAATCATGGCACTCGGGCCCTAGTGACAAGCATTAAGCATAACAAAGTCATAGCAACATCAATCTCATAACATAGTGGATACTAGGGATCAAACCCTAAGAAAAATAACTCGATTACATGATAAATCTCATTCAACCCATCACCGTCCAGCAAGCCTATGATGGAATTACTTATGCACGGCGGTGAGCATCATGAAATTGGTGATGGAGGATGGTTGATGATGACGACGGCGACGAATCCCCATCTCCGGAGCCCCGAACGGACTCCAAATCAGCCCTCCCGAGAGAGATTAGGGCTTGGCAGCGGCTCCATATCGTAAAACGCGATGATTTCTTCTCTTTGATTTTTTTCTCCCCGAAAGCCAATATATGGAGTTGGAGTTGGCGTCGGAGGGCCACCAGGGGACCCACAAGGTAGGGGGCGCGCCCAGGGGGGCGCCCCCCACCCTCGTGAGCAAGGTGTGGGCCCCCTGGTCTTCATCTTTGGCGAGGATTTTTTATTGTTTTTTCTAAGGTGTTCCATGGAGTTTCAGGTTATTTCGAGAATTTTTATTTTCTGCACATAAAACAACACCATGGCAATTCTGTTGAAAACTGCGTCAGTCCGGGTTAGTTCCATTCAAATCATACAAGTTAGAGTCCAAAACAAGGGCAAAAGTGTTTGGAAAAGTAGATACGATGGAGACGTATCACATGTCAACATAGGTTGGTCACCTCCTTGCCACTCGGCCGCCCCACGCGTCACCACTTGGGGGGACACGCCCTCACTTCGGCCGCCCTGTGCATTACCACTCGGTTAGTCACGTCCTCACTACTTGACCACTCTGCGCATCGCCACTCTATGGGACATGCCTTCACTTTGACCGCCCCGCGCATCGCCACACCCTCACCCCTCAGCCGCCCCTCGCGTCGTCACTCGATTGCGCCCATCTTCACCTCTCGGCCGCCCCGCACGTCGTCACTCTGTTGTGCACGTCTTCACCACTCGGCCGCCCCGCGCGTCGTCACTCGGTTGTGCACATCTTCACCACTCGGCCGCCCCACGTGTCGCCACTCGGTTGTGCACGTCTTCACCACTCGACCGCCCCACGCGTCGCCACTCAGCCCACACACTAGCCTCACCACACGGGTTTCATGGCACATCCACATCAGACTACTAGTCTATCTTCTTCGGGAGACATACGAGTGCCACCAAGTTTTTCCTTGCAGTTAACATACCCCGATCGGTCGGGAAGTATGTGTACTCTTACAAATAACCCTTTCCTACAAAAGCTAACGGTCAACATAAGAAGTACTACTGGAACATTTACTCCCTGGAGTGTCCAGCGTTTTTCTAAAGTCGGCAGTTTCAAGGCCGAATTCATTCATCGTGCCGAGTGCACGAAGATTCGCTTGATTGATCCAGTTCCAGGTTGAATTTATTTATAGTGCCAAGCGCACGAAGATCAGTCCAACTGACTCAGCTCTAGGCTGAGCTTATTTACCATGCCCAGTTCTTGAAGATCCATCCGATTGACTCAATTTCAGACAAAGATATTTACCGTGTCGACTGCATGGAGGTTTACCAGGAGACTTAAACCCTCTGCCAGACTCATCTAGTCCGATAGAGGCTCGGGGACTACACCTAGTGGTGCACTCAATGTGCCCCCACTAGAAGAGAACTCAGAAATAAACATGTTGCTCGATGCAAGACCAGCTCCAAATCACTCGACCTCAGAGTCGGAGAAGAACAAGTTGGATCAGTACCAGCTAAGAAGATTTTTAGTTCTCTCAGACCCCCGCCGACTGCCCGCAGTTGACGGCGGTCTCGGGGACTACACCTAGTGGGTGCACTCAGCGTGCCCCCACTGGAGTAATCTCCACTCGGTACGGCCAGACCAGTCCGAGTGATGAACAACAAACAAACAAGTTCTAAAGACTCCCGTCGAACTACTAAAAAAATTCCTATAAGCTGAGTTTAACGCTCCTCCGTGGACCTGTTTTGAGCCTTCTTCTAGGACTCAAAGCGTGAAACTCACAAGTTTGGATCTAGAACCGACTCGTATTGACGTTCCCCCAGGATAAGAATGGCATCTCTCCGAGAGAAGAGACCATGCATCAATCTTGTTGACCGGATTTAATGATACACCCATACTCTGATCACGCGTTAACCTCTTCCGAGAGATGAACGAACCGCACCAAGTTGCTCCTCGGGGGCACTTATCCCAGATTGGTCGGGAAGCGCAGTGCTAGAATCCATTGGGATTTTGTTCAAACCTTGGCTATCTGAAAGTGTGATGATGGATACCGATTATTTCTGTAATTACTTGGGCCAAATTGTGTCTTTCACAAACTCGTTCTACAAAATCACAACCGATTCGGGGGCTAATGTTGGAGACATACATAACAGGTAGGCCCATGAAGGGTCAAAGACCCTAAAGCATGGGGTCCACATATCATATGGGCCCAGAGCATCACTCGGACAATCGACAAACCATCCACTCAGATGACCATCAAGTCACTCGGAGCATAGCACTCCACTCGACGAACTCATTCCACTCGGAGCACCTGATCTCATTCGGATATACAAAGACCAACAGTTGGCAAGTCACTCGAAGCATCATCTTAGTAGCAGGCTGAGTTATGGCATTAACAAGCCTAGTTTGTAACATAAGAGGTGAGGGGGTGGCGCACTCTATATAAGCCACCCCCCACCACTAGACTTGGCAGGCCCTCATTCTTCTCCTCCTAGCTCTGTCTCTCGTCACTAGTCTCAGGACTTAGCACATGCATGGGGATCCGCTCCTCTCTCCCTCTCACGCATTGTAATCTCCGGATACATACTCAGATAAAACAAAGCCTCTCCGGAGCACGAGATGTAGGGTTGTTATCTCCACCGTGAGAGGCCCGAACTCGCTAAAACCATCGTGTCACCCATTTGCATCTCGATAGATCATGCTCCTTTACCCTATACCTTATTATTGTCGGAATCGTTCCCACAACAAGGTAGGCCCAGGGGGGTAGGGTGCGCCCTCCACGCTTTTGGCCCACTAGTGAAACCCCCTGGTGTGTTCTTAGTGCAAGAAATTCCCAAATATTCTATAAAAATTCATACTAAATTTTCAGGGCATTTGGAGAACTTTTATTTTTGGGACATTTTTTTATTGCATGGATAATTCAGAAAACAGACAAAAAATACTATTTTTTTCTTTATTTAATCTAAATAACATAAAGTAAAAAGTGGGTGTAGAAAGTTGTGCATTCTAAATTCATCGTTCTCATGCTCATCAAAAGGAATTCATTAACAAACTTCTTCCGAATGACATGAAACCAGAGAATTTTCGAATAACACTAGGTTACCTCAATGGGGATATGCATGTCCCCAACAATAAGAATATCATATTCCTTTTTGACAGTAGGAAGAGGGAATTCAAAACCTCCAATAGTAATATTTGGAATTTTTCCAATAGATTCGATACTATGAACTTGAGGTTGTTTCTTCGGAAAGTGTACCATAAGATTATTACCATTAATAAGAAAAGTGACATTGCCTTTGTTGCAATCAATAATAGCCCCTGTAGTATTCAAAAAGGGTCTACCAAGGACAATCGACATACTGTCGCCTTCTGCAATATCAAGAATAACAAAGTCCGTTAGGAAAGCAACGTTTGCAACCACAACTGGCACATCCTCACAGATACCGACGGGTATAGCAGCTGATTTATCAACCATTTGCAAAGAAATTTCAGTAGGTGTCAACTTATTCAATTCAAGTCTACGATATAAAGAGAAAGGCATAACACTAACACCGACTCCAAGATCACATAAAGCAGTTTTAACATAGTTTCTTTTAATGGAGCATGGTATAGTTGGTACTCCTGGATCTCCAAGTTTCTTTGGTATTCCACCCTTAAAAGTATAATTAGCAAGCATGGTGGAAATTTCAGCTTTCGGTATCTTTCTTTTATTTGGAACAATATCTTTCATATACTTAGCATAAGGATGCACTTTAAGCATATCAGTCAAAGGCATACACAAAAAAAATAGGTCTAATCATTTCAGCAAAGCGCTCAAAATCCTCATCATCCTTTTTCTTGGATGGTTTAGGAGGAAAGGGCATGGGTTTATGAACCCATGGTTCTCTTTCTTTACCATGCTTCCTAGCAACGAAGTATCTTTTATCATAATGTTGATTCTTTGATTGTGGGTTATCAAGATCAACAACAGTTTCTATCTCCACATCATTATCATTACTAGGTTGAGCATCAACATGAACATAATCATTAAGATTATCACTAGGTTCATGTTCATCACCAGATTGTGTCTCAGCATCAGAAATAGAAATATCATTTGGATTCTCGGGTGTATCTATAACAGGTTCACTAGAAGCATGCAAAGTCCTATCAGTTTTCTTCTTCTTTTTATTACTAGGACTAGGTGCATCAGTATTAATTCTATGAGAATCTTGCTCAACTCTCTTAGGATGGCCCTTAGGATACAGAGGTTCCTGGGTCATTTTACCACCTCTAGTCATAACCCTAACAACATTATCATTGTTCTTACTATTCAACTGATTAAGCAATCATCCCGTGCCTTAAGTACTTGTTCTACTTGAGTTCTAACCATGGAAGCATGCTTACTAATAAGCTTAAGATCATTAAATTTTTTACTCATATAATCACCAAGGCAGTCAAGCATGTGAGCATTACGTTTCAATTGTCTACTAACATAAGCATTGAAGTTTTCCTGTTTAACAATAAAATTATCAAACTCATCCAAACATTGACTAGCAAACTTATTATGAGGAATATCACCTTCATCAAATCTATAGAGAGAATTTACCTCTACTACCTGTGTTGGGTTATCAAGACCATGTATTTCGTTAATAGGCGGTAGAGTCTTAACACCTTCTTCTTTAATACCTTTTTCTTTCATAGATTTATTTTCCTCTTTCATATCTCCAGGACTGAGAAATAGAATACCCCTTTTTCTGTGTTGGCCTAGGAGTTGGTTGGAAGTGTGTCCAATCATTATCATTACTCAATATATTATTCAATAGCAATTCAGCTTGCACAACAGTTCGTTCCCTGAAAACACAACCAACACAACTATCTAGGTGGTCCCTAGAAGCATTAGTCAGTCCATTATAAAAGATATCAAGTATTTAATTTTTCTTGAGAGGATGATTAGGCAAAGCATTAAATAATTGGAGAAGCCTCCCCCAAGCTTGTGGGAGACTCTCTTCTTCAATTTGCACAAAGTTAAATATTTCCTTTAAAGCATCTTGTTTCGTATGAGCAGGGAAATATTTTTTAGAGAAGTAGTAAATCATATCCTGGGGACTACGCACACAACTAGGAGCAAAAGAATTAAACCATAACTTAGCATCACCCTTTAATGGGAAAGGAAACAACTTAAGAATATAATAATAGCGTATTTTTTTCCTCATGAGCAAATAGGGTGGCTATATCATTCAATTTAGTAAGATGTGCCACAACGGTTTTGGATTCATAACCCAAAGTAATTAACTCAGGATCGACAGAGAATTCATAGTCCTTATCAGTAACAAAGATAGGTGAAGTAGCAAACTTAGGATCATATTGCATTCTAGCATTCAAAGACTTTTCTTTTAGCTTAGCTAACAATTTCTTAAGATCATCTCTATCAGTACAAACAAAAAAGTCTCTAGTAGGTTCTTCATCCATAATATAACCCTCAGGTACAATAGGCAATTCATATCTAGGGGGAGAATCATAATCTTCAGTTTCAATAATATCATCAGTTTCAGTAATTTCATTCACTCTAACCCTAGCAAGTTGTTCATCAAGAAATTCACCTAGTGACTCACTATTATCAAGAAGAGAAGTAGTTTTATCACAGGCATCATGCATAGTAGAAGTGGCATTATCAATAACATGCGACATATCAGAATCAATAGCAGGCGTCGGTGTCGCAAATTTACTCAAAACCGAAGGCGAATCAAGTGCAGAGCTAGATGGTAGTTCCTTACCTCCCCTCGTAGTTGAGGGATAGATCTTGGTTCTAGTATCTTTCAAATTCTTCATAGTGATCAGCAGATATAAATCCCAAGTGACCCAAAGAATAGAGCTATGCTCCCCAGCAATGGCGCCATAAAAAGGTCTTCATAACCCACAAGTATAGGGGATCACAAAAAATTTCGAGGGTAGAGTATTTAACCCAAATTTATTGATTCGACACAAGGGGAGCCAAAGAATATTCTCAATTATTAGCAACTGAGTTGTCAATTCAACCACACCCGAAAGACTTAATATTTGCAGCAAAGTATTTAGAAGCAAAGTAGTATGGAAGTAACAATAACAGTGGCAAAAGTAACAGTAGCAGTTTTGTAGCAATCATAACAGTAGCAACGGAAAAGTAACTTAGCAAAGATCAATATGAAAAGAACTCATAGGAAATGGATCAATGATGGATAATTATGTCAGATGGCATTCATCATGCAACAGTCATAACATAGAGTGACACAGAACTAGCTCCAATTCATCAATATACTGTAGGGACGTATTTCGAATATAGCCATACATGCTTATGGAAAAGAACTTGCATGACATCTTTTGTCCTACCCTCCCGTGGCAGCGCGGTCCTATTGGAAACTAAGGGATATTAAGGCCTCCTTTTAATAGAGAATCGGACCAAAGAATTAGCACTTAGTGAATACATGAACTCCTCAAACTACGATCATCACCGGGAAGTGTCCCGACTATTGTCACTCCGGGGTTGCCGGATCATAACACGTAGTAGGTGACTATAACTTGCAAGATAGGATCAAGAACACAAGTATATTCATGAAAACATTATAGGTTCAGATCTGAAATCATGGCACTCAGGCCCTACTGACAAGCATTAAGCATAGCAAAGTCATAGCAACATCAATCTTAGAACATAGTGGATACTAGGGACCAAACCCTAACAAAACTAACTCGATTACATGGTAAATCTCATCTAACCCATCATGGTCCAGCAAGCCTACAATGGGATTACTCACGCACGGCAGTGCGCATCATGAAATTGGTGATGGAGGATGGTTGATGATGATGATGGCGACGATTTCCCCTTTCTAGAGCCCAAAACGGACTCCAGATCCGCCCTCCCGAGGAAGAACAGGAGGTGCCGGCGGCTCCGTATTGTAAAATGCGATGAATCCTTCTCTCTGATTTTTTTCTCCCTGAACATGAGTATATGGAGTTGGAGTTGAGGTCGGTGGAGCTTCGTGGGGCCCAAAAGCCAGGGGCTCTCACCGGGGGTAGGGCGCGCCCCCACCCTTGTGGACAGGTGGTGGGTCCCCTCTGGTTGACTCTTTCGCAAATATTTTTTATTTATTCCAAAAATATTCTCTGTGGATTTTCAAGTCATTCCGAGAACTATTATTTCTGCATAAAAATAACACCCTGGCAATTCTGCTAAAAACAGCATCAGTCCGGGTTAGTTCCATTCAAATCATGCAAATTAGAGTCCAAAACAAAGGTAAAAGAGTTTGGAAAAGTAGATATGATGGAGACATATCACCTGTGCTGTCGTAGAAGTGTTCCATGACAATACTGAAATTACCATCACGGAAGTGTCCACTTCCATGACGATAAATGGCGCGTCATGAAAGTGCTTTAGTCAAGGGTAACCGACATGTGACATCCACCATAATAGGTCACCGTTAAGCTATCGGATCTGATTTTGGAACCTGTTAACAGCAATGACCAATGGTGATTTTCCACATGTAAAATTCTCATTGGCCGGAGGAAACACGTGTCGGCTGTGTGATGGGCTAGATGTCATCCATCCAATGGAGGAAACGTTCCTATGGTACATCGACATGTGGCAGAGCCCAATAGAGGCCCATATAGGTTAAAAAGGCCGGCCTAGTCAAAGGCCCATATGATTTACTCAGGAACTAGTGAGCTGGCCCACTAACAGCCTGCTTAAACATGGCCCATTTACGGCCCACCACCAGATCTGGCCCATTAATTGTTTACCACGTCTTTGGGCCCAATTATGGCCCAGTGAGATTTTGGCTTGTTAGAGGCCCGATGTAGACATGGGCCCATTTTAGCCTGGTGTGTCTTTTGGCCTGGTAATGGCATGTGCTGCCCATGGGCCATATATGGTCCAACGTGACATTAGGCCCACTAACGGCCCGGGATCAACACTACAAAAAAAATACACCTCTGTGATGATATGTGTTTGTCACAGTAGGTCACGTTTTCTGTCATGCATGTACATCCATGACGATTTTATGATAGAATCAAGATAGTCATACCTGTGCTTTCGTAGAGGTGTTCCATGACATTACCAAAATTATCATCATGGAAGTGTCCACTTCCATGACGATAAATCACACGTCATAGAAGTGCCTTCGTCAAGGGTGACCGACACGTGGCATCCACCGTAATGGAACATCGTTAAGCTATCGGGTCCAATTTTGGATCCAATAACCCGTTAACAGCCCCGACCAATGGGGATTTTCCATGTGTAAAATCATCATTGGCTGGAGGAAACACGTGTCGGCTCACCGTTGGGACAGATGTCATCCACTCATTGGACCGAAGGCGCCTATGATACGTCGACACGTGGGACGGACAAGCAGAGGCCCATTCCTATGAAAAGGCCGGCCCGTTTGACTTGGTCAAAAGGTGGTGGGCCGGCCCACGGAAAGCGTGTTAACGGCATGTTCGCCTATAGCACATTTATAGCCCGCTAACCCAGGGCCCGTTACGACCTATCCGAATTAGGCCCAGTAGCGTCATCTGGGCAGTCCAATATGATTCTAGCCCGTTTTAAGTTCCGGCCCATGTATGGCCCATGACGTCTTTCGGCTCATATGAGGCCCTTTGTAACTCTTGGCCCATTAACGGCCCGTGGTGAAACTAGCTCGTAATAAATAGTGTATCACTTTATACCCATTAACGGCCCACTAATCCATTGGGCCGTTTGCAGCCCACATTATCTTTCGGCCTTCTCAGGGCCCATTTATTATTGGGCTCATTTCCAGCATTCGGTTACTTACGGCCCGTTACTGTCATTTTCTGCTTGTGGGCCAAATTCAGCCCGTGGTTACAGTCGGCCCGTTTGTGGCCCGTTAATACGTTGGGCCATTTTCATAGCATCATCAAATACGGCTGATACGTCCATTTTGCATCATGCTTTTATATCGATATTTATCGCATTATGGGCTGTTATTTCACGTTGTGTCACATTACTTATGGCTATTCTCTCTTACTTTACAAGGTTTACCATGAAGAGGGGGAATGCCGGCAGCTGTAATTCTGCCTGGAAAAGGAGCAAATATTGG
The DNA here is from genome assembly GCF_018294505.1 of Triticum aestivum. NCBI lineage: Eukaryota > Viridiplantae > Streptophyta > Magnoliopsida > Poales > Poaceae > Triticum > Triticum aestivum. Next base: position 205,508,004 of record NC_057807.1, on the reverse strand, counting down.
AGACCTATTCTGCGCAACTCCAAAAGTCCTGAAACTCCTCGGAATATCTTAAAAGAAATAAAGAAAAATCATTGCCAAATATGAAGGCCAGGGGGCCCACACCCTGGTCACGAGGGTGGGGGGCGCGCCGCGCCCCCTACCTCGTGGGCCCCCTGGTGGATCTCCGACGCCCATCTTCTCCTATATGAAGTCTTTGGATGAGAAAAAAATAAGAAGCAATCTTTCGGGACGAGACTCCGCCGCCACGAGGCGGAACCTTGGCGGAACCAATCTAGGGCTCCGGCAGAGCTGTTCTGCCGGGGACACTTCCCTCCGGGAGGGGGAAATCATCACCATCGTCATCACCAACGCTCCTCTCATCGGAGAGGGCAATCTCCATCAACATCTTCACCAGCACCATCTCATCTCCAAACCCTAGTTCATCTCTTGTATCGAATTCTTGTCTCCAAGTCTGGGATTGGTGTTAGAAGGTTGCTAGTAGTGTTGATTACTCCTTGTAGTTGATGCTAGTTGGTTTATTTGGTGGAAGATCATATGTTCAGATCCTTTATGCACATTATATCCCCTCCAATTATGAACATGAATATGCTTTGTGAGTAGTTACGTTTGTTCCTGAGGACAAGGGAGAAGTCTTGCTATTAGTAGTCATGTGAATTTGGTATTCGTTCGATATTTTGATAAGATGTATGTTGTCTAACCTCTAGTGGTGTTATGTGAACATCGACTACATAACACTTCACCATTATTTGGGCCTAGAGGAAGGCATTGGGAAGTAATAAGTAGGTGATGGGTTGCTAGAGTGACAGAAGCTTAAACCCTAGTTTATGCGTTGCTTCGTAAGGAGCTGATTTGGATCCATATGTTTCATGCTATGGTTCGGTTTACCTTAATACTTTTGTTGTAGTTGCAGATGCTTGCAATAGAGGTTAATCATAAGTGGGATGCTTGTCCAAGTAAGGGCAGTACCCAAGCACCGGTCCACCCACATATCAAATTATCAAAGTACCGAACGCGAATCATATGAGCGTGATGAAAACTAGCTTGACGATATTCCCATGTGTCCTCGGGAGCGCTTTTCCTATTATAAGAGTTTGTCCAGGCTTGTCCTTTGCTACAAAAAGGATTGGGCCACCTTGCTGCACTTTATTTACTTTTGTTACTTGTTGCTCGTTACAATTTATCCTATCACAAAACTATCTGTTACCACTTATTTCAGTACTTGTAGAGAATACCTTGCTGAAAACCGCTTATCATTTCCTTCTGCTCCTCGTTGGGTTCGACACTCTTACTTATCGAAAGGACTATGATAGATCCCCTATACTTGTGGGTCATCAAGACTCTTTTTTGGCACCGTTGCCGGGGAGTGTAGCGCCTTTGGTAAGTGGAGTTTGGTAAGGAAAAATTTATATAGTGTGCTGAAATTTTCTGTCACTTGTTACTATGGAAACTGAATCTCTGAGGGGCTTGTTCGGGGTATCTTCACCCCGTCCAGTAGAGCAAAGAGTTGCTCCTCAACCTACTGAACCTATTGAAAATGAAATTCCTTTTGAATTTCCTTCGGGTATTATGGAAAAACTGTTGGCTAATACTTTTACAGGAGATGGGACAAAGCATCCCGACGAGCATCTACGCTATTTGGATGATATTTGTGGATTATTTAAGCTTGCAGGTATACCTGATGATGTTGTTAAGAAGAAGGCTTTCCCTTTATCTTTGAAGGGAGACGCATCGACATGGTATAGGCTATGTGATGATACGAGATCATGGAACTATAAAAGAATGAAATTGGAATTTCGTCAAAATATTACCCTATGCATCTTGTTCATCGTGATTGCAATTATATATACAATTTTGGCCTCGCGAAGGAGAAAGCATCGCTCAAGCTTGGGGGAGGCTTAAATCCATGTTATAGTCATGCCCCAATCATGAGCTCTCAAAATTGACAATTCTTTAGAATTTTTATGCCCGGCTCTCTGATTATAATAGAACCATGCTCGATACTTCTTGTGCTGGCTCTTTTATGATAAAGCCTATTGAATTTAGATGGAATTAAACGCAACTCTGAAGATTGGGACCTCGACGAAGGTAAGGAGTCAGGTATGACACCTAAGTTTGATTGTGTTAAATCTTTTATGGTTACCAATATTTTCCGTAAGTTTAGCACTAAATATGGAGTTGACTCTGAGATAGTAGCTTCTTTCTATGAATCTTTTGCTACTTATGTTTATCTCCCCAAGGAGAAGTGGTTTAAATATCATCCTCCCATAGAAGTAAAAGTAGCTGCACCTATTAAAGTTGAAGAAAAGACCATCACTTATAATGATCCTATTGTTCCCACCTCTTATGTTGAGAAACCACCTTTCCCTGTTAGAGTAAAGGATCATGCTAAAGCTTCAACTGTTGTTCGTAAAAGCAATATCAGAACTTATGTACCTCCTGTAGAACCCAATATTGCAATTGTTAAAGTAGAACCCAATATTGCAATTGTTAAAGATCTCTTGTCTGATAATATTGATGGGCATGTTATTCAGTTCGAAGGTGAAACTGCTAGAATTGCTAAACCCTGTGCTAAAGATAAACATAGACCTGTGGTAGGCGTGCCTGTTATTTCTGTTAAAATAGGAGATCATTGTTACCATGGCTTATGTGATATGGGTGCGAGTGCTAGTGTTATACCACATACTTTATATGAAGAAATTAAGAATGAAATTGCACCTGCTGAATTAGAAGGTATTGATGTCACAATTAAACTTGCGAACAGAGATACTATTTCTGCAATGGGAATTGTTAGAGATGCTGAAGTCTTGTGTGGGAAATCAAAATACCCTGCTGATTTTCTTGTTCTTGGTTCCCCACAAGATAGCTTTTGTCCCATTATATTTGGTAGACCCTTCTTGAATACAGTTAATGCTACGATAGACTGTAAAAAGAATGTTGTTACTGTTGGCTTGGATGATATGGTTCATGAGTTTAATTTCTCTAAATTTAGTAAACAACATCGTGAGGAAGAATTGCCTAGTAAGGATAAAACGATTGGCCTTGCTTCTATTGCCGTACCTCCTAGTGATCCTTTAGAACACTATTTGCTAGACCATGAAAATGAGATGTTCATGAATGAAAGAAGGGAAATAGATGAAGTATTCTTTGAACAGAAACCTATTCTGAAACACAATTTGCCTGTTGAAATCCTAGGAGATCCTCCTCCACCCAAGGGTGATCCCGTGTTTGAGCTTAAACCGTTGCCTGATAATCTTAAGTATGCTTATCTTGATTAAAAGAAAATATATCCTGTTATTATTAGTGCTAACCTTTCAGAGCATGAAGAAGAAACATTATTGAAAACTCTGAAAAAGCACTGTGACGCTATTAGATATACTCTGGATGATCTTAAGGGCATCAGTCCCACTCTATGTCAACATAAAATAAATTTGGAAGCTGATGCCAAACCAGTTTGTGATCCTCAACAATGTTTGAATCCTAAAATGAAAGAAGTGGTAAGAAAGGAAATACTCAAGCTTCTGGAGGCAGGTATAATTTACCCCGTTGCTGATAGTCAATGGGTAAGTCCTGTCCATTGTGTCCCTAAGAAGGGAGGTATTACTGTTGTCCCTAATGATAAAGATGAATTGATCCTGCAAAGAATTATCACAGGTTATAGGATGGTAATTGATTTCCGCAAATTAAATAAAGCTACTAAGAAAGATCATTACCCCTTACCTTTTATTGATCAAATGCTAGAAAGATTATGCAAACATACACATTATTGCTTTCTAGATGGTTATTCTGGTTTCTCTCAAATACCTGTGTCGGCTAAAGATCAATCAAAGACTACTTTTACATGCCCTTTTGGTACTTTTGCTTATAGACGTATGCCTTTTGGTTTATCTAACGCACCTGCTACCTTTCAAAGATGCATGATGGCTATATTCTCTGATTTTTGTGAAAAGATTTGTGAGGTTTTCATGGACGACTTTTCCGTCTATGGTTCCTCTTTTGATGATTGCTTGAGCAATCTTGGTCGAGTTTTGCAGAGATGTGAAGAAACTAATCTTGTCTTGAATTGGGAAAAGTGCCACTTTATGGTTAATGAAGGTATTGTCTTGGAGCACAAAGTTTCTGAAAGAGGTATTGAAGTTGATAAAGCCAAGGTTGACGCTATTGAAAAGATGACATGTCCCAAGGACATCAAAGGTATAAGAAGTTTCCTTGGTCACGCCAGATTTTATAGGAGGTTCATTAAGGACTTCTCAAAAATTTCTCGGCCTCTAACTAATTTATTACAAAAAGATGTACCATTTGTCTTTGATGATGATTGTGTAGAAGCATTTGAAATACTTAAGAAAGCATTAGTCTCTGCACCTATTGTTCAGCCACCTGATTGGAATTTACCTTTTGAAATTATGTGTGATGCTAGTGATTATGCTGTAGGTGCTGTTCTAGGGCAAAGAGTTGATAAGAAATTAAATGTTATCCACTATGCTAGTAAGACTCTAGACAATGCTCAAAGAAATTATGCTACTACTGAAAAGGAACTTTTAGTAGTTGTATTTGCTTGTGATAAATTCAGACCTTATATTGTTGATTCTAGAGTAACTATTCATACCGACCATGCTGCTATTAAATATCTTATGGAAAAGAAAGATGCTAAACCTAGACTCATTAGATGGGTTCTCTTGCTCCAAGAATTTGATTTACATATTGTTGATAGTGTCGGATTTCGGGTTCCGGCAGACCCTTGAGGTTCGAACACTGGGGTGCGCGCGGAGGTTTCACCCTCTATCTACCTGCTCCTCGCCGAATCGCTAGGATCTAAACTACGAAAAGAACAACACAAGAGACACAGGGTTTATACTGGTTCAGGCCACCATTGTGGTGTAATACCCTACTCCAGTGTGTGGTGTCGTGGATTGCCTCTTGGGCTGATGATGTGCAATACAAGGAAGAACTGCCTCGCGAGGGTCAGTTCTTGGCTGGTGCGATGAAGTGCAGGGAGGAGTTCAGTCGCCCTTATCTCTCTCTCTCTCTCTTGATTCTAGATGTATACCCGGTACCTCTCCCCTACCCTGGGGGTGGCTAGTCCTATTTATAGGCAAAGCCCTGGGCCTCACCCCAAATATTGAGCGGGAAGGGCACCAACAATTGGCCATTTTGAAGGGGAACAGCGGGTACACTTATCCTGACTAAAGTTGGTCCTCGCCTGTCAAAGGCTCTGGTGGTGACGCCTGCTTGGGCTCCACATTGACTTCCTCCCTGCCGTTGGCCTGGTCTTGGTCTCGTTGCACCGAAATGGATGCCTTTGCTGGATGCTCTCGCCTGCGCTTGCTCCCTTTGCACCAAAGAGGAAAGGACGACACTGCGCGGGCTGGCGCCCGACTGGCACCCTTGGTCGTCCTGGCTTGCGTCATGGGCACCTCACGAGGTATCCCGCCCTCAACTCTCCGCCTCCTCGTGAGCCCGCCTGATGAGGCTGTGCCTAAGGAAGCTCCTTGTCGTCCGCTCCGCGAGGCTTGGCCCCTCGCGAGGGTCTTGAGCTTGTGTTGATGAAGATGGGCCGCGCTGGGGCCCCTTTGAGCCACGCCGCAGGCCGCAGGCAGGCATGTCTGGGACCCCCGTTCCCAGAACGCCGACAGTAGCCCCCGGGCCCATGGTGCGCCCGGACTTGGCCGAGCAGAGAGGCGAAAGGGCAAGTGCGAAGCGTCGCGGGCCCTAACAGCCTGCGACCTTGGGTGCCGCGTGGCGGTTGATTGGACGTGGGTGCCTCAGCAGCCGCGCGAGTTGATAAAGGACCGGTGTCTGTCCCTTGCCTCCTTTGCTTTCTCAAGTTGCTGCTCAGATCCCCTTTCTTGCGCCTCTCCTCCCCGCCTCCGAAATCTTCAGATCTACTCCGTCCGCGTGACCTAGCCAGACATGGCGCCTCGCCAAGCCCTGGGCGGAGCTTGGTATTCGTCTGCCTTGGACTCGCTGAACGTGTCGGAGGCGAGCCTTGCCCGGGTGCGCCAGATGGCGGCGGCGCAGGGCATCGACGGGGCGAAGGTGTTCAAGGCAGGCTCTGCCCTCCCTGAAGGCCAAGGGAGCACCTTCTATCCGCTCTTCGTGAGCACCATTGTCGTCGGTTTGGTGCCTCCCATTTCTGAGTTCTTCTTCTCTGTCCTCCGCCACTATAACCTTCAAGTTCTGCACCTTCATCCCAACTCTGTCTTTCTTCTAGCAATCTTCGCCTATTATTGTGAGGCTCACGTAGGGGTGAAGCCCTCAGTGGCCTTGCTGCGCCACTACTTCACCCTCCGGACCTCTTGTGGTTCCGACTCTGCATGTGCGAGCTTCGTCGCGTACGGCAGCTCCATCGCCATTTCGAACCCTGGGAAAAGGATCGAGGGCTTCAGGAGCAAATGGGTCTTGGTGGATGCTGGGCGCATCCACCCTCGACTGATCCTGCCCATGGGGCACCCCGCGAGCTCCGACGACTGGTCCCGTGTTGAGCTTGTGGATCCCCGCGCGAAGCCGGTGTTGGAGAAGATGGACGCGGATCTGAGGCCGGCCAGCATGGCGGCAGCGAAGCTGACTGGTGCATCGCTGCTGAGGGAGTTCCTGGAGCACCAGCTGGCTCCGCTTCGTCAGTACTCACTTCCGATGTGGGGGCCCCACCCGAGCCCCGCAGTCTTGGCCGATGAGGATCTGGCTGCGGTTCTCCAGTCTTTGGTTGGGGGCGAGATGGCGAGGTTGGAGGGCGCTCCTACGCCCCTGTTCCTCCATGAGGACTGGGAGCAGGTAGTGGGGTCCATGCCCGCCTTCAATGGGGACGGGCCCGTGCCCGCGGAGGCTCGCGAGGACCCGGTGGACATGTTGATGAGGACATCAATACCATTGTTACACCCACAGCCCCTACTGCTACATATACTGGACCAATTACTAGAGCTCGCGCATGCCAATTAAATTATCAGGTACTTTTGTTTCTTGGTAATGATTCTAATGTTCATGAGAATATGATGCTGCCTAAATTGGATACATTTGTTTTGCTTACAAATGAAGGGCCTAGCTTGGAGAAGGATGGACATTGGAGCAAGAGGAAGCATGGAGATGATGCCATGCGCAAGGGGAACCAGAACGGAGTTACAAGTGATGATTTCGGGACTTTGAAGCCACCATAAGAGTGCATGAAGCCTTGGACGAAATATACAAGATGCCACTTCATAAATTTCGTCCAGAGGCTATTATAGGTGCTGCGTCACCTTTTTATTGGGCCAGGCCCATGTAATTTCGAAATACATAAGTATAGGCTATTTTTAGAGTCCGTATGTGTGGGGAAACAAGAGATAGGGTTGATTTCGGACCCCTCCACCAAGGGCCACGAAATTCCCCCTCTCTTCCTCCATATATACAGCCCTTAGGGCACCGTTTAGACTTTGGGTTTTGTTTAGATTAAAGTTCGCCATAGCTGCAACTTCGCGTACTTCGTTTGTGTTCAACGACCAGACAAAGGCGTCACAGAACCCCACCTTGATCAATAAAGCTTTCATCTTATATTCGCAATATCCAGATTGCAATCTCAGTTTCTTGCTTGTTCTTCGTTTGCTCGCAGGAAACAGACCCTCGTGGTCAGGTTGATCGTGCTCCGGCGTGGTCAATAACCTCTCGGAGTTGGTTTAGCGATTGCTAAGGCGCGACGTCCTCGCACGTTCGTAGTCGGATCGTCAAAGTCGACTTCCACCAAAGCGATATCCATCATCTCATCGAAAGACGGGACACCTTTGCCTCTATCAAGTGGTATCAGATTTCCAGGTTGCTCGGTGAGATTTTACAGTTTTTCGTAGTTTAGATCGAGTCTGTTCTTCATACCTACAGTCCACGAAAAAGCCACAAAAAAATTAGGGTTAGTTCATCATATCCGAACCAATCTGAGCCTTTGCATAATCTTTTTAGGGTTTTCCTTTGTTGAATTTGCGGTTGCATCGTCGGTCTAGTTGCTGGTCTTAGAGTCTAGTCTTTTAGAGTTTCGAGTTCTGGTCATAAGTTGTCACGCCGCCGCCGCACCATCATCATCGCCCCTGCCATCTACCACCACCGCTCCGAATCCGTATCCATATACCACCACCAATCTTTGACATATACCACCACCGATCCATATCCATATACTACCACCTCTACCACCACCGCTGCCATATACCACCACCATATATCCACCACCAATCCGAGTTCCTTGCTTATTAGGTTTGTTTTCGAGATCCATCTAGATTCCGATTCGTGTTTCCTTGCCGGAGTAGGTTTCGAAAAAAAAAGAGTCCGGCAACCACCCTCCGTTTAGGCCCAAAATTTTCCGAAAACGCACTTGTCGAAAAATTTTCTGGCTATCCTATTTTTAGGTGCTTCTAAGCGTATTGAGACAGTCGCCGTTATAGAAAGTTTTTTTTGACCCGTTTCCAGTTTTTGGGTCCGGGCAGTCGAAAAATAAAATTGGTCAAAAAAAAAATTTTCGTGCCCATCCTGTCAGTTTGACCTGGGAAGAGTTTTGAGACACTCGCCATTATAGTGATTTTTCGCAAAAAAAAGAGCAGCGCAAAAAAAAAGAGCGAAAAAAAGGAAAATTTCCAGAGTGTGCTTTTCCCTTGTTTACATGCAGCGCCGTGATTTTGTTAGTGTTCTAGGCTCGCATCTCTAGCACGGTCTAGCCTAGGACCAGCACAGTACCGTCGTTGAGCGTTTATTCAACTTTGCATCTCTGAATTGATTATTGCTTACCCCTTTTGCTACCATATTATAAGCCTTTCCAGCTCCACATACATCTACGTCGTGCGTTTGATTCTCCCTGGTAATCGCTCTATCCAAGCTTTGAGAGTTTTGACTACAACGGTTGCCAATCACTGCCTGTTGCTGGGTAAGAACTGGTAAGAATTTGAGTTTTGCTTGACGGATTTGTGACATCCACCACCACCACTTGTTCGTAGTCTGTAGGATCATATTCTTGTGTGTTTCTATTGTTGCTAACCATGCCAGGATCACAAGCCGACGAGATTGACTGGGAGAACTTATCGAACAAGGAGCTTCATGATAAGTTTCAGCAAATGATGACTGAACAGGTACAAGATGTGCTGAACAATTTTGAAGAGGCCATGGAGAAGATCACTGGCCTTGAGAAGACGTTTGAAACAAAGCTCGATAACAGATTTAATGAACTGCTTGCGCGTCTTCCACCACCGGCTGCACCTGTCGCACCTCTGCAACAACAACAACTACGCCCCCTTTCGAATCAGTATGGACGAGCACAGCGTGTTCCTATTGAACCAGGACAAAATTCTGGTGCCGCTGCTACTGCTGTTGGTGCTTCTTTGGCTCCTGCTACTGCTGCTGCTGGTACCCAGGAGGATGATGAGTATGCGGGTGATTATGAGGATGAGGGTGATCAAAATCAGCACTACGTGCAGCCACCTGCACCACCACTAGCAGGTCGACCTCAGGTATATATTCGTAATGGTAGGCCTGCACCACCACCTCAGGTACGAGATGATGTCCATATTCCTAAACTGAAATTGAATATTCCACCATTTGAGGGTAGATATGTTCCTGATATATATCTTACTTGGGAGTTAGAAACTAAACAACGATTTACATGTTAACAATATCCTGAGGAGAGACGAGTTGCTGCTGCTGTTTGTGCTTTCACTAGTTTTGCATGTGTATGGTGGTCTGAACATTGTAGATTATATCCTATTCCAACTACTTGGGCTGCTTTGAAAACTGCTATGCGTACTCATTGGGTTCCACCATATTATCAACGTGAATTGCTTCAAAAATTACAGCGCTTAAGACAAGGAAAAAATTCTGTAGAAGAATATTGTCAGGAATTACAAACTGGCATGATTAGATGTGGTATTGTTGAGGAGAATGAAGCTATGCTTGCACGTTTTCTGGGTGGATTAAATAGAGAGATTCAGACCATTCTAGACTATAAGGAGTATACTAATATCACTCGTTTATTCCATCTTGCTTGTAAAGCTGAACGTGAAGTGCAGGATCGACAAGCATTGGCGCGAACTAAATTTTCTGCAGGCCGACCTTCATCATGGACACCGCGTGCATCTTCTACTTCAACTGCACCAGCACCTCAATCACGTGCCTCCTCCAGTTTTGATACAAGAAAACAGGCACAACCACCATTATCTGCCAAGAGCGCACCTGCTGGGCCTGCACAGAGTTCTTCTTCTTCCATGGCATCAACAGGGCACACAAGTGATATTATTTGTCGTCGTTGTAAGGGAGGAGGTCATTATGCGAGAGAATGCAAATCTCCGCGTGTGATGATTGCTACCGCGGATGGTGGATATGAGTCCGCTAGTGACTATGATGAGGAGACTTTGGCTCTTATTACACGTGAAGAACATGGTGGAGATGATTCTGATCATGAGACGCAATAAATGGCTCCTGAAGACACTGACAGGTATGAATGTTTAGTTGCTCAACGTGTTTTGAGTGTGCAGGTCACACAAGCTGAGCAAAATCAGAGGCACAATTTGTTCCATACCAAGGGAGTTGTGAAGGAACGTTCTGTGCGCGTCATCATAGACGGAGGGAGCTACAACAACTTGGCTAGCATGGAGATGGTGGAGAAGCTTTCTCTCACCACAAGACCACATCCACATCCTTACTACATCCAATGGTTCAACAACAGCGGCAAGGTTAAGGTAACACGTACTGTTCGTGTGCATTTTAGTATCTCTACATATGCTGATTATGTTGATTGTGATGTGGTACCTATGCAAGCATGTTCCTTATTACTTGGTAGACCATGGCAATTTGATAAAAATTCTGTACACCATGGTAGAAACAATCACTATACTCTTGTTCATAAGGATAAAAATATTACTTTGCTTCCTATGACTCCTGATTCCATCTTGAAAGATGATATTAATAGAGCTCATAAAGCAAAACAGGAGACGAATAAGAGTGAAAATCAGATTGTGGCAAAAGAATTTGAGCAACAAATGAAGCCTAATAATAAACCGTCTAGTGTTGCTTCTGAAATTAAATTGAAAAGTGCATGTTTATTTGCCACCAAATCTGATATTGATGAGCTAGATTTCAGCAAATCTGTTTGCTATGCTTTTGTGTGCAAAGAGGCATTATTTTCATTCGAGGACGTGCCTTCCTCTTTGCCTCCTGCTGTCACTAACATTTTGCAGGAGTTCGCTGACGTCTTTCCACAAGACGTGCCACCGGGATTACCGCCTATTCGAGGGATTGAGCATCAGATTGACTTAATTCCCGGTGCTTCACTGCCAAACCGTGCACCATACCGTACCAATCCAGAGGAGACGAAGGAGATTATGCGTCAAGTACAAGAGCTTCTCAACAAAGGTTATATACGCGAATCCCTTAGTCCTTGTGTTGTTCCTATTATTCTAGTGCCGAAAAAGGATGGTACATCACGTATGTGTGTTGATTGTAGAGGCATTAATAATATTACTATTCGTTATCGTCATCCCATTCCTAGGCTAGATGATATGCTTGATGAATTGAGTGGCTCTACAATATTCTCCAAAGTTGATTTGCATAGTGGTTACCATCAAATCCGTATGAAATTGGGTGATGAATGGAAAACAGCATTTAAAACAAAGTTTGGTTTATATGAGTGGTTAGTCATGCCTTTTGGGTTAACTAATGCGCCTAGTACTTTCATGAGACAAATGAACGAAGTTTTACGTGCTTTCATTGGATGATTTGTGGTAGTCTATTTTGATGACATACTGATTTACAGCAAATCTTTGGAAGAACATTTGGAACATTTACGTGTTGTTTTTATTGCTCTACGTGATGCACGTTTGTTTGGTAACCTTGGGAAGTGCACCTTTTGCACCGACCGAGTATCTTTTCTTGGCTATGTTGTTACTCCACAGGGAATTGAAGTTGACAAAGCCAAGATTGAAGCTATTGACAGTTGGCCGCAGCCCAAAACGGTCACACAAGTGAGGAGTTTTCTTGGCCTCGCTGGATTCTATAGGCGTTTTGTGAGAGATTTCAGCACCATTGCTGCACCTCTCAATGAGCTTACAAAGAAAGATGTGCCTTTTCTGTGGGGTACCGCACAGGAAGAAGCCTTCACGGTATTGAAAGATACGTTGACACATGCTCCTTTACTCCAACTTCCTGATTTTAATAAGACTTTTGAGCTTTAATGTGATGCTAGTGGAATTGGATTAGGAGGTGTGTTATTACAAGATGGCAAACCTGTTGCATACTTTTCTGAAAAATTGAGTGGGCGTAGTCTGAATTATTCTACTTACGATAAAGAATTATATGCTCTTGTTCGAACTTTAGAAACATGGCAACATTATTTATGGCCCAAAGAATTTGTTATACATTCTGATCATGAATCTTTGAAACATATTAAAAGTCAAGCTAAACTAAATCGTAGACATGCTAAATGGGTTGAATTTATTGAGACTTTCCCTTATGTCATTAAACACAAGAAGGGAAAAGAAAATGTTATTGCTGATGCATTGTCTCGTCGCTATACTATGCTTTCACAACTTGACTTCAAAATATTTGGTTTGGAGACCATCAAAGATCAATATGTGCATGATGATGATTTTAAAGATGTAATGCAGAATTGTAAAGAAGGAAGAATGTGGAACAAGTTTGTCGTTAACGATGGATTTGTGTTTCATGCTAACAAGCTATGCATTCCAGCTAGCTCCGTTCGTCTTTTGTTGTTGCAGGAGGCGCATGGAGGAGGATTAATGGGACACTTTGGCGTGAAGAAGACGGAGGACGTACTTGCTACACATTTCTTTTGGCCAAAGATGAGACGGGATGTTGAGCGTTTTATTGCTCGCTGCACTACATGTCAAAAAGCTAAGTCACGACTCAATCCTCATGGTTTATATATGCCTTTGCCTGTACCTAGTGTTCCTTGGGAGGATATATCTATGGACTTTGTTTTAGGTTTACCTCGAACAAAGAAGGGGAGGGATAGCATATTTGTTGTCGTGGATAGATTCTCGAAAATGGCACACTTTATACCATGTCATAAAAGCTATGATGCTGTTAATGTTGCTGATTTGTTCTTTCGTGAAATTATTCGCTTGCATGGTGTGCCAAATATTATTGTTTCAGATCGTGATACTAAATTTCTTAGCCACTTTTGGAGATGTTTATGGGCTAAGTTGGGGACTAAACTGCTTTTTAGTACTACTTGTCACCCCCAAACTGATGGACAAACTGAAGTAGTCAATAGAACATTGTCTACTATGATTAGGGCTGTTTTGAAGAATAATAAGAAAATGTGGGAGGAATGCTTGCCTCATATTGAATTTTCTTATAATCGTTCATTGCATTCTACTACTAAGATGTGCCCTTTTGAAGTTGTGTATGGTTTCCTACCTCGTGCACCTATTGATTTGTTGCCTCTTCCATCTTCGGAGAAGGTTAATTTTGATGCTAAAGAACGTGCTGAATTGATTTTAAAAATGCATGAGTTAACTAACGAAAACATTGAGCGTATGAATGCTAAATATAAACTTGCTGGAGATAAGGGTAGAAAACATGTTGTGTTTGCACCTGGAGATCTTGTTTGGTTACATTTGCGTAAGGATAGATTTCCTAATTTGCGCAAATCAAAGCTAATGCCACGTGCTGCTGGTCCCTTTAAGGTGTTGGAGAAAGTAAATGATAATGCATATAAACTTGAGCTGCCTGCAGATTTTGGGGTTAGTCCCACTTTTAACATTGCAGATTTGAAGCCTTATTTGGTTGAGGAAGATGAGCTTCCGTCGAGGACGACTTCATTTCAAGAAGGGAAGGATGATGAGGACATCAATACCATTGTTACACCCACAGCCCCTACTGCTACATATACTGGACCAATTACTAGAGCTTGCGCACGCCAATTAAATTATCAGGTACTTTCGTTTCTTGGTAATGATTCTAATGTTCATGAGAATATGATGCTGCCTAAATTGGATACATTTGTTTTGCTTACAAATGAAGGGCCTAGCTTGGAGAAGGATGGACATTGGAGCAAGAGCAAGCATGGAGATGATGCCATGCGCAAGGGGAACCAGAACGGAGTTACAAGTGATGATTTCGGGACTTTGAAGCCACCATAAGAGTGCATGAAGCCTTGGACGAAATATACAAGATGCCACTTCATAAATTTCGTCCAGAGGCTATTATAGGTGCTGCGTCACCTTTTTATTGGGCCAGGCCCATGTAATTTCGAAATACATTAGTATATGCTATTTTTAGAGTCCGTATGTGTGGGGAAACAAGAGATAGGGTTGATTTCGGACCCCTCCACCAAGGGCCACGAAATTCCCCCTCTCTTCCTCCATATATACAGCCCTTAGGGCACCATTTAGACTTTGGGTTTTGTTTAGATTAAAGTTCGCCATAGCTGCAACTTCGCGTACTTCGTTTGTGTTCAACGACCAGACAAAGGCGTCACAGAACCCCACCTTGATCAATAAAGCTTTCATCTTATATTCGCAATATCCAGATTGCAATCTCAGTTTCTTGCTTGTTCTTCGTTTGCTCGCAGGAAACAGACCCTCGTGGTCAGGTTGATCGTGCTCCGGCGTGGTCAATAACCTCTCGGAGTTGGTTTAGCGATTGCTAAGGCGCGACATCCTCGCACGTTCGTAGTCGGATCGTCAAACTCGACTTCCACCAAAGCGATATCCATCATCTCATCAAAAGACGGGACACCTTTGCCTCTATCACGTGTCCTCCGGCGACTCCAGCGAAGAGAAGGAAGGAGGGGAGTGGGAAGAGGGGGCTGACTCCGAGGCAGAGTCAAGGGCTCCCCCCCTTCGGCGCAGGTCCCGCACTCTCCGCCTCTCTCTAAGTGATGACGACGAGGATAATGGCGAGCAGGGCGGTGGGAGCCTGCCACCGATCCCGAAGAAGGACCGGACCGGGCTGATCCCCCGCGGGTCTGCCCCAGCCCCGAAGCGATCTGCAGGCGCGCCTCCTGCTCCCGAGCTCCTTGAGGCTGACCCTTGCAGCCGGCTCTCGGGCTTCAAGTACGGCCGGAGGCTGCTCGAGCCCGCAAGCGACAACCTATAAGTGCTTGATTCCTATCTTGTTTATTGTTCTGTTGATGAGGCTTGATGCTCGTATCTCCTGGCTAGGCTGGTGCCCGCGGCAAAGAAGTCGAAGGGAGCTCCTAAGGTTCCACCCGTGGCAGCGCCTCTGCCCGTGAAAGAAGGTCACCGTGACGCATGGGCCTCTCCTGCCCGTGCGTCCTCGCGAGGCCTGGCTGAGCCGGCTGGGGCGAGCTCAGCCCCCATGGCTGAAGCGACTCCCGAGGTGCCCTTGCCTGATGCCGCCACCATAGCCGTCGTGGCGCAGCAGGTTCCACCTCAGGATATCGTGATCACGCTGCCGTCTTCTCCTCCTACTCCTTCGACTGCTGCTTCCCCGACCACTGTTCTAGATCGCGCTGTTGCCGAACTGGACCGTCTGTGGCTGGATCTTCTGGGCGCTGACCCTCGTCTAGTGGTCGGGCGCTTGGAGCTAGCTTCTGGCTGGATTCACTCCGATGCTTCAATTCGGGCGGCGCTTGTCCAGGCCTCGACAGCCTGCGACGAGGAGAAGCAGGCCGTCCATGGGGCGAATGTTGCCCGCGCCGCCGCCTTGGGGGAGCTGGCTAATGTCTGAGGTCACTGTGAGGCGCTGGAGAGCGAGCTGAAGGGCCTGCAAGACCAGCTCGCTGAGGAGACCCGCCTTCGCCAAGAGCAGGAGGAAAGCATGAAGGCTCGCGAGCCAACCGTCAAGGACCGGGACGCCAAGCTCAAGAAGCGCCGTGACCGCCTAGGCGCACTGGAGCAAGAGCTGGAGGCGAGAAAGGTTGAGTTGGATGGCAAGGCATGGGTTATTCCCTAGGATCGCGTGGCCTTTGCGGAGATGGAGGAGAAGGCTCGCGCTTCACTGAAGACGCTTTATGAGAGCAGCCTGGAGAGCCCACTGGCCAGCGAGGAGGACGGCCCCGCCAAGCTGCTTCCCTTCCTGGTTCGTGCTCTTGAAGATGTCACCCTTGGCCTTTGCCCTACGGCTGAGGCCGAGGCACGCGTCTTGTCTTCTGCCGCGCTGACGCGGGTCTTCACCCACATCTATCTTTGCAACCCCAATGGCGACCTCGACAGCCTGCTAGAGCCAGCGAGCGGCGAGCTTGCCGCTGCCGCTACTGAGGCCGTGAAGGGCCGTGCGGAGGCTTTGCTGGGGAAGTTCCGGGCCTTCAGTAACAAGCCGAAGCGGAGCGCTGCTGGCCCTGCTGCTCCACAAGGCGAACCCCCTCCGCGCAGCTCCACCGCCGCCAGTGACTCCGTCATGGCTCCCGCCGTGCCTTTAATTCCTGCACATGTACCATGCCTCGGAGAGGCGTTAATACTTGCATTTGGTGCTATGATAATAGTATGGTCTGCAATATTTGCTTTTGAATTCCCTAAAATTTGCGCTATTCCTTCCTACTTGCTTATGTTCTACGCCGGCAGAGCCCGGCCCCGCACATACCTCAGCCGCTGTTAGCCCCGACCGGAAACCAGGACGGGGCCAAGGGGTGAGGGGCTACGTGACAAGTTAGGATCCTGAGTCGCGATGCTCAGGAGTCCCCTTTGGCACTCGAACAACAAGTAGGGAGGTGAGATGTGGGGGTGACTCCTTAGGGAGGTGAGATGCGGGTGGATTTACCGTTCTACGTCTGCAAAGCCCGGCCCCGTGCATACCCCAACCGCCGTTAGCCTTTCGGAACTAAGGAACGAGGGGGTACGTGACCAGTTAGGCTCCTGAGTCGCGATGCTCAGGAGTCCCCCTTGACGCTCAAACGGCCTTCCTACCTTGGCTCCGCTCGGGGAGGGACGTGCGACGAACCAGGCCCGGGGGGCCTGGCTGGGTGGCGTGCGTCTGGGCGTAACCCAGGCGTAGCCCCTGTGCCCAGCCCCCTCGCGCGGCACTCCTGAGGGGAGGCGTTGCGATGAAGCTAGACACTGAGCTCTGGGCTCCCTGAGGTTGATGCGGCCCGGGGGCCACCCTCAGTTGTTTATCACCAGCGCGGAGCATAGCGCTTCCGTATGTGTACGGGCATAGCCGCTCCTCGGCAGTGTCGTCAGCCAGCGCGAAGCATGGTGCTTCCTCTGGTGCGTGGGAGGGGGCTCCCCTTCGGGAGGAGCCCCCGGGGCGTGTACAGCCCCGCCCTGACACGTGGCTGGCACGGTAGGGCTTGACGAGGTGTATCTGGGCATCCGTTAGCCAGCGCGGGACTCATGGGGCCCTACCTCAAGGTGGGTTGCGCTTGGCTCTGGGCCTTATCTTGGAGTGTGTTCCTACAAATTTGGCTAGATGTCGGTGCTCTACGTCCTCGGGTCCCGGCTCTCGAGCTGGTCTCAGCCGTCGCTGGCATGCCAGGTCGCGATGCCATGGACAAGACCAGAGGGTGAGGGCTGGAGAGCCGGTAGGAGCCCTGAGTCGTGATGCTCAGGCACCCCCCCTTTAACGCGCAAGCTAGGTTAGATGTCGAAACTCTACGTCCTCGGGTCCCGGCCCTCGAGCTGGTCTCAGCCGTCGCTGGCATGCCAGGTCGCGATGCCGTGGACAAGACCAGAGGGTGAGGGCTGGAGAGCCGGTAGGAGCCCTGAGTCGCGATGCTCAGGCACCCCCCCCTTTAACGCGCAAGCTTGCGACATCCAGGAAGAAAAGGTGCCATGGACAGGTGCCAAATAACAAGCATGATGGGTCAAAAGCATGGCCCTAAGATAAAACGCAAGAAGGGTACACGCCGCTAGGTCAGACCCGAGCGACTTGGGGATGATGCAGCCTAGGGGGCGCCCCCAATAAGGTAAGCTAAGAACATGAAATAAAAGGGATACAAGCCGCAGGGACCGACCCACGCGGCCTAGGAATAATGCGGCCCTGAGGCGCTCCCAGCTGGAAATGAAACTTGAAAGATGTCACCTGATGGTGTTGGGGACGAAGGGGTGTTGGTGTAGCAGACTCGGTGGGCTGCAGGAGCCGATTCTCACGAGCCCCCAGGCCTAGGGGCCTCGGGAGGCTCCGGAGGCGCTGGTGGCTCCTCGCGGACCATCTCCATCTCCACCAGGGCTGCAGAACGCCTGACCTCTTGAGCCTCCAAGATGGCTCTCATGAGGCGCTGGTACGCGGCAGCAGCGTTCGGCAAGCCATAAGGCATGCGAACATAGCTGTGGGGCGGGCCCTCGCAGCGTCCCACTTGCGAGAGCCAGAGGCGCTCCTGAGACGCGGCTCAGTTGAGCCCTGGTATGTCGATGCAGACGCGCAGCCCACCATCCTCGCCTGGATGGGGGGCCACAGCCGGTAGGCGGCGACTGCCTCTCATGACTCTTGACTCCTGTAGCTCCTAAATGGCCTTGCTGACGAACTCCTGAGGGTTTGGCCCTCCTTGCCTTGCTCCTTCTTGAGGGAAACGTGCTTCGAAACACGCCTCCACGTGGTGCCCAAGCGCCTCCCTCGTGACCTTGGCGAGGTCGGCGGCCCTCTAGGGGAGAGCCCCCGAGCCCTGCCTGAGGAGGGCGTCGGGCGCGCTTCCCTGTGCGATGGAAGGAGGCTCCCCCTGAGCAGGCGCGGGCCCTGAGGGGCCTGCCTCCTGAGGGGCCGGGCCAGATGATGTCTTCTTCTTCTTGGGGGTGGCCTCGGGAAGCCTCCTTCTTCCGCGATCCGGGTCTTCTAGTGATGCGGCCTGAAAGGCTCGCTCCAGGGAGCACACTGCGTCCCTCTCTTCGCAGGGCACCGTGATGACTCCGCCACTTCCTGGCATCTTGAGGACGTTGTAGCCGTGGTGGGTTACGGCCATGAACTTGGCCAGTGCTGGGTACCCGAGGATGGCGTTGTACGGCAGGCGGATGTGGGCGACGTCAAAGTCGATGAGCTCGGTGCAGTAGTTGTCGCGTGCCCCGAAGGTGACAGTGAGGCGAACCTGCCCAATCGGGACCGTGGAGCCGTCGGTGACTCCGGAGAAAGGTTTGGTTGGCTGAAGTTGATTGTAGGGAACTTGGAGATTTTTGAACGTTTCCACAGATAGGACGTTGAGCCCTGCCCCGTCATCGATGAGGGTCCTGGTGACCAGCACGTTGCTGATGATTGGGGAGCAAAGCATCAGGAGGACTCCGGCCGTGGCCGCGCACTTGAGCTGATCCGCTGAGCTGAACGTGATGGCGCATGCCGACCACCTGAGAGGGCGTGTGGCCTCGAGCTTGGGGAGGATTGCATTCACTTCGCGGGCGAACTGCTTGAAGATACGCTGAGAGGCTGGGGCTTTGGCTCCGCCTAGGATGCAAGCGATCACACGTGGTTCCTGGAAGCCCCCAGCCCCCTCGTCCTGATGACGGTCTCCATTTCTTCTTGGCTGCGGCGGCAGCGGAGGGAGGCCTGCGTTACCTTGCGGGCGATCCTCGCGAGGCGGATCCCTCCAGCCTCCCTCGCGAGGCGGGTCCTGCCAGCGATCCTCGCGAGGTTGGTCGCGCCACCCTTGGCGCGGGCCGCGGTCTTCCTAGCGTCCTGCGTTCCTTCCTCCTCCTCGGCCGTAGCCCCAGTCGCTGCGGTCGGGACGTCGGCCGACCCTTCCTTCACGCACGGCCCGGAGCTCTTGGCATTCATTGGTGTTGTGGGTGTGGAGGTCGTGGTACACGCAGTACCGACTGCCCTTGGAGGATTCGGGCTGATCTCTACCCCGCTTGGTGTCTGGCTCTGTCGCGAGCACGGCAACACCCTTGCGCTTCACGTCCTTGGCCTTGGGCTTCTTCTCTTCCGGGTCTGCGGCAGGCAGCTCGAGGAGGGAGAGGCGCCCCTCCTCATTTCTGGCGCACTTGGTCGCCAAGTTTAACAGCTCCAAGGAGGTGCACATGTCTTCATGCATCGCTAGCTCCTCCTTCATCTTGACGTCACGCACGTCGTCGGAGAAGGCCGAGATGATGGCCTCCTCGGTCACCTTGGGGATCTTGAGGCACGCATTCTTGAAGTGCTGGATGTACTTCTGCAGGGTTTCCCCTGGTTTCTGCTTGATACGGTGCATGTCGCTCACGGCGGGTGGCCGGTCACGAGTACCCTGGAAGTTGGCGATGAAGCGGGTGCGCGTCTCGTTCCAGGAGGAGATCGTGCCTGGAGCCAGATTCAGGAGCCAGGTGCGAGCCCCGTCCTTGAGCGCCATGGGAAACAAGTTCGCCATGGCTTTCTCGTCTCCGTTGGCGTCCTCGATGCCCAGCTCATAGAGCTGAAGGAACTTTGCAGGGTCGTCCATGCCGTCGTAGCGAGGAGGCAGGTCTGGCTTGAACTTGCTGGGCCACGCGACGCTGTGTAGCTCGGTGGTGAAGGCGCGGCAGCCTGCTGTGGTCACGGGAGGCCTTGGGCGACGAAGAGCTTGGTCTTGTGGGTCCCCATGCGCTGCAGCTGGGAGCAGCGCGGGGTATTGACGTGCTGGAGCAGGGAGCGCTCGGGCAGCTTCTCGAGGGCGAGGGACTTCTTGGCAGCTCCGCTCCTGCCGCGCTGGCGCCTGACAGAGCGGGTTCCGCCCAGGGGCCGCGCGCCTTGGGGCCAGGGCGCCTTCTTGAGGGGGAGGCGGCTGAGGCGCCCCAGGAGCTTCATTGCCCGCGATGGGCGAGGTGTGGTGTAGCGAGAAGGACGGCGCGGGGGAGCCCCCAGCGGCGCGAACGAGCTCGGCGACTCGGTCGAGCCACTCTTCGTAGACGTCGTCGATTGGGCGGTAGCGTAGGAGCTCGTTTGCCATGATGAGCGCAGCTCGAGCCTCCATGGCCGCGCGGGGCGTGCGGGACGAAGAACCAGCAGGGGTGAGCGAGGGTGTAGCAGTGCGGCCGTCTCGCCTCATGGATGGGTGCTGGGACGATGCTTGCTGCTCGTTCCCCGCCGGGCCGGTGGCAGCGTTGACGGCAGGTGACGGGGAACGACGAGGGCGCCCGCCGACGGGAGCCGTCTGGGCGACACGGGAAGCCAGGGCGGCTCGGCGCTCGATGCGGGCCCGACGAGCGTCTGACATGGATGCGATGGTCGGAGAAGAACATGGCAACGGGAGACGAATTCCGGCGCACCCCTACCTAGCGCGCCAAATGTCGGATTTCGGGTTCCGGCAGACCCTTCAGGTTCGAACACTGGGGTGTGCGCGGAGGTTTCACCCTCTATCTACCTGCTCCTCGCCGAATCGCTAGGATCTAAACTATGAAAGAATCAACACAAGAGACACGGGGTTTATACTGGTTCAGGCCACCATTGTGGTGTAATACCCTACTCTAGTGTGTGGTGTGGTGGATTGCCTCTTGGGCTGATGATGAACAATACAAGGAAGAACAGCCTCGCGAGGGTCTGTTCTTGACTGATGCGATGAACTGCTAGGAGGAGTTCAGTCGCTCTATCAACTGGTTTCTTGGTGAGGATCCAGATGCCTCTACCCTAGGGGTGGCTAGTCCTATTTATAGGCAAAGGCCCTGGGCCTCTCCCCAAATATTGAGCAGGAAGGGCGCCAACAATTGGCCATTTTGAAGGGGAACAATGGGTACACCTATCCCGACTAAAGTTGGTCCTCGCCTGTCAAAGGCTCTGGTGGTGACGCCTGCTTGGGCTCCACAATGACTTCCTCCCTGCCGTTGGGCTGGTCTTGGTCTCGTTGCACCGAAATGGGTGCCTTTGCTTGATGCTCTCGCCTGCGCTTGCTCCCTTTGCACCAAAGAGGAAAGGCGCGGGCTGGCGCCCGACTGGCCCCCTTGGTCGTCATGGCTTGCGTCACGGGCACCTCACGAGGTATCCCGCCTTGAACTCTCCGCCTCCTCGTGAGCCCGTCTGATGAGGCCGTGCCTGAGGAAGCTCCTTGTCATCCGCCCCCCGAGGCTTGGCCCCTCGCGAGGGTTTTGAGCTTGTGTTGATGAAGATGGGCCGCGCTGGGCCCCCTTTGAGCCATGCTGCAGGCTGCAGGCAGGCAAGTCTGGGGACCCCCGTTCCCAGAACACCGACAGCGCGGGCTAGCGCCCCACTGGCGCCCTTTGGTCATCATGGCCTGTGTCATGGGCACCTCGTGAGGTACCCCGCCTAGAACTCTCCGCCTCCTCGTGAGCCAGCCTGATGAGGCTGTGCCTGAAGAAGCTCCTTATCGTCCGCCCCGCGAGGCCTGGCCCCTCGCGAGGGTCTTAAGCTTGTGTTGATGAAGATGGGCCGCGCTGGGCCCCCTTTGAGCCACGCCGCAGGCCGCAGGCAGGCAAGTCTGGGGACCCAGAACACCGACAGAAGCCCCCGGGCCCACGACGCGCCCGTACTTGGCCGAGCAGAGAGGCGAAAGGACAAGTGCGAACCGTCGCGGGCCTAACAGCCAGCGGCCTTGGGCGCCGCATGGTTGTTGATTGGACGTGGGCGCCTCTGCAACCGCGTGAGTTCATAAAGGAGCAGCGTCTGTCCTTTGGCTTCTTTGCTTTCTCTAGTCGCTGCTCGGATCCCCTTTCTTGCGCCTCTCCTTCTTGCCTTCGAAATCTTCAGATCTACTTCGTCTGTGCGCTCTGACCAGACACGGCGCCACGCCAGGCTTCGGCCGGAGCTTGGTATTCGTCCGCCTTGGACTCGCCGAACGTGTCGGAGGCGAGCCTTGCCTGGGTACGCCAGATGGCGGCGGCGCAGGGCATCGACGGGGCGAAGGTGTTCAAGGCCGGCTCTGCCCTCCCTGAAGGCCAAGGGAGCACCTTCTATCCGCTCTTCGTGAGCGCCATTGTCGCCGGTCTGGTGCCTCCCTTTTCTGAGTTCTTCTTCTCTGTCCTCTGCCATTATAATCTTCAAGCTCTGCATCTCCACCCCAACTCTGTCCTTCTTCTGGCAATTTTGCCTACTATTGCGAGGCTCACATAGGGGTGAAGCCCTCAGTGGCCTTGTTGCGCCACTACTTCTCCCTCCGGACCTCTCGCTGTTCCGTCTCTACGTGCGCGAGCTTCGTCGTGTACGGCAGTTCCATCGCCATTTCGAACCCCGGGAAAAGGATTGAGGGCTTCAAGAGCAAGTGGGTCTTGGTAGGTGATGGGCGCATCCACCCCCGGCTGGTCTTGCCCACGGGGCACCCCTCAAGCTCTGACGAATGGTCTCGAGTGGAGCTTGTGGATCCCCGTGCAAGGCTGGTGTTGGAGAAGATGGACGCAGATCTGAGGCCGGCCAGCATGGCAGCAACGAAGCTGACTGGTGCATCGCTGCTGAGGGAATTCCTGGAGCACCAGCTGGCTCCACTTCGTCAGTATTCGCTTCCGATGTGGAGGCCCCACCCGAGCCCCGTGGTCTTGGCCGATGAGGATCTGGCTGCGGTTCTCCAGTCTTTGGTTGGGGGCGACGTGGCGAGGTTGGACGACGCTCCTACGCCCCTGTTCCTCCGCGGAGACTGGGAGCAGGTAGTGGGGTCCATGCCTGCCTTCAACAGGGACGGGCCCGTGCCCGCGGAGGCTCCCAAGGACCCGGTGGACGTGTCCTCCAGTGACTCCAGCAAAGAGAAGGAAGGAGGGGAGCGGGAAGAGGGGGATGACTCCGAGGCAGAGTCGAGGGCTCCTCCCCTTCGGTGCAGGTCCCGTGCTCTCCGCCTTCTTCTTAGTGATGACGACGAGGATGATGGCGAGCAGGGCGGCAGGAGCCTGCCCCCGATCCCAAAGACGGACTGGAACAGGATGATCCCCCGCGGGTCTGCCCCAGCCCCGAAGCGATCAGCAGGCACACCTCCTGCTCCCGAGCTCCTCGAGGCTGATCCTTGCAGCAGGCTCTCGGGCTTCAAGTACGGCCGGAGGCTGCTCGAGCCCACAAGCGATGACCTGTAAGTGTTTGATTCCTGTCTTGTTTCTTGTTCTGTTGCTGGAGTTTAACACTCGTATCTCCCGGCTAGGCTGACGCCTGCAGCAAAGAAGTCGAAGGGAGCTCCTGAGGTTTCATCCGCGGCAGCGCCTCTGCCCGTGAAAGAAGGTGACCGTGACGCGTGGGCCTCTCCTGCCCGGGCGTCCTCGCGAGGTCTGGCTGAGCCGGCTGGGGCGAGCTCAGCCCCCATGGCCTAAGCGACTCCCGAGGTGCCCTTGCCTGATACCGCCACCACAGCCGTCGTGGCGCAGCAGGCTCCACCTCAGGATACCGTGATCACGCTGCCGTCTTCTCCTCCTACTCCACCGAATGCTGCTTCCCCAACCACTGTTCTGGATCGCGCTGTTGCCGAATTGGACCGTCTGCGGCAAGATCTTCTGGGCGCCGACCCTCGTTTAGTGGCAGGGCGCTTGGAGCTACCTTCTGGCTGGATTCGCTCCGATGCTTCAATTCGGGCGGCGCTGGTCCAGGCCTCGACGGCTTGCGACGAGGAGAAGCAGGCCATCCTTGGGGAGAAGGCTGCCCGCGACGCCGCCTTGGGGGAGGTGGCTAACGTCCGAGGTCGCTGCGAGGCGCTGGAGAGCAAGCTGAAGGGCGTGCAACACCTGCTCGCCGAGGAGGCCCGCCTTCGCCAAGAGCAGGAGGAAAGCATAAAGGCTCGCGAGGCGGACATCAAGGACCGGGACGCCAAGCTCAAGAAGCACCGTGACCGCCTAGGCGTGCTGGAGCAAGAGCTGGAGGCGAGGAAGGTTGAGTTGGACGGCAAGGCACGGGTTCTTGCCGAGGATCGCGTGGCCTTTGCGGACATGGAGGAGAAGGCTCGCGCTTCACTGAAGACGCTCTATGAGAGCGGCCTGGAGAGCCCACTGGCCGGCGAGGAGGACGGCCCCGCCAAGCTGCTTCCCTTCCTGGTTCGTGCTCTTGAAGATGTCACCCTTGGCCTTGGCCCTACGGCTGAGGCCGAGGCGCGCGTCTTGTCTTCTGCAGCGCTGACGCGGGTCTTCACCCACATCTATCTTTGCGACCCCAATGTCGACCTTGACAGCCTGCTGGAGCTAGCGAGCGGCGAGCTCACCGCTGCCGCTACTGAGGCCGTGAAGGGTCATGCGGAGGCTCTGCTGGGGAAGTTCCGAGCCTTCAGCACCAAGCCGAAGCGGAGCGCTGCCAGCCCTGCAGCTCCACAAGGCAAACCCGCTCCGCGAAGCTCCACCGCCGGCAAGTGACTCCGTCGTGGCTCCCGCCGTGCTTTTAATTCCTGCACATGTACCATGCCTCGGGGAGGCGTTAAAACTTGCATTTGGTGCTATGATAACAGTATGGACTATAATATTTGCTTTTGAATTCCCTGAAATTTGTGCTATGCCTTCCTACTTGCTTATGTTCTACGCCGGCAGAGCCCGGCCCCGTGCATACCTCAGCCGCCGTTAGCCCCGACCGGAAACCAGGACGGGGCCAAGGGGTGAGGGGCTACGTGACAAGTTAGGCTCCTGAGTTGCGATGCTCAGGAGTCCCCCTTGGCGCTCGAACAACACGTAGGGAGGTGAGATGTGGGGGTGACTCCTTAGGGAGGTGAGATGCAGGTGGATCTACCGTTCTACGTCTGCAGAGCCCGGCCCCGCGCATACCTCAACCGTCGTTAGCCATTCGGAACTAAGGAGTGAGGGGCTACATGGCAAGTTAGGCTCCTGAGTCGTGATGCTCAGGAGTCCCCCTTGACGCTCAGACGACCTTCATACCTTGGCTCCGCTCGGGGAGGGACGTGCGACGAACCAGGCCCGGGGGGCCTGGCTGGGTGGCGTGCGTCTGGGCGTAACCCAGGCGTAGCCCCCTTGCCCAGCCCCCTCGCGCGGCACTCCTGAGGGGAGGCGTTGCGATGAGGCTAGACACTGAGCTCTGGGCTCCCTGAGGTTGATGCGGCCCAGGGGCCACCCTCAGTTGTTTATCACCAGCGCGGAGCATAGCGCTTTCGTATGTGTGCGGGCATAGCCGCTCCTCGGTAGTGTTGTCAGCCAGGGCGGAGCATGGTGCTTCCACTGGTGTGTGGGAGGGGGCTCCCCTCCGGGAGGAGCCCCTGGGGCGTGTACAGCCCCACCCTGACACGTGGCTGGCACGGTAGGGCTTGACGAGGTGTATCTAGGCACCCGTGAGCCAGCGCGGGACTCGCGGGGCCCTACCTCAAGGCGGGTTGCGCCTGGGTCTGGGCCTTATCTTGGAGTGTGTTCCTGCAAATTTGGCTAGATGCCGGTGCTCTACGTCCTCGGGTCCCGGCCCTCGAGCTGGTCTCAGCCGTCGCTGGCATGCCAGGTCGCGATGCCATGGACAAGACCAGAGGGTGAGGGCTGGAGAGCCGGTTGGAGCCCTAAGTCGCGATGCTCAGGCACCCCCCTTTAACGCGCAAGCTGGGTTAGATGTCGAAACTCTACGTCCTCGGGTCCCAGCCCTCGAGCTGGTCTGAGCCGTCGCTGGCATGCCAGGTCGCGATGCCATGGACAAGACCAGAGGGTGAGGGCTGGAGAGCCGGTAGGAGCCCTGAGTCGCGATGCTCAGGCACCCCCCTTTAACGCACAAGCTGGGTTAGATGTCGAAACTCTACGTCCTCGGGTCCCGGCCCTCGAGCTGGTCTCAGCCGTCGCTGGCATGCCAGGTCGCGATGCCATGGACAAGACCAGAGGGTGAGGGCTGGAGAGCCGGTAGGAGCCTTGAGTCGCGATGCTCAGGCACCCCCCCTTTAACGCGCAAGCTTGCGACATCCAGGAAGAAAAGGTGCCACGGACAGGCGCCAAATAACAAGCATGATGGGTCAAAAGCATGGCCCTAAGAGAAACGCAAGAAGGTTACACGCTGCTAGGTTAGACCCGAGCGACTTGGGGATGATGCAGCCCAAGGGGCGCCCCCAATAAGGTAAGCTAAGAACATGAAATAAAAGGGATACAAGCCGTAGGGACGGACCCACGCGGCCTGGGAATAATGCGGCCCTGAGGCGCTCCCAACTGGAAATGAAACTTGAAAGATGTCACCTGATGATGTTGGGGATGAAGGGGTGTTGGTGTAGCAGACTCGGTGGGCTGCGGGAGCCGATTCTCACGAGCCCCTAGGCCCAGGGGCGTCGGGAGACTCCGGAGGCGCTGGTGGCTCCTCGCAGACCATCTTCATCTCCGCCAGGGCTGCGGAACGCCTGACCTCTTGAGCCTCCAGGATGGCCCTCACGAGGCGCTGGTACACGGCAGCCGCGTTTGGCAAGCCATAAGGCATGCGAACGTAGCTGTGCGGCAGACCCTCGCACCGTCCCACTTGCGAGGGCCAGAGGCGCTCCTGAGACGCGGCTCGGTTGAGCCCTGGTATGTCGATGTAGACGCGCAGCCCACCATCCTCGCCTGGATGGGGGGCCACAGCGGGTAGGCGGCGGCTGCCTCTCATGACTCTTGACTCCTGTAGCTCCTGAATGGCCTTGCTGACGAACTCCTGAGGGTTTGGCCCTCCTTGCCTTGCTCCTTCTTGAGGGAAACATGCTTCGAAACATGCCTCCACGTGGTGCCCAAGCGCCTCCCTCATGACCTTGGCGAGGTCGGCGGCCCTCTAGGGGAGAGCCCCCGAGCCCTGCCTGAGGAGGGCGTCGAGCGCGCTTCCCTATGCGATGGAAGGAGGCTCCCCCTGAGCAGGCGCGGGCCCTAAGGGGCCTGCCTCCTGAGGGGCCGGGCCGGATGATGTCTTCTTCTTCTTGGGGGTGGCCTCGGGAAGCCTCCTTCTTCCGTGATCCGGGTCTTCCAGTGATGCGGCCTGAAAGGCTCGCTCCAGGGAGCACACTGCGTCCCTCTCTTCGCAGGGCACCGTGATGACTCCGCCACTTCCTGGCATCTTGAGGACGTTGTAGCCGTGGTGGGTTACGGCCATGAACTTGGCCAGCGCTGGATACCCGAGGATGGCGTTGTACGGCAGGCGAATGTGGGCAACATTGAAGTCGATGAGATCGGTGCGGTAGTTGTCGCGTGCCCCGAAGGTGACAGGGAGGCGGACCTTCCCAATCGGGACCGTGGAGCCGTCGGTGACCCCGGAGAAAGGCTTGGTTGGCTGAAGTTGATTGTTGGGCACATGGAGATTGTTGAACGTTTCCACGGACAGGACGTTGAGCCCTGCCCCGCCATCGATGAGGGTCCTGGTGACCAGCACATTGCTGTTGATTGGGGAGCAAAGCATCGGGAGGACTCCGGCCGTGGCCGCGCACTTTAGCTGATCCGCAGAGCTGAACGTGATGGCGCACGCCGACCACCTGAGAGGGCGCGTGGCCTCGAGCTTGGGGAGGACTGCATTCACTTCACGGGTGAACTGCTTGAAGATGCGCTGAGAGGCTGGGGCTTGGGCTCCGCCCAGGATGCAAGTGATCGCACGTGGTTCCTGGAAGCCCCCAGCCCCCTCGTCCTCATGATGGTCTTCATTTCTTCTTGGCTGCAGCGGCAGCGAAGGGAGGCCTGCGTTACCTTGCGGGCGATCCTCGCGAGGCTGATCCCTCCAGCCTCCCTCGCGAGGCGGAACCTGCCATCGATCCTCGTGAGGTTGGTCGCGCCACCCTTGGCGTGGGCCGCGGTCTTCCCAGCGTCCAGTGTTCCTTCCTCCTCCTCGGTCGTAGCCCCGGTCGCTGCGGTCGGGACGTCGGCCAACCCTTCCTTCACGCACGGCCTGGAGCTGTTGGCATTCATTGGTGTTGTGGGTGTGGAGGTCGTGGTACACGCAGTACCGACTGCCCTTGGAGGATTCGGGCTGATCTCTGCCCCGCTTGGTGTCTGGCTCTGCCGCGAGCACGGCAGCCCCCTTGCGCTTCACGTCCTTGGACTTGGGCTTCTTCTCTTCTGGATCTGCGGCAGGCAGCTCGAGGAGGGAGAGGCGCCCTTCCTCTGCCCTGGCGCACTTGGTCACCAAGTTGAACAACTCCAAGGAGGTGCGCAGGCCTTCATGCATCGCCAGCTCATCCTTCATCTTGACGTCGCGCACGCCGTCGGAGAAGGATGAGATGATGGACTCCTCGGTCACCTTGGGGATCTTGAGGCGCGCGTTGTTGAAGCGTTGGATGTACTTCTGCAGGGTTTTCCATGGTTGCTGCTTGATACGGCGCATGTCGCTCACGGCGGGTGGCCAATCGCGAGTACCCTGGAAGTGGGCGATGAAGCAGGTGCGCATCTCGTCCCAGGAGGAGATCGTGCCTGGAGCCAGATTCAGGAGCCAGGTGCGGGCCCCGTCCTTGAGCGCCATGGGAGACCAGTTCGCCATGACCTTCTCGTCTCCGTTGGCAGCCTCGATGCCCAACTCGTAGAGCTGGAGGAACTCTGCAGTGTCAGCCGTGCCGTCGTAGCGAGGAGGCAGGTCTGGCTTGAACTTGCTGGGCCACGTGACGCTGTGTAGCTCGGTGGTGAAGGCGCGGCAGCCCGCTGTGGCCACAGGAGGCCTTGGGCGACGAAGAGCTTGGTCCTGTGGGTCCCCATGCGCTGCAGCTGGGAGCAGCGTGGGGTCTTGACGTGCTGGAGCAGGGAGCGCTCGGGCAGCTTCTCGAGGGCGAGGGACTTCTTGGCAGCTCTGCTCCTGCCGTGCTCGCGACTGACGGAGCGGGTTCCGCCCAGGGGCCGCGTGCCTTGGGGCCAGGGCGCCTTCTTGAGGGGGAGGCGGCTAAGGCGCCCCAGGAGCTTCATTGCCCGCGCAGGGCGGGGCGCGGTGCAGCGAGAAGGACGGCGTGGGGGAGCCCCCAGTGGCACGAACAAGCTCGGCGACTCGGTCGAGCCACTCTTCGTAGACGTCGTCGATCGGGCGGTAGCGCAGGAGCTCGTTTGCTGCGATGAGCGCAGCTCGAGCCTCCATGGCCGCGCAGGGCGCGCGGGGCGAAGAACCAGCAGGGGTGAGCGAGGGTGTAGCAGTGCGGCCATCTCGCCTCATGGATGGGTGCTGGGATGATGCTTGCTGCTCGTTCCCCGCCGGGCCGATGTCAGCGTCGACGGCAGGTGAAGGGGAACGACGAGGGCGCCTGCCGATGGCAGCCGTCTGGGCGACACGGGAAGCGAGGGCGGCTCGGCGCTCGGCGCGGGCCCGACGAGCGTCAGACATGAACGCGATGGTCGGAGAAGAACAGGGCGACAGGAGACGAGTTCTGGCACACCCCTACCAGGCACGCCAAATGTCGGATTTTGGGTTCCGGCAGACCCTTGAGGTTCGAACACTGGGGTGCGCGCGGAGGTTTCGCCCTCTATCTACCTGCTCCTCGCCGAATCGCTGGGATCTAAACTACGAAAAGAACAACACAAGAGACACAGGGTTTATACTGGTTCAGGCCACCATTGTGGTGTAATACCCTACTCCAGCGTGTGGTGTGGTGGATTGCCTCTTGGGCTGATGATGTGCAATACAAGGAAGAACTGCCTCGCGAGGGTCAGTTCTTGGCTGGTGCGATGAACTGCTGGGAGGAGTTCAGTCGCCCTTACCTCTCTCTCTCTCTTGATTCTAGATGTATACCCGGTACCTCTCCCCTACCCTGGGGGTGGCTAGTCCTATTTATAGGCAAAGGCCCTGGGCCTCTCCCCAAATATTGAGCGGGAAGGGCGGCAACAATTGGCCATTTTGAAGGGGAACAACGGGTACACTTATCCTGACTAAAGTTGGTCCTCGCCTGTCAAAGGCTCTAGTGGTGACACCTACTTGGGCTCCACAATGACTTCCTCCCTGACGTTGGCCTGGTCTTGGTTTCGTTGCACCGAAATGGATGCCTTTGATGGATGCTCTCGCCTGCGCTTGCTCCCTTTGCACCAAAGAGGAAAGGAGGACACTGCGCGGGCTGGCGCTCGACTGGCGCCCATGGTCGTCATGGCTTGCGTCATGGTCACCTCGCGAGGTACCCCGCCTTGAACTCTCCGCCTCCTCGTGAGCCAGCCTGATGAGGCTGTGCCTGAAGAAGCTCCTTGTCGTCCGCCCCGCGAGGCCTGGCCCCTCGCGAGGGTCTTGAGCTTGTGTTGATGAAGATGGGCCGCGTTGGGCCCCCTTTGAGCCACGCCGCAGGCCGCAGGCAGGCAAGTCTGGGGACCCCGTTCCCAGAACGCCGACAGATAGAAAAGGAGCTGAGAACCCCGTTGCAGACAACTTGTCTAGGCTAGAGAATGTTCTTGATGACCCACTACCTATTGATGATAGCTTTCCTGATGAACAATTAAATGTCATAAGCACTTCTCTTAGCACTCCATGGTATGTTGATTATGCTAATTATATTGCTGCTAAATTTATACCACCTAGCTTCACATACCAACAAAAGAAAAAGTTCTTTTATGATTTGAGACATTACTTTTGGGATGGCCCACATCTTTATAAAGAAGGAGTAGATGGTGTTATTAGACATTGTGTACCTGAGCATGAACAGGAACAGATCCTACACAAGTGTCACTCCGAAGCTTATGGAGGACACCACGCTCGAGATAGAACTGCACATAAGGTATTGCAATCTGGTTTTTATTGGCCTACTCTCTTCAAGGATGCCCGTAAGTTTGTTTTGTCTTGTGATGAATGTCAAAGAATTGGTAATATCAGTAGACGTCAAGAAATGCCTATGAATTATTGACTTGTTATTGAGCCATTTGATGTTTGGGGCTTTGATTATATGGGACCTTTTCCTGCCTCTAATGGTTACACTCATATTCTAGTTGTTGTTGATTACATTACTAAGTGGGTAGAAGCTATTCCAACTAGTAGTGCTGATCATAACACTTCTATTAAAATGCTTAAGGAAGTTATTTTTCTGAGGTTTGGAGTCCCTAGATACTTAATGACTGATGGTGGTTCACACTTTATTCATGGTGTTTTCCGTAAGATGCTTGCTAAATACGATGTTAATCATGGAATTGCATCTCCTTATCACCCGCAGTCTAGTGGTCAGGTAGAGTTGAGCAATAGAGAGCTCAAATTAATTTTGCAAAAGACTATCAATCGGTCTAGAAAGAATTGGTCCAAAAAACTGAATGATGCATTATGGGCCTATAGAACTACGTACAAGAATCCTATGGGTATGTCTCCGTATAAAATGGTTTATGAAAAAGCATGTCATTTACCTATTGAATTAGAACATAAGGCATATTGGGCTATCAAAGAGCTCAATTATGACTTCAAACTTGCCGGTGAGAAGAGGTTGTTTGATATTAGCTCACTTGATGAATGGAGAACCCAAGCTTATGAAAATTCCAAGCTGTTTAAAGAAAAAGTTAAAAGGTGGCATGATAAAAGGATACAAAAGCGTGAGTTTAATGTAGGTGACTATGTATTGCTATACAACTCTCGTTTAAGATTTTTTGCAGGAAAACTTCTCTCCAATTGGGAAGGTCCTTACGATATCGAGGAGGTCTATCGTTCCGGTGCCATAAAAATCAACAACTTTGCAGGCACGAATCCGAAGGTGGTAAACGGTCAAAGAATCAAACATTATATCTCAGGTAATCCTATAAATGTTAAAACCAATATTATTGAATCCTGTAACCCTGGAGGAATACATAAGGGACACTTTCCAGAACGTCCCAGACTCCGAAAAGGAATAGGTATGTGGTACGGTAAGTAATCTGACCCCGAAACAATTTTTAAAGCAATATTTCTCCGTTTTGGAATATTTAGAAAAATAGAAAAATAAGTAGCAGTCCGGGGAGGACACGAGGCCTCCACGAGGGTGGAGGGCGCGCCCTACCCCCCTAGGCGCGCCCGCCTACCTCGTGAGCACCTCGTGTGCCCTCCGGACTCCGTTTTCTTGCACGATACGTATTTCGGTCGGTAAAAATTCATTATATATTCTCCCGAAGGTTTTGGCGACCGGATCACGCAAATATCCTTTGTTTTCATTTCGAGCTGTTTCTGTTGCAGATTTGAGGATTCCGGAGACTCTATCATCCTTCTATGAGGGTGAGCCTATGCCATGGAAGGTGGACGACAAGCTTCCATCATCAACAACACCTCCACTGCCAACAACAAAGAAGGAGATATAATCACATGGGTATGGGCACTCCCCTTGGCAACTGCCAAGGTTGGGGGAGTTGCCCCGGTATTGTATCACCATCACAACTCCTATCTTTACCATTTTTCTTAGTTCGATCCTATTAGTAGTATCTTGATTTAGTAGAATAAAGTCATGGCATGATCTAGATTTGAAGTTTTGCTTTATGAACCCTCTATGCAATCGAGTCCGTGAGCTATATATAATAAAGATTAGTGTTGAGTCAAGGGCTTGATTATTTTGCCATGATCTTGGGTAAATAAAAGAAAAGGATAAAAAGAAACAAAGAGTTTATATTGATCTTATTGAGAGTACTAACTTTACATAGAAAGAGTATGATGATTAAAAAGTTGTTTGGAGTTGGCAAATATAGCTTTGGTCATAGTAGCAATTAATAGGAAGTAATAAGGAGAGAGAGGTTCCACATATAGATATATTATCATTGACATCTTTTATGATTGGGAACACTCATTAGGATATGATATGCTAAAGAGTTGATGTTGGACAAGCAAGACAACGTAATGAGTTATGTTTTCTTACATCTGAGATAAAGTATGTTGTCATGGTTCCTCTAACATGTTGAGCTTGCCTTTCCCCCTCATGCTAGCCAAATTCTCAGCACCAAGTAGAGATACTACTTGTGCTTCCAAATACCCTTAAACCAGTTTAGCCATGAGAGTCCACCATATCTACCTATGGATTGAGTAAGATCCTTCAAGTAAGTTTTCACCGGTGCAAGCAATAAAAATTGCTCTTTAAATATGCATGACTTATTAGTGTAGAGAAATAAGCTTTGTACGAACTTGTTGTGGACGCAATAAAAGCGACGGACTACATAATAAAGGTTCACATTCAAGGGGCAATATAAAGTGACGTTCTTTTGCATTAAGATTTTGTGCATCCAACCATAAAAGCGCATGGCAACCTCTGCTTCCCTCTGCGAAGGCCTATCTTTTATTATTATCTTCTATCTTATGCAAGAGTCACGGTGATCTTCACCTTTCCTTTTTCATTTTATCCTTTGGCAAGCTCAGCATGTTGGAAAGAACATGATATATATATTCGACTGGATGTAGGGGAGCATGAATTATTATTGTTGACATTACCCTTGAGGTAAAAGGTTGTGGGGCAAAACTATAAGCCCCTATCTTTCTCTGTGTTCGATTAAAACTCCGTAACCACAAGTATTGCGTGAGTGTTAGCAATTATGAAGGACTAAGTGATAGTTGACTATGTGAACTTGCTTTTAAGCTCTGACATAGACTCTTTCCGCTGTTATGATAAATTGCAATTGTTTCAATGACTAAGGTTATAATTTGTTAGTGCCCAATAAGGTTTCCGATTCATACTTTTGCACTTTGAAAAGATCATCATATGAACATGAGCAATCATATGACAAAATCTATTTATGTTGCTGTTATGAAAATAATCATGATGCCTTCATGTCCGTATTTTATTTTTTATCGACGCCTCTACCTCTAAACATGAGGACATATTTATTGTTATCGGCTTTTTGCTGGAGGACAAGCGAGGTCTAAGCTTGGGGGAGTTGATACGTCCATTTTGCATCATGCTTTTATATTGATATTTATCGCATTATGGGCTATTATTTCACGTTATGTCACATTACTTATGGCTATTCTCTCTTATTTTACAAGGTTTACCATGAAGAGGGGGAATGCCGGCAACTGGAATTCTGGCTGGAAAAGGAGCAAATATTGGAGACCTATTCTGCGCAACTCCAAAAGTCCTGAAACTCCACGGAATATCTTAAAAGAAATAAAGAAAAATCATCGCCAAAGATGAAGGCTAGGGGGCCCACACCCTGATCACGAGGGTGGGGGGCGCGCCCCTCCCCCTGGGCGCGCCCCCCTACCTCATGGGCCCCCTGGTTGCTCTCCGACGCCCATCTTCTCCTATATGAAGTCTTTCGGTGAGAAAAAAATAAGATGCAATCTTTCGGGACGAGACTCCGCTGCCACGAGGCGGAACCTTGGTGGAACCAATCTAGGGCTCCGGCAGAGCTGTTCTGCCGGGGACACTTCCCTCCGGGAGGGGGAAATCATCACCATCGTCATCACCAACGCTCCTCTCATCGGGAGAGGGCAATCTCCATCAACATCTTCACCAACACCATCTCACCTCCAAACCATAGTTCATCTCTTGTATCCAATTCTTGTCTCCAAGTCCGGGATTGGTGCTCGAAGGTTGCTAGTAGTGTTGATTACTCCTTGTAGTTGATGCTAGTTGGTTTATTTGGTGGAAGATCATATGTTCAGATCCTTTATGCACATTATATCCCCTCCGATTATGAACATGAATATGCTTTGTGAGTAGTTACATTTGTTCCTGAGGACAAGGGAGAAGTCTTGCTATTAGTAGTCATGTGAATTTGGTATTCGTTCGATATTTTGATAAGATGTATGTTGTCTAACCTCTAGTGGTGTTATGTGAACGTCGACCACATAACACTTCACCATCATTTGGGCCTGGAGGAAGGCATTGGGAAGTAATAAGTAGATGATGGGTTGCTCGAGTGACAGAAGCTTAAACCCTAGTTTATGCGTTGCTTCGTAAGGAGCTGATTTGGATCCATATGTTTCATGCTATGGTTAGGTTTACCTTAATACTTTTGTTGTAGTTGCGGATGCTTGCAATAAAGGTTAATCATAAGTGGGATGCTTGTTCAAGTAAGGGTAGTACCCAAGCACCGGTCCACCCACATATCAAATTATCAAAGTACCGAACGCGAATCACATGAGCGTGATGAAAACTAGCTTGACGATATTCCCATGTGTCCTCAGGAGCGCTTTTCCTATTATAAGAGTTTGTCCAGGCTTGTCCTTTGCTACAAAAAGGATTGGGACACCTTGCTGCACTTTATTTACTTTTGTTACTTGTTGCTTGTTACAATTTATCCTATCACAAAACTATCTGTTACCACTTATTTCAGTACTTGCAGAGAATGCCTTGCTGAAAACCGCTTATCATTTCCTTCTGCTCCTCGTTGGGTTCGACACTCTTACTTATCGAAAGGACTACGATAGATCCCCAATACTTGTGGGTCATCAACGGCCTATTAACGATGGCCCATTATGGTCGGCCCATGAATGGACGATTCCAACTCTAGCCCGTTTACGGCCATAATGCGGTCTGTTATTGGACCATGTTTGGCCAATCAATCATATGGCCCGTATAAGGCCCATTGATGTTAAGGCCCGTAGAAGGCCCACTGTTTCTATGACTTGTAGAAGGCCCATTGTTTGGGCCATTGTTTCTACGGACCGTAGAAGGCCCATTGTTTCTATGGCCCGTAGGAGGCCCAGTGTCACTACAGTAAATATGTAGCCCATGGTTATCGTGACCTAGTTTAAAAAAATAGGTTATTGTGGCCACTAGCAAACTGTGGAAAAACAACTGCACTGACTACAAGCAAACAAATAAACAAGACAACAAGGAAATAAATAAGAAAGCAACTTATGCTAGGCTATCATGGCTATTAGACATATTACATCCACTTGGCATCAAAGTTTGCCATCAGTGCAAATAAACGCACCGACAAAAGAATATAGAAAACTAAGAGCACTTCAGAAGGCACTAGGCCTGGCCAGGTTGGGCCCCACAAATAGCCAAAGAAGCTAATTAGACGTCAGTTCTGTCCACGATAAATGCTTCATCCCTAGATGTAATGCACAATAGTGCGCAAGGCAGTCCTCTCGCATCTTCATTACATCTTTGACTTCAAGTCGGAGCTGAGCTAAAGCAAGCCTTTCTGCTTTAAGTTTAGACTGAAGAAGTCGAACGGATTGAGGCAGCGACTACACAGAGGTTGTCTCACACCTGCTGGTGAGTAGCTTCAACTCACTATCTTCATCAAGACAGGACCTTGGGGTCATCTCGCTGTCCTCAAGATGGTTTGGCTAACTATCTTCCCTCAAGTTCTGCCTGTCATAAGAGATACGACTCTGAAAGAGAAACAAGGAGACACGTAACAGGTTTCAAAATTATATAAGCAAATAAATGCATCTATTCTGCATAAGGAACATGTTTTTACAACTACAATTTAAAACTGGTAGTTGTTGCAAACATCCAATCAGATGTAAACAGCAAAGTAAATAGCAGTGGAGGAAATGATGCCTATCCAAATCTATACTAGAAAAAAGTTTGAAGGCTTGAGAAGGATGAACTTACATTACATGTTAACACGGGCTGGACAAAGCCCTTCTCCATGTTGATGGAAGGATAATTCAATAAATTCCCCAAAGAAAATTCTTTATAAGCGTTGCCATTATTCTACATTTTGCAAAGAGTAAATATAGATCAAATAATATTGGAAGAAACAGAGGATAATGAAGCTCAGGTGCAGACTGATGATACATAATCAAATAGCAATTAATTAAGTACAACGTTACAAGGCAAAAGGGAGAGAGGTACTGACAAGAGCAATGCAGAGCCCAGTATTGTTGTGAGATCGTATGATCCTTTGAGCAAGGAGATTCATCTGAAATTAGTTTTCATACAAGAGAGAAGGTAAGGCACATGCAGAAATTTAGGAGTTCATATTTTGAATTGATATCATAGACAGTACCTGACGCTGGGCTCTCATCAGTTCTAGTAGGGGTTTGGCCACTGGAGTAGGGGTAAAGTGTGGTACAGTTGGGTCTGTGTTTTCTGTGGCTGCTGATCTATCTGATTTAACAAGTATCACTACTTTTTCCAAATATCTAGTTTGTACTCGTGGAGGATCTGCACTCACCCTCTTCCTTTTGGACATCTATTACGAAAGAACAACATTTGACTGGAAAAACATAGTATGACGACACATGGAATAGGTACACAAAATGAATAGGTATGGTGTATACTCATATACGATGCTTAAACAAAGAAGATGGTGTAACAAAGTAGAAGTAATGCAAGAGGTCATATGCAAAATATGTGCGACCAATACAACCTTGCCAAGTTAGAGCAAGCACCTTGATGGGTGAATAAGATATGCCATCCTCCACCATGCCAAGTTTGTTAGCCATTGGATTGTTCCGCAATATTCCTCTTGTGCGCCCATTCTCATATTCATTTTGATAATATTCAATATCTGACATCCATGAAAACATAAAAACAAGTGATATTATCTTTGTAATGCAGACGTGATTCTAATCCAATTCTGCCTCCCTGTAAACCCCTTTGTGCTATCTCTGCAATTCTTTTAAGAGAAGCCATGCATTCTGTAATTTGGTGTGTGCATTTATATAATGTGTCCTACTACTCAAAATATGAGAGCTCCAGAAGTGATGACACTTCGCAGATGACATCTTCAACATATTATAAAGAAGAACAGGTCGAGCTGACCTGACAGATTCAAAACATACTAAGGGAGAACAACTCGACCTAACCAGTCGACCGCAAGAGAAGAGGATCATCTTAAAGATGAATAGAAGAGCAAGCAGATTGAAGATATTAGAAGTCTTTCGATACAATGTCGGTTGGCCACCCATGATGAACCAGAGCGCACAGAGAAATACTATTCCTTCCGGTCTCTCCATATGTGGCTCACATGCATTTCGAAACTAAAGTAGGAACATTTAGCTGACTAATTAAACATCTCTCAGTTTTACTAATATCAACATAATATAGATTTGAATTTGTACAACTAAGCTTGTTTAGCTCGATGTGTGGAGCAGTGCTATTACGACACAAACCACGTAGGCTGATCGTGGTCATCATAAAATGGGGAAACTGTAAGCATGATGAGTATAGTGTTGACCGTGGCAGTGGGATGGAAGATCTGAAGCTGCAAACTGCGCAAAGGGTAGTTAGCAACCAATGTTTGCTTTGAAATAACAACTAAGATTTGGTATGGACAAGAAAGTACAGTCAACAAGTGACAAAGAAATGCAATTCTGTTGTCTCTCTATATGTCGCGACATGCATTTGGAAACTCAAGTGGGACCTTTAGCTAACCAATTAAATGTGTCTGTTAACTAATATCAGTATCATATCACAATCATATTTGAACAACTAAGCTTTCGAATTTGGAGTGTTGTGTTGTTTAGCTTGAAGGGTGGAGTAATGCTAGTACGACAGAAAGCACCTACGCAGATCATAGTAGAGTTGATAAAAGGGGGAAACCCTAAGCATCAAGAGTAAAATCAGGAAAGTGGAACTAGCTGGACCAGTGGGTGGCACACATGCTTTTCAAAACGAATATAGGAACATTAGGTGACCAATTAAACATTCTCTATTTTAGTGATATGAGCATCATATCAGATTCATATTTCAACACGTAAGCTTTGGGTTGAGGTCTTGAGGAGCAGTGCTAGCACGACATGAAGCACCTATGATGATGGTAGTGAATATAAAGGGGGAAACCATAAGCTTTACGAGTATAGTACCCGTGCCATGGCGGATCTGAAGGTGCAAACCGGACAAAGCTACTTCGCAACCAATGTTTGCTTTCAACTAGCCACTACGATTTGGTATGGAAAAGAAAAGTACAGTAAACAAATTACAATATATTTTCCGGGTGAGATCAATAACTTAAGCACATATGGAACAGTACCACCTCTCTTGCGATGCCGTGTAGGCCTCTGCTGATACATTGAGGGTGCTGCGGGTGCGATGGTTGTCGGTGGCGGGGAAGAAGACTTTAGACGGCAGATGGCCAGGTCAGGGGATAAATCCTGTTACTGTGGACGAGGCGGTCGTAGGAGCGGCAACGGCAAGGTGGACGACGGCGCCGACGAAGCAAGAGGATGCGATGAAAGGATCCTGGTCCAGTGTCGTAGATGAGAGACGCCCATCTCTTGCAGTGGATGATGGGATAGGGGTAGCAGCTCCGGCAAGGTGGAGGATGGGGTGGCGGACGGAGGAGGCTGGCCGCAGTGGGGAGGTTGTCATGGCGCCGATGGTGTATGAATGATGAAATGGAGGGGGAGGGGGATCTCAAACTTTGGGACGCAATTCTCTGAAATGTGGGAAAGTTACAAACTTATCCCCCATTTAAAATTTCGGACATCACATTGGTTGGGGATAGGACGGTAATCTCGCATCTCCCAAATATTTGCCGGTAACTATTTCGGGTGAGGAGAAGGTGCTTTGCTGCCCACGGTTGGCGCCCACGGTGTATGAACGGGGCTGACAGGTAGGGCGGTTGTGTCACGTCTGAGGGAAGTTACACATCTGCCGCTATTTAAAATATTAGCCTACATCGATTTCGGATGAGGAGAGTTTGTTTTGCCGCCCATCGTGTATGAATGGGGAAATGGAGGGAGAGACACATGTCTTTCGGACGAGGTTGAATCAAATGTGTTTTGCCGCCCACGTTTGGCGCCCACCGTGTCTGAATGAGCTCAGAGGCTGTTGTGTCACATCTGATTGA
The DNA here is from genome assembly GCF_018294505.1 of Triticum aestivum. NCBI lineage: Eukaryota > Viridiplantae > Streptophyta > Magnoliopsida > Poales > Poaceae > Triticum > Triticum aestivum. The sequence goes on along the minus strand of NC_057807.1, from coordinate 205,467,796 downwards.
AGTTACTAGTCTACCCCTATCGACAGCAGTGTAAATCCGGTCGATAAGGATGTCATGTGTCAGGGGTAGACATTAATATCCATCTCGCAAACACTTGCTTCGGGCAGCCCACAAATTTTAGTGGGTGTTTAGCCACTTCGTTCAAAACTTGGGAGGATTAGCATTCACGTTTGCCCTGGGCCATGGCAAACTAAATTCAAATCCAATTTGTATTCGATTACGAATATCCACAGATAAATTTACGTTTTGTTATTTATTTCTTCAAAACCACAACAAAGATTTATTCCACCTTTATATGTGATTATGATTTAGAAATGTCATGATCTTCGAATTCAGTAGGTTGGATACACTTTGAGTCAAACTGTTATTTCATCCAATACAATATGTTCACACGAAAAACAGTTCACCTTATGTCAATCATACAAGTACTGAGGATTACCTAGCCTAAAAAATTCGGATCATTACAACACATGGACAACATAGGGGGTCTTACAACATAATCCATTCAGAGACATGACACAACATGCAAGTACAATAATCTAATGACAATTTCAACTGGTATCTAAAGAAGAACCGGGATTACCCTGGGCTTCAGATAGCAGAAACAGCAGGACCTCCTCCATCTTCAAATGCAACATTCTTATTTCCTCCAATTCTTGGGTTGCTTGCATAATGCGTGCGCTAATTGCATAATTTCCAGCCTCAAGATAAAGATTACCTCATTCATGGCAGCCACACCATCTCTTTCTGCCTCTAGTAGAGCCTCAAGAACTATAATATCTGTGCTCAGAGTGCTCTCCGGTGGTGTTGCCTCTGAACTGCTACCATCTGGTAACATGGATGACGCACTGCTTCCACAAATAGATTCTGGGGTTGTACATTGTGTCCTAGTGTGAACGGCATCCTGAAAGGTTTCTGCTGGACATAAGTAACAGATAGTTATCGCATGATCCAGGCAGTAAGCTTACATGGTAAACGACATATGGATTATTGCCGAGCATGGCAAGCTATATTTAAATGGTTCGAAGTAGCATCAGCCGAAAAGAAATTAAAATGGTAAGTGAAAATAGGGATGTAAGTGGCAAATAAACGACATCCGCCAGTCCTATCTAGTTAGTTTTTGCTAGCTCCCTAGTTCATTTTCCTCAAAAAACAAAAACTTTTTTGAACTATCATACCACTAGTGGACTTTACTCGATTAATCGAGACCCAGTTGACATCCCTAGTTGAAAGGGAGTGTACCACCTCTATATTTAAGTTGCCAAGGCATCTAAGCAGTTGAAATAATCTGAGAAAGCACTTAATAGTGTGGCCTCATATAAACTACAAAGACAATCTTGTGATGAAGTTCAAAGGAAAAGTTAAGGACTCAAATGAACTAGGGATGCATTTCTTTACAATAGTACATCAGGCACTGCTGACATATTGTCCAACTGAGGTATAGCGTAATGTTAGAAACAAGCATTCGAATCAAGCAATACAGCAAAGCAGACAACTGAACTATTTGTAATTCTGTAGGATTACAGGTTGAGGGCACAAGCCAAGGAAGCAACCCACTCGCATTACATTTCACATGTACTAAAACACACTGGCTTACCATATGTTGCTGTGAAGCCTCGCTGCTATTGCAATGTTCTTTGAAGATATCGTCAACATCGCGTGGTTGCAAATCTAGTTGTTGTAGTTTATTCTGCACCCTCTATTTTGTAAAATTAATTTTAATCGCATGCACTATTCTGAATTGATCATCAATGGTTCATCTAAACTAATGAAACAAGGGTGTGTGCATACACGACAATATATCTGCTTCCCTCTATTTTTATGCTTGTTCGAGGTGCCAGCCCCAAAAGAACAAATATTTTGCTTGATGGGGTTGGTAGCTCCATAATTAATAGAAGCATCAGATTAATCATGCAACTTGGGAAGATCAAGAACACACAAACAAGTAATCAACAGACGCTCGGGGCAGTGATGTAATAGCTAGCATCATAAAATGTAGGGTAAAACAAACAAAAAGCAGCGGAACCACATGCTAGTTTGCTAATGTGTAATTAAGCATAGAGAACATTAAGAAGTCTGATGGAACCAACAGGTGGCATAAGAACAACACCATGTCGGTGGGAACAACACCTATGGGATCAACGGAATCCATACTGTGGTCGGCGGGCGCGGGGTTGTGAGAAGAGCGGGTCCAAGTGCTAGCACAAAGGTCGTTTACCCAGGTTCGGGCCGCGGAGATGCGTAATACCCTAGTACTGCTTTGGTGTGTATATCAGCGTTCTTGAACTAGCTATCGAGCGTCACTTTCCCAAACAGCCGAATCCCTCGCCAGTACGCCTCGGGCCTCCTTTTATAGTCGAAGGAGGCGCTACAGTGGCACACAGGAGGTGGAAAGGGTACAGTGTACAAGCTTATCGCTTGTTATTACGAGACAAAACACATTAAATGCGCCCCTGAGGTGTCCCCCTCGCTTTATCACCGCCTCACCCTGCTTTGATGCGCATCCAGGCCAGCAAGGCGGGCATGCTGCTACGGTGGCGCGGTGGCTGCGTCTTCACGAAGATCTACATGCTACCACGCAGGTGCTTGCTGAGTTGTCCTCGGGACCGTGTGTCGCCACGCAGGTGCCCGCCTGGCTGGCTGGGCTGGCAGCTTCATGAAAATGGCAGTGGGGTCTTGGCGCGCTCAGCCTAGCCGCGGCCTCGTTGACGTCCTCGGCAAGGGTCTTGTCGGGGGCCCCAGCAAGGGTCTTGCCACGACACCGCGGTCGTCCCCGGCAAGGATGCTGCCGGAGGTCTCGTCTTCTAGTCCTCATCTGTATGTGTGTTAATGATCTTCACAAAGATCTACATGCCACCATGGGGGTGCCTCCCGAGCCTCGGTTCCAATGTGGTTGATGGTGTTGGAAAACCTTGGGCTCAAGGGTGGCACGCTCCGCTGGCGTTGGGTGAGTCGCCCAGAAAGGTCCTTGCCGAGGCCGTGGAGGCCGCCCTGACAATGGTCTTGCCGGGGGAATCTACCTCGCCCTCTTGCTCTTCGTGTCTCTGTCTTGGCGTTGCTCTAACCGTCTTGTGGACTTGGCTTCTCTCACCTTCCCTGCTTAGTGTGGCCATAGGTGTGGCTCTGACTGCCCGTACACAGGTAAAGGGGTGCAAAGTAGAGCCCCTACTTCTGTATACCGACAGGAGCCCCTGGGCCTGGGCCACACATAAGCGCGATGCGTTGTTGGGATAGGCCTAGAACGGTGCGCGAGCAGGCGGGGTCAATTTTTACCGTGGTAATTTTTCCACCCATCGCACTTCCCCGCGACCCATATTAAATGCGCAACGTGGAGAGCCACGCGTGACGTGGGGGGAATGCGTGGGGCGCCTGCTGTACGCTGGCATCACGTCGCACGAAATGGTAAGGAGGCGGCCCATGGCTTCCCCACAAAAAGTGATAACCGCGGGCGCGCTGCTCATTTACCCTCTGTGCTGTCCCCAATCTCGGCACTGCCGTCCCCATCTTCTTCCTCTTCAAGCTCGCCTCTACTCATTGCCACTGCGGCCCCATCGCTCTCGGTCTTCTGCCTTCGCCCAGCCACCATGGCCCCCAAGACCGTCAAGGGAAAGAGCAAATGGGCGGTAAAGGATGTCGTGGAGAAGGAGGTGCCGGAGAAAGAGGCGGCGGTGCGGCGGGCGCAGTTCGCCTACTTCTCCCCGTCGTCGGTCGACGTGTTCCATCTCAAGGCCGTCTTCAGGCCCTTGTGGGCGGCGAAGATGATGGGGCAATCCGCCACGCGCATCATCATAGCCTACTGCGGCGAGGTCGGCCCCAATTGGCACCCCTTCTTCGTCGATTTGTTCTTCTGCGGGCTCTGCCCCCCTTTTTCCTGATTTCTTCAACGACGTTATGCGCACCTTCGGCTTCTGTCTCCTGGACTGAACGCCGAACGCCGTGGCACACATGGTGCTCTTCACCCACCTCTACGAGGGCTTCTTCGGAGTTCTTCCCAGCACGACACTCTTCCGCCACTACTTCTCCCCTCACCTCCAGCCAGGGGGCACCCTCTCCGGGAGCATCTCCTAGATTCCGAGGGCCCAAGGGAGGGGTACGTATCCGGAGGGTGCCCACAAGGAGAGGTGGGAAGAGTGGCGGGGCTGGTGGTGCTGGATCGAGGAGGAGAATCCGCCGGAGTACTATCGGGTTCACCGGAGCCCGCCGCTTCGCGGCGACGACTGGAGCAACATCGATGCCGAGGATGTGAAGCTCTTGATTGCCGTTGCCAAGATCCATCATCTCACCATGGCCGGGCTCACCCTTGAGATGATCGGGGCGGACTTCATCCGTCGCTGAATCGCCCCGTTGCATAACAAGGGGAGGCCGGCCTGGCTTTTCAGGAACGCGGCCGACATCATGAGGCTCCGCCCCGGCCTAAAGCACCACTTCACGGTGATGGGGAATGGCCATCACTGCTAGAGGCTCTTCCAGCTCGATGTGTTCACCGACGGCAGGTTGGAGAGGACCGGTAGGGTCGCGAAGGCCGGCAAGGCCATCAAGGGGCCCCTATTTGGGTTGACGCCGGGCGTGTTCCCACTGAGCAACAACACGTGCCAGGCCGCCATCCTCAAGATGATGCCGGTATTCAACATGCACGGCCTCGACCCGTCCTGGGTCACACCCCTAGCACGCGAGGTTCAGGAGTTCTTCGACAACTTGTCGGAGGACTTCGAGAGTGAGGAGTAGCTTCTCATTGCGGGGACCACCCAGGCGGAGATCAACTACATTGCCGCTAGGGTGGCGAAGGCGCAGCTCGCCATGGAGGTCGGCAGTGCTGGCGGCATGGAGGACGAGGACAGCGTGGCGGCAGAGGAGATGGAGCTCGCCCAGTAGGCAAAGGCCGCCGGGAAGGCCAGGGGCGCCAACACCGGGGCCCCTCTCATTGAGGATGCGGGCGAGGAGGCGACCGAGGGAGATGCTGAGTCCGACGATCCCCCGGCCATGGGAAGAGGGCGTGTCCTGCGGCGGGCCAGCTCTGGCGAGCCGGTCCGGCCCCGAAGGACCGAGCCGCGACAAGGGGCCTAGGGGGAGCCCGTGCGCCAGACGAGGGCCGCGACAGTGAAGAAGGCGGCGAAGACCACGGTGGCGAAGAAGAAAGCGACTGCTTCTTCTTTGTCCAAGTGCTATCGGACCCCATCCCCCTCTCCTCCTCCTACAGACGTTGACACGGCGGTCGTCTTCAATCTTGGGCCCCTCGGCCCAAAGAGGAAGCGGAAGGCAGCGAAAGAGGAGGTGGAGGACGAGTAAGTGTCTGCCCTTCCCCACCTCCATACTTCGTGCCGCCCTTCTTGACTTGTCTTTGTCTTCGTAGTGATGGGGAGACGCTGGCCCAGAGGGTGGTGAAGAGGGCCAGGGCTTCGGCAGGCGACCAGCCCCCGGCAGGCGCTTCACACACACTGGTGGTGGAGGTCAGCTCGGACAGCAGCCCCCAGCTTAGCCCCCAGTGTGAGTTCACCATCCGCTCCTTGTCAATGCGTGCCGGGGTACGGCTTCTTGGCGCTAACCTTGCCATGGCTGCAGGAGGAGGACGGCAGTGGGAGGAGCCACCGAGGGCCGCCCCCAACACGCCATCCCCATCAATCACACTGCCCCGAGGGGCATCCCCGACAAGGGCACCAAGCACCGAGCTCGTGCGCATGGAGGAGGAGGTGGACTTGGGCGCTGGTGGCTCCGTCCCGACAACAGACATTGGCGAGGAGGGGGCCACTTCTTCTTAGCCCGGCACGGGTAAGCCACCTGTTTTCCCTTCTTTCTTCTTTGAATCTTGATATTGGTCCTGCCTCATTCTCCCTTTCGGCATCCAGATCCCCCCGGCGGACTAGGAGGACACCGACACCATCATCACGGAGGTCGCCCAGGATGTCGTGGCCAAGGCCGACAAGGTCGCCACCGAGGAGGCCGCCAAGCATACCGCTAAGGGGCCTGCCGGAGGGACCGAGGAGGCTCCTGCCGAGGAGACCGACAAGGGCACCGCCGAGGAGGCCGACAAAGGGCCTGCCGGGGAGGCCGACAAGGGCACTGCCGAGGAGGAGGAGGTAGTCGACGATCAACCTTCCTCCTCCGCTACCTCTGGCTCGAGCAGTTACCTGAAGGTGGGCGACGACCTGTTCATCCACCTCCCAAGGACGGCAGGCACCAGGGCACCAGCCGAGCGGGAGGTGTTCGACGACGAGATGCTCGCCGCCGCCGGGCTCGAGGTTGTCGATGAACCGAGCACTGGTGGCGGTGGCACCCAGGAGGAGCAGCTCCTCCGGGCTATGGGCACCAGCTTCTGGAAGCTCCAGGCGCTCCATCGCGCCCGCCTGGACAAGGCGTAGTCCAGGGAGGCAGCGGCGGGCAAAGCGGAGGCGAACCTCGGGGAGTGCGTCACCGAGGCGCAGGCCTGGTTCCGCCAGGTCCACGAGGAGCTGAAGGCCGCTCAAGGCCAGCTGGCCGCGCGTCAGCAGGAGCTCCTCTTGAAGTAGGTTGACATCGAGAAGGCCCAGGAGGCGGCGAGGAAAGAAGCCGCCCAATTCGAGGCCGCCCGGTCCCAGCGCCAGGCCGAGCTAGACTCCCAGGAGGAGGATCTCGTTGCTTGCATGGCGGCGCTCGCCACCACACTCTGCGGCAAGGACGAGGAGGTCGCGGGACTCGTCGAGGAGCGGACCCAGGAGCTTGAGCGAAAGCACAAAGAAGCACTTGATGCTCAAGCTCTGGCCCACGGCGACAAGGTGAAGGAGCTGGAGGCAGAGCGGGATGGCCTAAAAACCAGGGCCGATCAGCTGGTGAAGGAGAAGGACTCGGTCAACTGTGCCTTGATGCAGGCACAGGGCGCGGTCTTCGAGAAGGCCGAGCTGCTCACCCGCGCCAATGACTCCTTCCAGGACCTGAAGCTGAAGCTGGAGGGTCTTGAGAAGATGCTTTCGGAGGCCAAAGCCCAGGAGGAGGCACTGACCAAGGGCTTGGCACTACAGGAATCAGCTACTTTGCCATCTGCCATGGCGGATGGCAAAGGCAGGAATGGTGGACGGCAAACGTCTTTGCCATATGCCGCGGACGGCAAAAGGCTCCGGCAAAGTAAGGATAGACAAAGAGCTACTTTGTCGTCTGCTTTCTGGGGCGGACAGCAAAGGGGCCTTTGCCGTCAGCAGCTGACGACAAAGAAAGCAGACGTCAATAATCATCTTGTTAGTCCGTTAGGTGGCTAACGGTAGCCTTTGTCGTCCACTGCGGTAGGCAAAGCCTTTGTCGTCCGCTGCTATAGGCAAAGCCTTTGCCGTCCGCTGCTGTAGGCAAAGCCTTTCCCGTCCACTGCTGTAGGCAAACTGACCAAATGGGTCAGCCCACAAGGAAGCACAGGTGGCCGCCGCGTGGCTTCTTTGCCGTCCGCGGCTGTCGGCAAAGGTGGCTTTGCCATCAGTGGCTGACGACAAAGATCCTACGTTGCCTCTTTTTTTCTATTTTTTTAAATCCAACAATTTTCACAGCAAATATATTTGACATATATATATTTCACAGGGCTATTTAACAGCAAACATATGACATATCTAGCACATAAGTTTCATCGTACATACATATATAGTTCCATCCATTTATACATACCAAGTTGCGCATACACATTGTTCCATCCATACATATTACAATGCAAAGTTTCATCAAGATAGCAAGCTAGAAGAATACTTGAAGAGAATGAAAGAAAAAACAAGCACTCCATCATATCAAGCTAGCTTCCGTGAAGTGAATGAAATTTGCAAAATGGCAAATAAGAAAGTTAGAAAAAGGTGACTGCAAGAAGAAGAGTAGAACAAGAAGTATATGTCATTTATGAGCTAACTTAGGTGAAATGGATCATTTATGAGCTAATTTAGGTGAAATGGATCGTTTTGAGCTAACTTCGGTGAAATGGATCGTTTATGAGCTAACTTAGTTGAAAAGGATCGTTTATGAGCTAACTTAGTAAAAAGCATCATTTTAGAGCTAACCTAGGTGTGATGGGTCATTTTGGAGCTAACCTAGGTAAGATGGGTCATTTTGGAGCTAACCTAGGTGAAATGGATCGTTTATGAGCTAATCTAGGTAAAATCGGTCATTTTAGAGCCAACTTGGGTAAAATGCATCATTTTAGAGCTAACCTTGGTAAGATGGGTCATTTTGGAGCTAACCTAGGTAAAATGGGTCATTTTAGAGCTAACGTAGGTAAAATGGATCATTTAGGAGCTAATCTAGTTAAAATAGGTCATTTTAGAGCTAACTTGGGGAAAATGGATCATTTATAAGCTAAGTAAGGTAAAATGGGTCATTTTAGAGCTAACTTATGTAAAATGGGATCGTTTATGAGCTAACTAAGCTAATTATGCCATTTTTTACATAAGTAAGCTAAGTACATATCGTTTTAGAGCTAACATAGGTAAAATGGATGGTTTTGGAGGTCAGTAAGCTTATTAAGTCATTTTGGAGGAAAAGAAGCTAACTCTAAGTCATTATGGTAAGCATATTGGAGGAAATAAAGCTAAGTCTAGGTCTTTATGCATTTGTTAAGCAAAACACTAGAGACACTTACCGTGATCATGTAGGTGTAGTAGCGGGGTGGCTCGTGCCGGTACCTAGAGAAGGATTGTGCGATGCTAGTCTGGAGTTACGCTGCACCAAAGATCATTTCCAATGTCTCGCTAGCATGATGACACTCAATTGTTAAGACTAGCAACTAATGTCCATTCAAATTAAGCTCACCGTGGTCCCAGGATCAATCACTAGCATCGGCGGAGCGGTCTGACCGGACTTCTCGCACACAGACTGCACATTTGGTTTTGACGACTCAGTCATACTAGTTAGTAATGAGACAAACACTACATGAATGTTTTGGCTAATGTGTAGAAAAAACTTACCACAAGGAGCTCGTACATGGCCATTGCCTGCATGTCATTCTGTGCCCTCTCCTCCTCCAACATCTTTGTCGTCCTCTCCTCCAACTCCCGCTGCCTCTCCGCCGCCTCCGCCAGAAGTTTCTCCGTCCTATCTCTCTCACTTTGTATAGCAGCCTGCAACACCACTCCTCGTTACCATTTGTAATTATTGATGGAAGCGCACACAATGTAATGGAGAAAGATAGTTGAGTACGTATAACTAACCTTGAAGGCAAGTTGGACTGGCCGTTCACGAGGCCTTATCTCAGGAGCAGAGCTCGACTGGCGCGCCTTGATCTCCGGGAGAGTGCTAGGACAACGGATAAGTCCATCTCCCATGGCTATGGAGCCATGGGACCTCTCGCCACCAGATATCATCATCAGCTCTGTATCAATGGGACCTTGGCTCGGGTTAAAGTCCTCCCCTTTCCTTGCCTTCCCCACATCTCTATATTTCACGAGCTTGTCGTGGGAGGAGATGTTGGTGAAGTTTTTTGGATCATCGAGGTCAGACGCAGAGAATGCCTTGACTTGCTTGTAAGAGCCAGTGTGGGCCATGGCATACAGGTCGTACACCTCTGGCACCTTATCCGTCTTATTGTAGCGTGTCTGAAAGAGAGAAACAAAGTAAATTAGTAATTAAAGGGGTGAAGCTAGCATGACGAACAAATTGCATGAATCATGAAGCAAACCACATACCCAGTTCTGCCCATACTGATATAAGTTGGAGCTGCCTTGATGGTGTGGCACACCTTCCATTTGGGCACGTTTGTCCTTGGCCTCATTGTGGAGGGCTAGCAATTCTTTTGAGAACCACTCATTGACCAACACCTCCCAACAATCCATCCGATCCGCACACCATCTCGGAGGGGCCTAAGTTAGGAAATAGAAACTTGAGCGCTACGGCTATGAATTACTAAATGAAGGAAGTAAAGTACAAGGCCTTAAGAATTACCTTCATGTACTCCTCCTTACTCAAGAACTTCTCGCGGCACGCCGGCTTGGTCTTCTTGATACCACGCGAGGCGTAGTAGTCTGCCTGGACCCGAGCCTCGTGCCGTAAGTTCTATAGTAGGCGCTTGCAAACGTTATTGATAACATTTGCCGCCTCCTCCTCGTATCCCTCCTCACACCTGTAGAATGTCTGCAATCAAATGAGACAATATTGATTAGAACAATTAATAACTAGCTAGTTGAAGATTTTTAATTGTGTAAAGGAGAAATTACCCAGAACTTTCTAATCACCACGTCTGCCCTCTTGCACAAGACACCGTTGATAATCTCACCCGGCAGGGCCAAGGCAGCCAAGTAGTGCTCCCAACTCAATCCAAGCTCTGGAAGCCGACCCTCACCAGGCAACGTGACAAACCCCGGGAAGTTTTGCCGACAAAGAACTCCAAGGACGGAGTTGAGCCGGCGGACACTATGATGGTGGTCCCAACCCCTGCAGCATGACAAGGCCAACGCATTAGATATTTGAAGAAACGTGAATGCAGAAGGGTACAAAAAGATTAAATGCACTTACCTCTCCCCATCAGGGAAAATCAACCACCTTTGCGCGCGGGTCGCCGGCACGTCTGGTAGCCGTGTATAACCACGTTGGTAGACAGTGCACCCCTCCTCTTCAATATCAGTTGGCTCCCCGCCATCATCAGCATGGCCACTCAGCCCCTCAGGCTGATCCGACCAGGTACCCCATCCAGATGTGTGTTCCTCCGGGGTCTCATGGGCCGAACTCTCTTGGCCCGAAGGCCCATCAACCCGAGGCTCGTGGGCCGAAGGCCCGTGGACCGGAGGCTCATGGACCAGAGTCCGTGTAGCCTCCTCCTTGGATGAGTCCACCCTAGCAGTCATGTGCTCGGGTGAAACAGCTGGGGGTGGCGGCAAGGAAGGCGCCCTGGCAGTCACCCTACCTCCTCTCCCGCAACCATGTGCTCCAGCTCCTCTCTTCTTCTTACCTCGTCCCCTGCTCGGCACCGCGGTCCACGAAGAAGGGCCTGGCGGTGTCGCCATACTGTCTAGCAACGCTCGGCAGAGAGGTGCGTGTGGAATGGAAGACCTCGCACCACGCACCGACGAAGAAGAGTCCTCGGAGCGCTCCCGACCAGCGCCCACCATCTTTCAACACCTTCCATGACAAAGAGTAAACGAAATTAGTACAACATAAAAAAATACCAACCTGAATAATAATATGTATATAACTTAAGTGTATCATCATCAAGTACAACATAAAAAATTGAATACCTGACACTAGGTACTAATAATCTCGATTAGTATCATCAATAAATGCATAATCGTCATCATCACTATAATCAATGACGGGCTTAGGGGGGTCAGGGGGTCGGGGTATCGGGGTGTGGTGTCAGGGTCGGGGTGTCGGGGTGTGGTGTTGGGGTCGGGGTGTCGGGGTGTGGTGTCGGGGTCAGGGTGTCGGGGTGTGGTGTCCGGGTCGGGTTGTGATGTTGGGGTCGCGGTGTCGGGGTCAGGGGGTCGGGGTGTGGTGTCGGGGTCGGGGTGTGGTCTCGGGGTCGGGGTCGGGGTGTCTGGGTCAGGGGGTTAGGGGGTCGGGGTGTCGTGTCGCGGTCGGGGTGTCGGGGTGTGGTGTCGGGGTGTGGTGTCGGGGTCGAGGTGTCGGGGTGTGGTCTCGGGGTCGGGGTGTCGGGGTCAGGGGGGCGGGGTGTCGGGGTGTGGTGTCGGGGTCGGGGTGTGGTGTCGGGGTGTCGGGGTGTCGGGGTGTGGTGTCGGGGTCGGAGTATCTGGGTCAGGGGGTCAGGTGGTCCGGGTGTCGGGGTGTCGTGTCGGGGTGTGGTGTCGTGGTGTCTTTTTTCTACTTCCTTTACTTCTTTCCTTTTCTTCTTTTCTTCCTCTTCTACTTCTTCTACTTCTTTTCTTCTTCTTCTTCTTTTTTCATCTTTTTTCTACTTCTTTTACTTCTTTTCTTTTCTTCTTTTCTTCTTCGTCTTCTACTTCTTCTACTTCTTTTCTTCTTCTACTTCTTCTTCTTTTCTGTTCTTCTTTTCTTCTTCTTCTTTTCTTCTACATATTCTTTTTTCTCACACTAACACTAAATCTTCTTCTTTTCTAACACTAAATCTAACACTAACACTAACACGAACAATTAAACAGCAATTAAACAGCAAAAAAAAGAAAAATACTCACCGGAGCCGGGGGCGACGCTGGCTCCCGGGTTGTGGGCGGGTTGGGGGCGGCGGGGCTCCGGGGCAGTGGGACGGCCGGGCGGCGGGGCGGGGGCGGTGGCGGGGGTGGCACCGGGCGGCGCGGGCGGGGCTGTGCCGGGCGACGGGATGGTGGGGCGTCGGCGTGTGGGGGAGGGGGCGGTGGCGGGGGCGGCGCCTGGTGGCGGGGGCGGGGGCGGTGGCGGGGGTGGCGCCTGGCGGCGGTGGCGGGGGCGATGGCGGCCGGGGCGGCGGGATGGTGGGGCGTCGGTGGGTGGGGGAGGGTTGGTGGCGGGGCGGCGCCGGGCGGCTGGGGCGGGGGCGGTGGCGGGGCGACGCAAGGGGGCGGGGGCGGTGGCGGGGGCGGCGCGGTGGGTGGATGTGGGCGTCGGGGAAGAGAGAGGGAGAATAGAGAGAGCAACGGGCGGGGGGGGGGCTCGGCCGTTAGTTAGGTTAGTTAGGTTAGACTTTGTCGTCCGCTTTGTTGTATCTTTGTCGTCCGTTGCGGACGGCAAAGAGGGGGGACGTTAAGTTTTTTCCTTAGTGGGTGCCACCACCTCCCTCTTTGCCGTCAGCCAGCGGACGGCAAAGAAATGGCCGATGGCAAAGACCTTCTTTGCCATCTGCCAGTTGTTTGTTGTCCGCTTCTTGGCAGCGGATGGCAAAGACCTTCTTTGTCGTCCGCTAGCTGACGGGAAAGAGATGGCAGACGGCAAATTCCCTATTTCCAGTAGTGTGGAGACAGAGAAGCAGCTGCGGAAGAACGATGCCGCCAGCCACGAGGATTTCATGAAGGGCGAGAACCTTTGGATCAGCCGCCTCGTCGACGTCGCCAACAGGATCACCGAGAAGCTGGCTGACATGGGGATGTCGGACTTGAGGTACACCCCAGAGCTGAATGTGAGCCCCAACGCCAGGCAAAACCTGTTCTTCGAGGGTGTTCTTGGAGCCTTGGAGCAGTTTCGCTCTAATAGAGCGAGCTCGCTGGCCAACGAGGCCCGACAGCTTTGCCGGGATGCCTTGACCAAGGTTCTCACCAAGTTGGCCCACTGGTATCCCGACCTCGACTTTGACGCCGCGCTAGAGAGCTTGCCGGAGGGCGTGGACCTCGCGCCGCTCAGGGAGCGTATCAAGCCCGTCATCAGCCGCGTCGACGGGATCGAGAGGATCGAAGGCCAGCGCCGGGACTAGGCACCCCGTTTCTTGTTGCCGCTGCAGGTTCACGACCAAGACAATTCATATCTTTAGTTAGAACCGCGGCAACAATTGATGTAATATGACCCTGCAATACTTTTGAAATGATGCATGTTATTTTCTAGTTCGATCTTTCTCTATATGTTCACCCTATGTTGATTGGGTAGGCTTGCCGGCGCATAAACCCATGCCGCAGCACACCGAGGACGGATCCCCAATAACCTGCCGGTTGTGCGTGCGGCCAGGAGAACCACCTTGCCGTTCTCAGCGCGGCCGCTCAAGCTGTCGAGCGGACTCGAGACAGAACGAGAGGGTTGCCAATAGCGAAAGGCCACCCTATCATTCTTGATGCAGCCGCTCGAGCCATTGAGCGAACTCGAAACAGGACGAGGGCATTGCCAATAGTGGAAGGGCCCCATTGCGTGCAGGTTTCGTGTACAAAGAGAGAGATCTCCAGGGAGAATAACCTTATACAGAAAGAATTGTTCAAAGTCTTTGTGTGACTTAGCTTTTCTGTCGCTGCGCGGGCGCTCACTGTCCTCGCAAGTAATGCCTCTCGTTCGATCACCTTCCTCCTTGGGAGCCATGGCGACGAAGAACTGCGAGACTAGCTGCTAGACCAGATTCTAACGACTGCGCGCCCTACCTGGCGCGCCAAAGATGTCGGTGGGCCCGACACCTATGGGATCAAGGGGATCCCTATTGTGGTCGGCGGGCACGGGGTTGTGAGAAGAGCGGGTCCAAGCGCTAGCACAAAGGTCGTTTAGCCAGGTTCGGGCCGCGAAGACGCGTAATACCCTAGTCCTGCTTTGGTGTGTATATCAGCGTTCTTGAACTAGCTATCAAGCGTCACTTGCACAAAGAGCCGAATCCCTCTCCAGTACGCCTCGGGCCTCCTTTTATAGTCGAAGGAGGCGCTACACTGGCACACGGGAGGTGGAAAGGGTACAGTGTACAAGCTTATCGCTTGTTATTACGGGACAAAACACATTAAATGCGCCCCTGAGGTGTCCCCCTTGCTTTATCGCCGCCTCGCCCTACTTCGACACGCGTCCAGGCCAGCGAGGCGGGTGGCGCCATGTAGGCTGGCAGGCTGCTGAGGTGGCGCGGTGGTTGCGTCTTCACGAAGATCTACATGCCACCATGCAGGTGCTTGCTGAGTTGGCCTCGGGACCGCGCGTCGCCACGCAGGTGCCCGCCTAGCTGGCTGGGCTGGCAGCTGCATGGGAATGCCGGTCGGGTCTTGGCACGCGATGGCCTGGCCGCAGCCTCGTTGACGTCCTCGGCAAGGGTCTTGCCATGGGCCCCAACGAGGGTCTTGCCGCCGCACCGCGGTTGTCCCCGGCAAGGATGCTGCCGGAGGTCTCGTCTTCTGGTCCTCATCTGATATTATTTGTGTTAATGATCTTCACAAAGATCTGCATGCCACCATTGGGTCCCTCCCGAGCCTCGGTTCCAATGTGGTCTATGGTGTTAGAAAACCTCGGGCTCAAGGGTGGTGCGCTCTAGCAAGGTCATTGCCGGGGCCGTGGAGGCCGCCTCGGCAAGGGTCTTGCCGGGAGAATACACCTCGCCCTCTTGCTCTTCGTGTCTTTGTCTTGGCGTTGCTCTGGCCGTCTTGTGGCCTTGGCTTCTCTCACCTGCCCTGCTTAGTGTGGCCATAGGTGCAGCTCTGACTGCCCCTGCACAGGTAAAGGGGTGCAAAGTAGAGCCCCTACTTCTGTACACCGACACACCATTATCTTAAATATAGCATGCAAGAAGTGAAATAGTAGGCAGTGATATCTAGGAAGTACAGTAATACTTAGGAAAAAACTAAAGCATATTAACTATATGTGCACTAGTATGTAATTTAGCACATGTAACATGTTCGCTCCAAGATGTATGGCCCTACAGGTGCAAGCAGAATAACGCGTCCCATGAAAAATTGAATGGTGTCCTGAAGAAATTGAAAAGTGCGGTGCTTATGCTAAGAAAGTGAATGTAGGCGCTGGTCGTTGGATAATAGTACTTCATTCTCGGCGGTGTATGGGTATCATTGTCATACTTGATAGCTAAGGATCGTCGATGGTGCTCGTGTTGCGGTTGAGTTTGGGCCGGCTGTCACCGTCACTAAAGCGGCTCTGGTGCTACGGTTGCGGCGCCTGTTGACATACAAGAAAGCTCATCTGTGGTAAGTGAACAGTTGCACGATAAAGAGAAAAACCGAAGGAGTACAAATTGAAATAACCTATTGAGACTGCAGTGTCGGTAAAGCAGGGCCCGATGGAGTTGAATATGGCATCCGTGGAGAGGGTCCGGTGCAGTGGATGAAGGCTTTGGCGGGCGCGTTATACAATGCTTTCGGTGAGCCGGATCTGTTGCGGCGGACGAGGGTTTGTATGAAGGCCAGCGATGGGACAGACGAGGGCCTCAGTGAAGGGCCTACGCTGTGGTGAACGAGGGCGCCGGTTAAGCTATTCTGGTGCGGTGGACCATGATGGCGGTCAAGGAGATCTGGAGCGGTGGACAAGCCAGTCGCTGAAGCAGCTCTGGTGAAGTGGTGAGTTGCCAATTGGGGGTTCCAAGGTGCGGAAGGTAGATACGGCGGGGTGTGAGGTCCACCGCTGCGGCTGAGGACTAGATTTGGCGGCTTGCCGTGGTTGGGGGGTCGGGGAGGGGAAGGGGAGGGGCTCTGGGGAAGAATGTTGGGGGGAAAGAGGGGAAAACAATGGAGTTACCAAAGCAGCCCTTTTCTGTTCATGTGGCAGGGGTAAAACAAGAATATCGTAGGGCTAAACTTTCGGGCGCAAGATATTTCGATGTGAGCGGGAAGTTTGAAAGCTTTTGGCACCTGAAATTATATTCTGCTCTTGTACGGCCGACTATAATATCATGGCCGAGAATTTGTTTGTTTTGCAAACAAAAAAAGGTGCAAGTTTTGAAAATCAATGTCTCCAACTCGAAACTTAGATTGTCCATTCAATTCAAATATGGATCATTGAGCCAGTACAAGCAAATACCATCATACGGTCCAATTCAAACGAAATTCCAAATGTGTTTATCCTAAATATGATGACAAAAGCAAAATTGTGTATGTGTATGAATAAAGTGGATGATTATAAAGTTTGAACATGCCCGCATGTGTATATCTCTAGGTTTGATATATGAATTTGAAATCACGAAATCCCGGCTTAAAAATGTACATCCGTTTAAATGAATTACAAAAGCTAATGATGGAGTCAAATTCCAAAATTCCAATCTTAGCTTTGTAATTCTGGTACATCAAGGAATATCACGCATGTTCAAAAGTATCGTTATCTCATAGTCCAAACTGTGAAACAAATTGATCAACCATGAGTGCACACACTATTGACCATATATATCTCAATTACGCTAAACTCCATCAAATATAGACACCTCAGTCTTTATCTGAAGCCACCCCCCCTCGTCGCCCCCAAACACAGAGAAGTCGTTCTCTCCCCCAAACACCAACACACGAGCACATTAACACCCCTCTCTCTTCTAAAGTCCAGACCCCAATATAGGTCTCTATCACTTTGTCTCTCGGGCATGCACACATCTCTTCCCCCACTCTCTAGGTCTCTCGGCATCTCTCTTTCCCAAGAACACACACTATGTAGAGTGTATCTTTCCCATACACACAAAACGTCGCCCCAAACGTCTATCTCCCTAGTTATGTGGTTCTCGCACACTCACCTCACACACCACCCCCACTGCAAACAAGCGCAATTTGTCTCCTTGTGCACCACTCTCCTCTTTCTATCTCTCCCACATGCGTACCTGCCCCAGCTCCTTCCCTGTATACATATATGTCGTGACTCTTTACATAGCTCCCTAATGTATCATCGTTCTCCATCTCGCACATTGTTCTCTACACCATCTATTCTAGATCTCTCATGAAGTCCCTATCACACACATGATGACTCTCTTCCCTTGCGGCTCCATACATAGGCCAATTTCGAACAACATCAACATTGTCTCCCTATCTATACGCCATTTATGGACACAAACGACCCCTCTCTCGCCCCCTCTCTTCCTCTCTCTCTCTCTCTCTCTCTCTCTCTCCCACACACACACTCGTTGTCTCTTCCAAATAGTCTGCTCCCCCACCCGCACCCATGCTATCTCGCTACTACACATGTCACACCATTCCCCATTCCCTTATACTAGGTTTATATCATTAGTGGTCTCTCTACTCCACATACACACACTCCTTCTCACACACAAATGCGTGCACAAACACACACACAGACATGCACGAACACCCATTTATCTGTATCCTCATCTCTCCCCATGTCCGCATGTGTATCTCACACACTCACTCTCTAATTATGTATATGTGTCTCCATGTTACACAACACAAAGCCCCATGTACATGTCTCTCTCTATACTCCACATACATAGACACAAAGATTATGTTATCATTGCCTCAGTCTCTAGACATATCACACAGGCACACTATCTCTCTCTCTCTCTCTCTCCCCCACACACACACTCACCGTCTCTTCCAAATAGTCTGCTCCCCCACCCGCACCCATGCTATCCCGCTACTACACATGTCACACCATTCCCCATTCCCTTATACTAGGTTTATATCATTAGTGGTCTCTCTACTCCACATACACACACTCCTTCTCACACACAAATGCGTGCACAAACACACACAGACACGCACGAACACCCATTTATCTGTATCCTCATCTCTCCCCATGTCCGCATGTGTATCTCACACACTCACTCTCTAATTATGTATATGTGTCTCCATGTTACACAACACAAAGCCCCATGTACATGTCTCTCTCCATCCTCCACATACATAGACACAAAGATTATGTTATCATTGCCTCAGTCTCTAGACATATCACACATGCACACTATCTCTCTCTCTCTCTCTCTCTCTCCCACACACACACTCGCTGTCTCTTCCAAATAGTCTGCTCCCCCACGCGCACCCATGCTATCCCGCTACTACACATGTCACACCATTCCCCATTCCCTTATACTAGGTTTATATCATTAGTGGTCTCTCTACTCCACATACACACACTCCTTCTCACACACAAATGCGTGCACAAACACACACAGACACGCACGAACACCCATTTATCTATATCCTCATCTCTCCCCATGTCCGCATGTGTATCTCACACACTCACTCTCTAATTATGTATATGTGTCTCCATGTTACACAACACAAAGCCCCATGTACATGTCTCTCTCTATCCTCCACATACATAGACACAAAGATTATGTTATCATTGCCTCAGTCTCTAGACATATCACACACGCACACTATCTTCTCTCTCTCTCTCTCTCTCTCTCTCTCCCACACACACACTCGCTGTCTCTTCCAAATAGTCTGCTCCCCCACCTGCACCCATGCTATCCCGCTACTACACATGTCACACCATTCCCCATTCCCTTATACTAGGTTTATATCATTAGTGGTCTCTCTACTCCACATACACACACTCCTTCTCACACACAAATGCGTGCACAAACACACACAGACACGCATGAACACCCATTTATCTGTATCCTCATCTCTCCCCATGTCCAAATGTGTATCTCACACACTCACTCTCTAATTATGTATATGTGTCTCCATGTTACACAACACAAAGCCCCATGTACATGTCTCTCTCTATCCTCCACATACATAGACACAAAGATTATGTTATCATTGCCTCAGTCTCTAGACATATCACACACGCACACTATCTCTCTCTCTCTCTCGCAAACACGCTCAACAAGGGGTTCCCCATGAATAACTTACCGTCTATTCATCAACAGTCGTGGTAGTACGGCGAACACGAGACGTGAAAAATAATAAATCTACACATGCTTAGACCACCTAGTATGACTATTAGGACTAGAGCAAGCCAAAAAGCGTGCCGCCATAACCCCCTCCTTATCGGCGAAGGGAAAACCTTTGTTTTACACAGTTGAGAAGTCATTGTGCTAAGGCCCCACATGCTGAGGCATTGAATAGAATGTAGATGCTAGTTTACGGAAAGAAATATCGATAATACGTTTGTATCTCCATACTTATATTTCTTCTCTTATAAAAAACCGAGTTGGTGATGATGGTATGCGTGCCATCTTGCAATGCACCCAAGGACAAAGATTTTATTTTTCAACCATTTATATGCACTGGAGCATGTGATGTAGTTCAAATTTGAATTATGCACATAAAATCCTACAAAACCTAGTTAATGTATAAAAATGTCCAAACGAACCCCGAAAAATTGCAAAATTTAACACAACACTCATGTTGTTCTATGCTGACACTAGAAATTTTTTGAAAGCAATAAGAGGCAGCGGATATCGTTTCTTACCCGAAGGTGGGAATTCCTACCGAAACCATCAGGCTTGTTGTGAGAAGCTTATACCCTAACCTTCTCCAAATGGGACAAAAATATTACCACGGCATGTCGATGCCGCTCCATGATAGCATGCCAAGTTTCATGAATTTCAGACGAGTTTTGGATTTACTAGATTTGGAAAACAAGGAATCTCAATGTTTGCGGCCGAGTAACGGTGGCAGGGTGTTTGACATTCATTCCCATTTGTTGCATGGGACCTAAGCATGCAAACAAGGACAAAATTTTGATTTTTCACCCAATTTATATGCATTAGAGCCTGTCATGTAGTTCAAATTTGAATTATGCACATAAATCCATCGAAAACTCAATTAATGCATAAAAACGTCCAAACGAACCCCGAAAAATCCAAAAAGTTGACACAACACTCATGTTGTTCTATCTTGACACTAGAAAAAATTTGAAAGCAATAAGAGGCAGCGGATATCATTTCGTCCCCACAGGTGGGACGTTCCCTACCGAAACCATCAGGCTTGTTGTGAGAACCTTTGGTTTGTGAGAAGCATATCCCTAAACCTGCCCCAAATGGGATAATATTTTTATCATGGCATGTTGATGCCACTCCATGATAGCATGCCAAGTTTCATGAATTTCAGACGAGTTTTGGATTTACTAGAATTTAACAACCAGGAATCTCAATGTTTGCGGCCGAGTGACGGTGGCAGGGTGTTTAACATTCATTCCCATTTCTTGCATGGGACCTAAGCATGCAACCATGGACACATATTTGAATTTTCAACCAATTTATATGCATTAGAGCATGTGCATGTAGTTGAAATTTGAATTGTGCTCATAATGCATTGAAAACGCAATTGATGCATAAAAATGTCTAAACGAACCTCGAAAAATCCCAAAAATTGACACGATACTCCTATTGTTCTATGTTGACACTAGAAAATTTTTGAAAGCAATAAGAGGCAGCAGATATCGTTTCGTCCCCAAAGGTGGGACATACCCTACCGAAAACATCAGGCTTGTTGTGAGAGCCTTTGGTTTTTGAGAAGCATATCCCCAAACCTGGCCCAAATGGGACAATATTTTTACCATGGCACCCTGATAGCATGCCAAGTTTCATGAATTTCAGATGAGTTTTGGATTTACTAGAATTTAAAAACAGTAATCTGAATGTTTGCGGCCGAGTGACGGTGGCAGGGTGTTTGATATTCATTCCCATTTCTTGTGTGGGACCTAAGCATGCAACCAAGGACACATATTTGAATTTTCAACCAATTTATATGCATTAGAGCATGTGCATGTAGTTTAAATTTGAATTGTGCTCATAAATGCATTGAAAACGCAATTGTTGCATAAAAATGTCCAAACGAACCCCAAAAAATCCCAAAAATTGACACGACATATTGTTCTACGTTGACACTAGAATTTTTTTGAAAGCAATAATAGGCAACGGATATTGTTTCGTCCCCAAAGGTGGGACCTACCCTATGGAAACCATCAGGCTTGTTTTTTTGACTATAAACAGTAGGGTAAAACCCCACTGCAATTTTTATATTATATAGCAAAGGAAAAAGTAGTCTTACATGCTTGAGGTAAGCCTACAGAAAGAGAGAAAAGAGAAAAAAGAAAGAGAAAATAAGAAAACTAAAAACTAGAAACTAGAACTAGAAAGAAGAAAAGAAAAGAAAAAATAAAATTACATCAGGTCCTCAAGCCACATATTGAAATGACTCTCATGTTTCTTCTTCATTCTGAACCTTAAAAGCTTTAGCTCCTCCAGGAAAATGAACTTCCAGCCTTGAAAAGATGGAGTAATGTTTTCAAAAAATTTATTATTTCTGGTTATCCATATGGACCATGCACCAAGAATGATGATCTCCATGTAAAAGGGGTAATTTAGCTTGTCCTTTAGATCTTGGAATGCTTCCAGCACTGATAGATTTGGTGTTCTTGTAGGACAAATAAAGTCCCAGCATTGCTGCACAAATGGGCATCCCCAGAAAAGATGATGGAGTGTTTCTTCCTGTTAACAATCACTAACTTCACTGTTGTATGCTTCCAGAACAAAATTCTTCCTTCTAATCAGGTTTCTTGTGTTAACTCTGTCATGAAGTAGTTGCCAGAAAAAAACTTTATGCTTTGGCTGACATGAGCTTTGCCAGATCCAATTGAAATGAGGAGGTGTTTGCTTGTGACCTATTAACACTTTATATGCTTTGATGGATGGGTATGCTTCATTTCCCCAGATATAACTCCATGTGTCTAAAGATCCCAGAAATTCAGATTGCCTCATAGAGATGCAAATGTCCTCCATTTCAATGAATTCCTCATATGCCTCTGTTGTCAATGGTAGGAAGAAAAGGTCTTGAAGGTACTCTGTCTGCAATACCTGTTGTATGTTCAACTGTGGATTTCTTACACAGGAGTATAGGTGGTGGATTTTGTGCTTGAGTACAGCCTATTGCCATAGATCATCCCAAAAATAAGCACTTACCCCATCTCCAAAGATAGTGCCTTAGGTATTTTACTATCTGCTTTTTTATAGTGATTGGGATATCTAGACATGTCATGAAGAAAACCACCAAAGAAGTTAGCACTGACTTGACCAGCATCAATTTTCCAGCCTGTGTCATGAAGATGGATATGCCTGCCAACTTTTTAGCAATCCTATTGACAAGAGGTAAACATTGTTCCACGTTGGGCTTGTAGATTCCCAATGGAAGACCAAGGTAATTGAAAGGGAAGTGTCCTCTAGCACATTGTAGTGTGTTTGTGAATAGCTCAACCCTGTCTTCATTAATGTTAAGAGGAACCAGAAATGACTTCCCATAATTCACTTTGAGCCCTGTAGCAGAAGCAAAAGTGTTGAGTAAAGCTTTCAGACAGAAGAGTTGCTTAGCATCTGCTTGCATAATCACCAGAGTGTCATCTGCATACTGTACAATTGGGAAATGTGGACAAGAGTTCACTTGCAGTGGTGCGGAGAGTAGGTTTATCCTCATTGCTTTGTTAAGAATAGATTGTAACAGATCTGCTGCCAGCACAAAAATTAGTGGAGAATAAGGATCTCCCTGTCTTACTCCTCTTTTGATGTAGAACTTTTTCCCTGGGACTCCATTCAGTAATACTGAAGAAGTTGCTGTTGAAAATAGACTTTTCATCCAAGAGATCCATTTGTCACTAAAACCCTTGGCCTTAAAAATGTCAAATATTGCTTCATGCTCAATTGTATCAAATGTTTTTTCAAAATCCAGTTTAATAACTAAAATTTCCTCCCTGGACTTGTGGCATTGGTGAATATATTCATAAGCCCATCCTAAGCAGTCCTGTGTCACCCTGTCTTTGAGGAAGCCATATTGATTTATATGTACCATCTGCAGAATTACTCTTTGTAACCTGTTTGCCAGAAGCTTTGTAATGATCTTGAGCACCCCATTAAGCAGAGAAATGGGTCTAAAGTCATTAGGAGTAATTGGCACTTCTTTCTTAGGAATAAGGGTGATGAAAGATGAGTTAATGCTCTCAAGATTTACATTCCCAGCATGAAAAGCCATTATAAGTTCAATGGCATCTAATTTTATTATATCCCAGCAAGTCTTGAGAAACTCATTATTGAAACCATCAGGCCCAGGTGACTTATCATTTGGCAAATTCTTGACCACATCCTCAATTTCCTCCAGAGTGAAAGGTTTATCCAAGTCAATGAAAAGTAGTGGATCCACTGTATTTTCATACAAGTCCTCTAGATTAAAGTGCATAGAATGCCCATTTGACTGACCCAATCTACTCTTAAAAGCCTACCATAGAATTGCTGCCTTTCCTTCATGATCAGTGACTTCAACTTGGTCCGTGTTTACCAGCACACCATCAGGCTTGTTGTGAGAGCCATTGGTTTGTGAGAAGCATATCCCCAAACCTGCCCCAAATGGGACAATATTTTTACCACGACATGTTGATGCTGCTCCATGATAGCGTGCCAAGTTTCATGAATTTCAAACGAGTTTTGAATTTACTAGAATTTAAAAACTAGGAATTTGGCAGGGTGTTTGACATTCATTCTCATTTCTTGCATGGGACCTAAGCATGCAACCAAGGACACAGATTTGAATTTTCAACCAATTTATATACATTAGAGCATGTGCATGTAGTTTAAATTTGAATTGTGCTCATAAATGCATTGGAAATGCAATTAATGCATGAAAATGTGAAAATGAACCCCGATAAATCCCAAAAATTGACACAACACTCGTGGTGTTCTATGTTGACACAAGAAAGATTTTGAAAGTAAGACGAGGCAACATATATTGTTTTGTCCCCCAAGGTGACACGTACCCTACTGAAATCATCAGGCTTGTTGTGAGAGAAGCTCTAGTTTGCGAGAAGCTTATACCCCACACCTGCTCCAAATGGAATTATATTTTTACCATGACATGTCGCTACCGTTCCATGATATCATGTCAAGTTTCATGGATTTCAGATGATTTTTCGATTAACTACAATGTTAAAAGCATGTATCTCGATGTTAGCGGCTAAGCGACAGTGTCAAGGTGTTTGACATTCATTCTCATTTTTTGCATGTGACCTAAGCTTGCAACCAAGGACAAACATTTGATTTTGCAACCTGTTTTTATGGACTGGAGCATGTGGTTTAATTTTGAATTGTGCACCAGAAATGCATAGAAAACCAAGTTACCGTATAAAAATGTCCAAAGGAACCCTGAACAATTCCAATTTTTTTACGACACACATATAGTTGCATGTTCACTGCAGATAAAAGGTCTAGCAATTCAAACACCGTCCACTCCCGCTGTGACCCCATTCTGTAATTCAAATCAAAATTAAAAATCAAGTTGATCCCACACAGTTTATTATCACCAACCGTGTGAGATGCAGTACAAAATATCCTGGAGCACCGTCGGTGTATAGTACGTGTATGGCTTACGCGAGAAGGTGCGTCAGCTACAGTCCACAGCTGGCATGTCAAGCACACTAGCTCGCTCCCCAAATATCATTTCACTTTTTAATCGTCGCCGGTGAAAGATGTGGACGTGGACCCGTGTCGCGAGGGCAACTTCGGCGGCCCACTCCGGCGAGAGCGCGGCCGCAGCCGCCATGCGTGTGCTAACAAGGTGGTTGAGCGCGGACGCAATCTGCGACTGGCTGGCCATGGCAGCCCAAACGGCCGCTGTTGCTTCTCAGGTGGCAACAACAACGTCTGCCTCAAGGATAGCAGCTGGCGAGAGTGGCACAATAGTTGTCCATTCCGTAGCGGTGGCCTTAGCCCTGATGGAGGCCGCCCACGACCATGTCGAGGCCACCCACACACAGCTCGTGGCGGCCAATGACAAATCGAACGAAGCTTCTCCGACAACGGTCGGCAACCCATGGCTGAAGAGTTGGCAATCGCTGAGAGCGTTTGAGCAGCCGTCCGTTCCTCCCCCGCATACCTTGCGAGGACGGAGCCCATCCAAGCCCGGATCTCTGCAGACCACGCCTAGCTCGTGGCGGCCTTTTCCAAAGAGATGGCGGACGCGGACGGCGAGATGCTTGCCGAGTATGGTGTGATGGATGCCATGCAGCCCCTTCCCTAGTCGACCGTCGGGCGCAAGCTCGAAATGGAGGAGGTGGTGGAGATGGATGAGCACTAGTCGTAGTAGTACTCTTTGCTTTGTTTAATTAAGAGCGTCGGTCTTTAATTTGTCCGAGTAATGATTAGGCCAGCTAGCTCTGTTTAAGCTGAACTTGCTCGACTAAGAAGTGTGGGTGTGTTGTAGTCTCCTTTGTGTACCCAAATTATGCAATGATGTGGATGAGTAAAGTAACCAGGGAAATTGGAACCAAAAATTTTGACATTCAAACTCATCGCACACGGTTTAAGCTATTTGATCCGTTTGTGATGTTCACATATCGTACACAGTTCTGAATAAGGGACCCTGTCTGATGGCACTTTGCGTGCCAGTTTTTCACTAAAGTGATTCCAAATTTTCGGCTTCCGCGAAAATATCTACCTCCCCGCCCCCTCCCCCTTACCAAAAGCCACATTTCCCCTGTTTCCGCCTTCCTTTCCAAGTTGAAACCTCCACTCCTTGCTTGCAGCACCACCTCTTCGCCGGCGCCCCTCCTTCACGCTGCTCGGCCTCACCTATCCAGGCAGGTAATCCACACCCGAACCCCGTCCTCCTCCTTCTTCCACATCCCACATGCCCCGACCGCCGGCACGAGCACGACACCTTCCACCCAAATCACCGACCCCTCCACCAAATAAGCGCCGTCCTAAGCCATGGTGCGTGCAGTATAGCCAGGATCTCAAGGAGCATTTGGCAGGGGAGACGCTAATCATGGCCGCACGCGCGGATGAGGTCGTGATGGCTACCATTCGTGCCGACCCCCAGATCTTGGAGGAGCACCTTGCCATTTTCTAGCTACACCAGTTAAGCATGCTCGGTTTACCCGTTGTGTGTGCTGCTCCTGCATTTCCTTAACAAATTCTAGTGAATTGTGCTATCTAATTTTACCATGCAATCTGTTGCTCCTGTGTATATGTTCTATATGTCGTGCAGCGTGGTGCTCAGTTATTAACTGTTTGGTTAATTAGTTCTCATCTTCAGGAAACTGTTTGGTTCAATTCTGCAAATGTGATGTCCAATTCTTCAGGCTGGAATTTTGTATTGTCTTCCATGTGAGAAATATATCGAATTTATCTTTACAAAATACATGAGAAATGAATACAAATACAATTGCTTATATTTACAAGTTGTCAAGCATGCTTGGTTTGGTTATACATTGTGCAATGTGGTGCTCAGTTAATGTTTGGTTCATTTCTGTTGTGGTGTTTAGTTAACTGTTTGGTTCAATTTTGCAATGCGATGTTCAATAGTTGTGGGTGCATTCTGGTATTAAGTGCAGCCAAATTCGATTTATTCCTCACAAGTGCTATATTTCCTAGTTCTTAATCTTGCTTGGTTTGCATAAATTGGTTTTCCATGTGGCTTCAATTAATCCGATGCATCTGCAATGTGCTTATTTTTCATCGACATATTTTACTGATAGCATGCGAACCCTTACTTAACCTGATGACTAACTACCTTATATGTGTTGCAGGGAAACAATATAATGGGAAGCACTAACATTTACAATCAAGGTTAGCATGTGCATGGTCCCGTTGTCTAATAGCACATTATTGTGCAATTGCAGGAACCATTCTAATACCTAGGTTTTTAACAATTTGGTCTTGCACATGTACGTCCTGCTGTCAGAGATTTTGACCCACTGTTTGACCCTTTTTGCATATGGGGAAATGAGTTGTCCATGAATATCAATCAAGTCAAGAAACTCAGAAAGATTGTTAGGATAAAGAAATTGGCGACAAAAAACAACAAGATCTTTGTCTGCATAATGAAGAAGACATCAATTCACTACAAGATGGTACTAACTATTATACCTTGCCTTTTTTTATTCCTTTGCCCCGTTTCCAATATAGAGAAGATATTTATGCGCATCCTTGTTTTCAGGCCTTTCCAAAGCAGTTCACTGATGATTACCTCTCAAACCACCTCTATGATTAGGAGGCAAGGAAGGTTTTCATACAACACCCACGGTTCAATATTGAAGTGTTCATGAAGAGGACGAAGAATGGACGATCAATCATCCACACGCGCTGGCCTAAAGTTGCAAAGACCTTCAACATCAATGAAGGCTCAACATTTGCCTTCCGCTTTAACAGTTTTCCCGATGAGATGCATCTGTCTCCGTACCGTCTATGATGCTAATTTCGAAAGGTTCTAGATGTTGCATGTGAAACTTGGTGCTAGTGCCATTGTGTAATGGGGTAGCTGAGTGCTGAAGCTATAATGGTGTACTCTGATGTATTTCAGTTATGAAATCCTGCTTCCTTAATATGAGAATGAAATATATTATTTCTTTAATATGAATGTCAATTAGATTAATACATGGATTATTAATAATAGGGCAATTAGCCTGCTAATTGGTTTTTGCTATTGCAAACAGTTATTGAGAAAATACCATAGGCAATGACCTAAGGCAACGCACACAGTTTCTAGGAATAAACGGTGTTGGATCAATGAACAATCACACACGACATTCTCTTCAAAACTGTTTGCGCTAGGCCACCTTGCGCAAACGTTTACCGCATAAAAACTGTGTGTGATGGATAACCTTTGCCACACTGTTTCTTCTACACACCGTGTGTGATGCATTCAATAACGCAAACGATAATTTTTTTAATATTGTGTGCGATAGGAACGCCATCACAAACGATTTAACGGGGAAAATTGTGTTTCATGTACCTACGAGCGGAAACATTTTCCTTGCAGCGAGTGTGTGGGATGTATCTACGAACGGAAACGTTTCGCGGGGACTGACTGTGTGGGATGTACTTGTCGGCGTTCTGGGAATGGGGGTCCCCAGACTTGCCTACCTGCGGCCTGCGGCGTGGCTCAAGGGAGGCCCAGCATAGCCCATCTTCATCAACACAAGCTCAAGATCCTCGCTAGGGGCCAAGCCTCGCGGGGCGGATGACATGGAGCTTCCTCAGGCACGGCCTCATTAGGTGGGCTCGTGAGGAGGCGGAGAGT
Source organism: Triticum aestivum (assembly GCF_018294505.1). NCBI lineage: Eukaryota > Viridiplantae > Streptophyta > Magnoliopsida > Poales > Poaceae > Triticum > Triticum aestivum. The sequence goes on along the minus strand of NC_057807.1, from coordinate 205,439,570 downwards.
TCAAGGCGGGGTACCTCACGAGGTGCCCATGACGACCAGGGGCGCCAGTCGAGCGCCAGCCCGCGCAGTGTCCTCCTTTCCTCTTTGGTGCAAAGGGAGCAAGCGCAGGCGGGAGCATCAAGCAAAGGCATCCATTTTGGTGCAACGAGACCAAGACCAGCCCAACGGCAGGGGAGAAGTCATTGTGGAGCCCAAGCAGGCGTCACCACCAGAGCCTTTGACAAGCGAGGACCAACTTTGGTCAGGATAAGTGTACCCGTTGTTCCCCTTCAAAATAGCCAATTGTTGGCGCCCTTCCCGCTCGATATTTGGGAAGAGGCCCAGGGCCTTTGCCTATAAATAGGACTAGCCACCCCCAGGGTAGAGGGGAGACCAGACCTAGCAATTGGGATCCTCACCAAGAAACCAGTAGATAGAGCGATTGAACTCCTCCTAGCAGTTCGTCGCACCAACCAAGAACAGACCCTCGCGAGGCTGTTCTTCCTTTTATTGTTCATCATCAGCCCAAGAGGCAATCCACCACACCACACACTGGAGTAGGGTATTACACCACAATGGTGGCCTGAACCAGTATAAATCTTGCGTCCCTTGTGTTGTTATGTTTGGTAGTTTAGGTCCTAGCGATTCAGCGAGGAACAGGCGGGCAGAGGGTTGAATCTCCGCGCGCACCCCAGGGTTCGAACCTCAAGGGTCTGCCGGAACCCGAAATCTGACATTTGGCATGCTAGGTAGGGGTGCGCCGGAATTTGCCTTCCGTCGTCTTGTTCTTCTCCCACCACCGCATCCATGTCTGACGCTCGTCGGGCTCGCGCCGAGCGCCGAGCCGCCCTCGCTTCCCACGTCGCCCAGACGGCTCCTGTCGGCGGGCGCCCTCGTCGTTCCCCGTCATCTGCCCTCAACGCCGCCACCGGCCCGGCGGGGAACGAACATCAAGCGTCATCCCAGCATCCATCCATGAGGCGGGACGGCCACACTGCCACACCCTCGCTCACCCCCACTAGTTCTTCGTCACGCGCTCCCCGCGCGGCCATGGAGGCCCGAGCTGCGCTCATCGCGGCAAACGAGCTCCTACGCGACCGCCCCATCGACGACGTCTATGAAGAGTGGCTCGACCGAGTCGCCGAACTCGTTCGCGCCGCCGGGGGCTCCCCCGCGCCGTCCTTCTCGCTGCACCGCGCCCCGCCTTGCGCGGGCAATGAAGCTCCTGGGGCGCCTCAGCTGCCTCCACCACAAGAAGGCGCCCTAGCCAAAAGGCGCGCGGCCCCTGGGCGGAACCCGCTCCGTCAGGCGCCAGCGCGACAAGAGCAGAGCTGCCAAGAAGTCCCTCGCCCTCGAGAAGCTGCCCGAGCGCTCCCTGCTCCAGCACGTCAAGACCCTGCGCTGCCTCCAGCCGCGGCGCATGGGGACCCGCAGGACCAAGCTCTTCGTCACCCCAGGCCTCCTGTGGCCACAGCAGGCTGCCGCGCCTTCACCTCCGAGCTGCGCAGCGTCGCGTGGCCCGACAAGTTCAAGCCAGACCTGCCTCCTCGCTACGACGGCATGGCTGACCCTGCAGAGTTCATCCAGCTCTACGAGTTGGGCATCGAGGCTGCCAACGGAGACGAAAAAGTCATGGCTAACTAGTTTCCCATGGCGCTCAAGGACGGAGCCCGCACCTGGCTCCTGAATCTGGCCCCAGGCACGATCTTTTCCTGGGGCGAGATGCGCACCCGCTTCATCGCCAACTTCCAGGGTACCCGCGACCGGCCACCCGCCGTGAGCGACATGCGCCGTATCAAGCATCAACCAGGGGAAACCCTGCAGAAGTACATCCAGCGCTTCAACAACACGCGCCTCAAGATCCCCAGGGTGACGGAAGAGGCCATCATCTCAGCCTTCTCCGACGGTGTGCGCGACGTCAAGATGAAGGAGGAGCTGGCAATGCATGAAGACCTGTGCACCTCCTTGGAGCTGTTCAACTTGGTGACCAAGTGCGCCAGGGCTGAGGAGGGACGCCTCTCCGTCCTCGAGCTGCCTGCCGCGGACCCAGAAGAGAAGAAGCCCAAGGCCAAGGACGTGAAGTGCAAGGGGGCTGCCGTACTCGCGGCAGAGCCAGACACCAAGCGGGGCAGAGATCAGCCCGAATCTTATAAGGGCAGTCAGTACTGCGTGTACCACGACCTCCACACCCACAACACCAATGAATGCCGAGAGCTCCGGGCCGTGCATGAAGGAAGGGTCGGCAGACGTCCCGACCGCAGCGACCGGGGCTACGGCCGAGGAGGAGGAAGGAACGTAGGAATTCGGGAAGACCGCGGCCCGCGCCAAGGGTGGCGCGACCAACCTCGCGAGGATCGCTGGTAGGACCCGCCTCGCGAGGAAGGCTGGAGGGTCAGCCTCGCGAGGATCGCCCGCAAGGGAATGCAGGCTTCCCTCCGCTACCGCCGCAGCCAAGGAGAAATGAAGACTGTCATCAGGACGAGGGGGCTGGGGGCTTCCAGGAACCGCGTGCAATCGCCTGCATCCTGGGTGGAGCTCAAGCCCCAGCCTCTCAACACATCTTCAAGCAGTTCGCCCGCGAAGTGAATGCAGTCCTCCCCAAGCTCGAGGCCACGCGCCCCCTCAGGTGGTCGGCATGCGCCATCACGTAGAGCTCAGCAGATCAGCTCAAGTGCGCGGCCACAGCCGGAGTCCTCCCTATGCTTTGTTCCCCAATTATCAGCAACGTGCTGGTCACCAGGACCCTCATCGACGGCGGGGCAGGGCTCAACGTCCTGTCCATGGAAACATTCAACAATCTCCATGTGCCCTACAGCCAGCTTCAGCCAACCAAGCCTTTCTCCTGAATCACCGACGGCTCCACGGTCCCGATTGGGCAGGTCCGCCTTCCTGTCACCTTCGGGGCATGCGACAACTACCGCACTGAGCTCATCGACTTCAACGTCGCCCACATTCGCCTGCCATACAATGCCATCCTCGGGTACCCGGTGCTAGCCAAGTTCATGGCCATAACCCACCACGGCTACAACATCGTTAAGATGCCAGGAAGTGGCAGGGTCATCACGGTGCCCTGCGAAGAGAGAGATGCAGTGTGCTCCCTAGAGCGAGCCTTTCAGGCCGCATCACTGGAAGACCCGGACCACGGAAGCAGGAGGCTTCCCGAGGCTGCCCCCAAGAAGAAGAAGACATCGACCGGCCCGGCCCCTCAGGAGGCAGGCCCCTCAGGGCCCGCACCTGCTCAAGGGGAGCCTCCTTCCATCGCATAGGGAAGCGCGCCCGGCGCCCTCCTCAGGCAGGGCTCGGGGGCTCTCCCCTGGAGGGCCGCCGACATCGCCAAGGTCACGAGGGAGGCGCTTGGGCACCATGTGGAGGCATGTTTCAAAGCACGTTTCCCTCAAGAGGGAGCAAGGCAAGGAGGGACGAACCCTCAGGAGTTCGTCAGCAAGGCCATTCAGGAGCTACAAGAGTCAAGGGTCATGAGAGGCAGCCGCCGCTTACCCGCTGTGGCCCCCCATCCAGGCGAGGATGGTGCGTTGTGCGTCTGCATCGACATACCGGGGCTCAACCGAGCCGCGTCTCAGGAGCGCCTCTGGCCCTTGCAAGTGGGACGCTACGAGGGTCCACCCCACAGCTACGTCCGCATGCTTTATGGCTTGCCGAACGCGACTGCTGAGCACCAGCGCCTCATGAGAGCCATCCTGGAGGCTCAAGAGGTCAGGCGTTCCGCAGCCCTGGTAGAGATGGAGATGGCCCGCGAGGAGCCGCCAGCGCCTCCGGATCCTCCTGAGGCCCCTGGGCCTTGGGGCTCGTGAGGATCGGCTCCCGCAGCCCACCGAGTCTGCTACACCAACACCCCTTCGTCCCCAACATCATCAGGTGACATCTTTAAAGTTTCATTTCCGGCTGGGAGCGCCCACAGGGCCGCATTATTCCCAGGCCGCGTGGGTCCGTCCCTGCGGCATGTATCCCTTTTGTTTCATGTTCTTAGCTTACCTCATTGGGGGCGCCCCTCGGGCTGCATCATACCCAAGTCGCTCGGGCCTGACCCAGCGGCGTGTACCCTTCTTGCGTTTATCTTAGGGCTATGCTTTGGACCCACCATGCTTGTTATTTGGTGCCTTTTCCTCTCGGGTGTCAGAATCTTGGGCGTTAAAGGGGGGTGCCTGAGCATCGCGACTCAGGGCTCCTACCGGCTCTCCGGCCCTCACCCTCTGGCCTTGTCCATGGCATCGCGACCTGGCATGCCAACGACGGCTGAGACCAGCTCGAGAGCCGGGACCCGAGGACGTAGGGTTTCGACATCTAACCCAGCTTGCGCGTTAAAGGGGGGTGCCTGAGCATCGCGACTCAGGGCTCCTACCGGCTCTCCGGCCCTCACCCTCTGGTATTGTCCATGGCATCACGACCTGGCATGCCAGCGACGGCTGAGACCAGCTCGAGAGCCGGGACCCGAGGACGTAGAGCACCGGCATCTGGCCAAATTTGCAGGAACACACTCCAAGATAAGGCCCAGAGCCAGGCGCAACCCGCCTTGAGGAAGGGCCCCGTGAGTCCCGCGCGGGCTCACGAGTGACCCAATACGCCTCGCCAGGCCTTCCGTGCCTCGTTGCCTCTCCAAAGCAACTAACGGCTGACTGTCGGTTGCCACGACGAACTCTTGTACCTTTTGTGATGAGCCTGCAGGGCCCCTCCAAGGAGCATCGCCAGGTGAGGCCCTCACGGTGCCTTCTTCGCTCTCGTCCGCGCAAACCGCTTGCACGTTAAAGGGGGGGTTCCTGAGCATCGCGACTCAGGGCTCCTACCGGCTCTCCAGCCCTCACCCTCTGGCGTTGCCCACGGCATCGCGACCTGGCAAGCCAGTGATGGCTGAGACCAGCTCGAGAGCCGGGACCCGAGGACGTAGAGCATAAAGGGGAGCGAAGGCGAGGGGGAGGGAGCACACGAGGACCTCGCCAAGCAACCCCTCATCGGCCAAGGCACGGATCTAGCGCCGCACCAGGAAGCATTTCCTGACCCTCGAGATAAGTCACTGTCCGGAAACACTGGTTATCGCAGCACCGTCCCCGCACGAAGTGCAATCCCGTGTTAGCGACGCCGCTCTCCTTTCTCACTGAATGACAGCTGCTTGAGCGCTAAGGGGGACCTCCTGAGCATCGCGACTCAGGGGCTCTTACCAAACCTCGGGCCGCTCACCTCCTGGCCTTGACCACGGTATCACGACCTGGCATACCAGCGACGGCTGAAGCCGCCTTGGGACTGGGACCTATCGGCACAGAGCATCAAGCCCTCACGAGGTCCGAGAGGAGGGAACCAACCTAAAACGGAATAAGCACCTCGCACTGCTTTGCAATAAGGATCACATTGACAAACGGAGCTACCAACATCTTAGAAGCGCTCGTGGGGTATATTCTTGGCCCCCCGCAGGAAGAAAAGACGCGAATCCTAAGGAGTCCTAACTACCGGGGCCATCGCGGCAGACGCCGTCATCAACAGTGGGCCGCCCAGCACCGGCGCCAACCCCATCCAGATCAGGGGTGGCAGCGGCCTGCCGAGCCCCCCCTAGTCCGGGAGCGGCGCAGGCTTGGGGGCTCGTAGCTGTCGTCGCTCGACTGGAGTCGCAAAGAGCTCGGCGGAGTCACTGGATCCTCCGGCGCCCCGTCGCCTGAGGAGCAGCCAAGGGAGCGGTCGGCCGGCCTCTGTCTCGCCGCAGCAGGGTCCCGACCACCTCTCCTGGGGCAACACTCCAGCCGGCGACCCTCCGCATTGAAGACCTTGAAGGACATCACCGAAGCATCGTCGTATTCCAGATGGATCGCGAGGGCGCCCCTTGTCCTACAGACCCGGGTGATCTCACCCCAGCCTCGAGTCATGAAAACCTCGCCCGGGGCAACGACCGCGACCTCTGCCCCGGTCGCGAGGATGCTATAGCCGGCATTCTGCAGCCAAAGCCCCAGGGGTTCCCCCTGCCGGACGATAGAGGTGAAAAAGGGGGGAGACGAATCCAAGACTTAGGAGGCATGGCGGCGCGAAGCACGAACTCTCGGCAGGAGCCCTCGGCGTGGACTCCAGGAGGGAAGACGCACACCTTCGTGACCCGCCGGCGCCAACGGTGGCGCCGCCTGTGGCGTTCGGCATCGGCTCCTTCAGAGCCACCAATGTGCGCGTACAAGGGAAGAGGGAACCCTGGTGGTGGCCGCTCACACCAGGGTCTTGACGCTTCCTGGCGAGTGCCCTCGCCCTGACACCAGAGAGCAAGCCGCTTCTTCGGGGGAAGCGGGTCAGGATCCTCTTGGGGAGCTTTTCCCTTCTCTTCCGCAGAGAACCAGCGGATCGGAGCCATTGCAGCAAGACGGAGCAAGGCCCAGGAAGGAGGAGAAGCAGAGGGATAGACTACAAGGGTGCGTGTTCCGTACTTATAGCCGGCGAAGGCCAACCGTCGACCTCCACAATCGCAGGTAATCATGACCAACTCTGCATACAGGGACTTGTCGAGTCCATGCGGTTACCAAGGTGTCATGGGGAAGCGGAGGCCCCACGTCCAATCAACCGCCATGCGGCGCCCAAGGCCGCAGGCTGTTAGGGCCCGTGACGCTTCGCACTTGCCCTTTCGCCTCTCTGCTCAGCCATGTTCGGGCGCGCCGTGGGCCCGGGGGCTACTGTCGGCGTTCTGGGAATGGGGGTCCCCAGACTTGCCTGCCTGTGGCCTGCGGCGTGGCTCAAGGGAGGCCCAGCACAGCCCATCTTCATCAACACAAGCTCAAGACCCTCGCGAGGGGCCAAGCCTCACGGGGCGGACGACAAGGAGCTTCCTCAGGCACGGCCTCATCAGGTGGGCTCGTGAGGAGGCGGAGAGTTCTAGGCGGGGTACCTCGCGAGGTGCCCATGATGCAAGCCATGATGACCAGGGGTGCCAGTCGGGCGCCAGCCCGCGCAGTGTCCTCCTTTCCTCTTTGGTGCAAAGGGAGCAAGCGCAGGCGGGAGCATCAAGCAAAGGCATCCATTTTGGTGCAACAAGACCAAGACCAGCCTAACGGCAGGGGAGAAATCATTGTGGAGCCCAAGCAGGCGTCACCACCAGAGCCTTTGACAGGCGAGGACCAACTTTGGTCAGGATAAGTGTACCCGCTGTTCCCCTTCAAAATGGCCAATTGTTGGCGCCCTTCCCGCTCGATATTTGGGAAGAGGCCCAGGGCCTTGGCCTATAAATAGGACTAGCCACCCCCAGGGTAGAGGGGAGACTAGACCTAGCAATTGGGATCCTCACCAAGAAACCAGTAGATAGAGCGATTGAACTCCTCCTAGCAGTTCGTCGCACCAGCCAAGAACAGACCCTCGCAAGGCTGTTCTTCCTTGTATTGTTCATCATCAACCCAAGAGGCAATCCACCACACCACACACTGGAGTAGGGTATTACACCACAATGGTGGCCTGAACTAGTATAAATCTTGCGTCCCTTGTGTTGTTTTGTTTGGTAGTTTAGGTCCTAGAGATTCGGCAAGGAACAGGCAGGCAGAGGGTTGAATCTCCGCGCGCACCCCAGAGTTCGAACCTCAAGGGTCCGCCGGAACCCGAAATCCGATAGTACTTATGACCAGAAATGATTTCGCGTGTATAATCGTATTTGGTCGCTCGCCGGTCGCACATGACCTCATTTTGCCGAGTGTGTGTGCCAGGAGAGCATATCCCCGCCGATTTCTGGGTCGTGCGAGAAGGACCCCTAATGGCCCACACTCACTAGGCGACAGTTCCAAATGCCACCGCAGAAAAGGTTTTAAACCGTTTGTATAGCACAGATGCGTACCAGTGAGGTCAAAGTTACACGGAAGGGTGATGATGGACACTTGAGTTTGATAATTAATTTTGCGCTCTACAGGGCACACGATGGAAGAAACCAACTGTGTTTAATAACGTCGAAAATCGCAGTCGAGTTAGCTATACAGATCGTGTGCTATGAGATTGACAAGGTAAACAGGTTCAAGAATGGTTAATAAAATCTAAGACCCACTACAAAAAAAAGACACATACATGACATTTTGGGACGAACAAAAAAAATTCTGTCATACTTATGACACTTCTATAATGATAATTGTGACAAAACCCGGTATCATCATAGATGTGGTGGGATCCTACTTCTATGACAAAAAATCATGATAGAAAATGGGCAGAGCATCCTGGGCGGGCCGGAGACGCAACTGCATGACATTCTTTGGGCCGTCCATGACGGAAAAAACCGTGGTAGAAGCTAGGGCGAGGAAAATATCGGGGTGTTCCCGGTTACGGTGGGTGCTCGAGGCCGAGCGATGCACGGAGGTTTGCGCGTTTGGGTGCGAGGCATTGGGATCTAACTGAACCCGAGCGATCGAGCGATTCCTTTGCTACTGCTGGTAAGTGAAGTCGATCGATGCTGCCTCTGGATGAACAGTGGCCGTTGCTGGGTGGGGTTGGATGAATAGTTCATGGTGGGGGTTGCATGAACAGGACCCTGTGGTGTTGCCACTGGATGAAAAGGACCCCGATCGATCGATCCGGTTGGGCGTGGATGAATAGGACCCCCGTGGAGGGCTGGATGAACACGACCACATGGAGGGAAGGTTGAAAAGTAGCCGGTGGAGGGCTGGCTGAACAGTAGCCGATGGAGGGCTGGATGAACAGTAGCCCATGGAGGGGTGGTTGAATTGTAGCCCGTGCAGAGGGCTTGTTGAATAGTAGCCGATGGAGTAGCGCGCGGTGGAGGCTGGATGAACAGGAGCCCGTGGATGAACAATCGTAGGTGGATGCTGGAGGAGGTCGACGGTAGATGAACAGTAGCCCGTGGAGGCTGGAGGAGGTCGACAGTGGGGATGAACAGTATCCCGTGGAGTCCCGTTTTGCGGTACGCCTCACCCCTCCCGATGAACAGGACCCCCGTTTCGACCGTAGCGCTCCAACACAAGTCCGTTTCCTCTGTTTTATGGTATGCCACACCCCGCCCGATCAACAGGACCCCGTTTCGACCATAGGAGGTCCAACAGAAGTCCGTTTCCTCCGCTTTGCTGTATGCCAGACCCCTCCCAATGAACAGGATCCCGTTTCGACCACGGCCGGTCGAACACAAGGCTGTTTCCTCTATTCTATGGTACGCCAGGCCTCATTTCCATCGACTGTTCCGTCCACGCCCTCCCGATGAACACGACAATGCATTCTGTTCTGACCCAGCCGGTTGGCTCCCCATGAACACGACAACGATGTAGTTTCTCCGTTTTGACCCAGCCATGTACACGAGCCCTGGCCATACGTATGCGCGAGTAGGCATTCGAGACCCCGCCCGTATGTACGTACGTGGCCGTATTTTATTTCTTGCACCCTGGCTGCTGTACGGACGTGTACATGCTACGTGCGTGCCTCTACTATGACACGTGCGTGCCTCTACATCGATCAGTATGTACATACATGTTCGCGACCAGAATGACAACGCTATGTACGGTTCGACCAGGTGGGTCCCGACTGTCAGGCACTTCCTTGCATGCGAAGATGTAGCTGTCGGATATCGGGTTCCGGCAAAACCCTTAAGGTTCGAACTCTGGGGTGCGCGCGAAGATCTTCCCCCTACCGATCCACGTCCCAACGCCGCACTGAGAATCTAGCTAGACGATGAACAACACAAGGGACACAGGGTTTATACTGGTTCGGGCCACCGTTGTGGTGTAATAGCCTAATCCACTGTGTGGTGTGGTGGATTGCCTCAGGGGCTGATGATGAACAGTACAAAGGAAGAACAACCTCGCGAGAGGTGTTCTTGAGCTGGTGCGGTGAACTACTTGGGTGAGTTCGATCGCCTCTAGATCTGATGAGAACTCGATGCCCTCTACTGTGGTGACTATCTCTATATATAGAGGCCCTGGTCCTCTTCCCAGGTATTGAGCGGGAAGGGCGCCAACAACGGCCATTTTGAAGGGGAACAACTCGTACAAGTTATCCTGACTAAAGTTGGTCTTCGGCCGTCTGGGCTCCACGGTGACCTCCGTCCTACCGCTCTGCTGGTCTTGGTCTCGTTGCACCGAAATGGTGACCTTTGCTTGATGCCTCGATACTCCACACCTGCGCTTGCCCCCTTTGCACCAAAGAGGAAACAAGGACACTGCGCAGGCCGGCGCCCGCCTGGCGCCCACCTGGTCTCGATTATCATGGCTTGCGTCATGAGAACCTCGCGAGGTACCCTTGCCTTGATCTCTCTGCCTCCTCGCGAGCCGGCCTGGTGAGGCCGTTCCTGAGGAAGCCTTGCATTGCCTGAGGAAGCTTGAGTTGATGAAGATGGGCCATACTGGGCCACCACTTGAGCCACGCCGCAGGCCACAGGCAAGCAAGTCTGGGGACCCCCGTTCCCAGAATGCCGACAGTAGCCCCCGGGCCCAAGGCGCGCTCGGACTTGGCTTAGCAGCGAAGCAAAGGGGCAAGTGCGGAGCGCGGCGGGCCCCGACAGCCTGCGGCCTTGGTCGCCGCGTGGTGGTTCATTGGACGTGGGCATCTCCGCTTCCCCACGGTGCTTCGGCAACTCGATTTGACGAGTCCCTGCTGCATGGAAAATGAGTCATGATTACCTGTGATTGTGGAGGCCGACGGTTGGCTTCTGTTGGGCTATAAATGCGGTGGGGCGCAGGCCCCCTGCTGCACATCTCCCTTCCCCTGTCTACTTCTTCTTCCTCCTTGCTCCAGTTGCTTGCCGTGTTCCATGGCGCCAATGCAGAGGTTCTCGGCTGCGGAGAAAGGAATGGCTCGTCAGCAAGGGCCTGGCTCCCCTCCGCTTAAGCGTGGCCGAGGTCGCCCCCGCAAGCACCACGCGACTCCTGCGGTGGCTCCTCGTGGTCGTGGCAGTGGTCCTTCGCACGGCGACGGCCGCCTGGTAGGTGAGGGGAGGTGCGTTGTGGTCGCGCGGCCTCCCAGGCCGCGCTTCCACTCGGTAGAGGTGCTGCCGGAGTTTGTCGTGTGGGCGGCAGATCCGGCTGGCAACTGGCTCCAACTTCCCCGCTTCTTCGCCGGCAAACTCCTGGCTGGCAGCCCTGGCGGCCTCTAGCTCCAGGCGGCCGGCTGCTGCAGCAGGGCTTCCTGGGTCTCGGTGGAGACCTCCGTCGCCAGAAACGTGGCCTTGGCCCGCGGCTGGCAGACGTTTGCCCGCGTGCGCGGCTTTGTCTGGCGATGCACCATGCACTTCAAGTTTGACAGTGACGCGACCCTCTACGTGAGGGTGTTTGGAGAAGACGGCCGCCGTGTTGGGTGCTGCCCTAAAGACGATGACAGTGATTAGGTGCTGGGACTTTGTGACGGCTGCAACGAGGACGAAGGCGAGCCCGCCGACGCCGGCACCCGCAGCTCGCCAAGCTTCAGAGGCTCCCCCTCTGGTGACAGCTCCTCCAGCGGTGGCCGCTATCAACCACCGCACCGCCGCACTCGCTCGCCAAGCTTCAGAGGCTCCCCCTCTGGTGACAGCTCCTCCAGCGGTGGCCGCGATCAACCCCCTCACCCCCGCACTCGCTTCGAGGGTGGTAGCGGTTCATCTCGCCATCGTGCCTCGGTGAAGCGTGAGGAGGAGTCTGATTAAGCTCAGGAGGGCGGCGTGAGTCCCCCCTCTCGAGCCGTCGCCGGGCCAGCCGCGTTCATTTTGTTTATCTCCTTTTCTGCGTAGAGAGAGAGAGAGAGAAGTATGGAGCCCCATGGGGGCGTGCTGGACTATTGCCCTTAATTATTATACTATTTCTATTATTCCCAAGTTGTGTTGTGGTGTTGCGGCTGCGTGCTTGTGCACAGGAACAACTTAGCTCGAGGGGCTCGCTGCCATTTTCGCCTCGCGAGGTACCTGCCTGAGGCCTCGCCGAGCGTCTTGAAGCCTGCAAAATTTAGCTGGGAGGATATATTTTGAACCTTTGTCGTGCGGGTGACCGGCTCAGGTCCTGTGTTCGTGTCGCGATGCCCGTGGGGCATGGACTGGGAGGGGTGCTCCCTTTGTGAACTTGAGTGAGGAGGCCTCACGAAATTACGCAAGAAGGTACTCGCGAGGGTGCCCGCAAAGCCCCCTCGCGAGGCTTGCGAAAGAGAGGGCGAGTCAGGCGAAAAACAAAGACAAAGAATCACGGGCCGAGGACGGTAAAAAACACTAAAAGCAGCTCCAATAAAGTTTCAAACAAGGGTGAACAAGCCAACTGCGGAAAGTAAATGAAAAGCCGCGTCCGACACCTAATCTAGTCTTCGACATCTTCTCACTAGCGTGGAGCTAAGTGCTGCCACTGGGCGTGGGCGGGAGCCCTAGAGGCCCAAGGGCGGCACTCCGGAGACTCCGGGACGTGTACAGCCCTAGCTCATTATTACGTGAGAGTGTCATGGGCGGCGAGCTTCACAGGCATTGGCCTTCTTCACAGGCACCGGGCCTTTTCTTGGGGCGACGAGCTTCACAGGCACCGGGCCTTCTTTGCAGGCACTGGGCCCTTCTTCACAGGCGCCAGGCCTTCTTTACAGGCACTGGGCCTTACTTCAAGGGTAGATTCTCCGGAGGTGCTGAATGTTCCACGCGTTCTGAATGGCCACCCCTTCCTGGGTCTCCAAGCGCGCGGCGCCAGGTCTGGAAACATGAACAACCTTTAACGGGCCCTCCCACATGGGCAAGAGTTTGTTCAACCCTTCCCTGGAGAGCACTCGTCTGAGCACGAGGTCACCTACCTAGAGTGTTCTGGGGTGGATGTTGCGGCAGTGGTACCTCCACAGCGCCTACTGGTATCTTGCCACTCGTAGCGAGGCCTCCCGACGGTATTCCTCCCCCAGCACGAGATCCAACCCCCACATGTCGTCCTGCTGCGCTTCGTCAAACGCCAGGACCCGTGCAGAGCGACGCCTGACCACGTGAGGGAGGACCGCTTCCGCTCCGTAGACGAGGAAGAACGGGGTTTCGCCGGTCAACTTGGTGGCGGTAGTGCGGATAGACCATAGCGCAGACTGGAGCTCGTCGCACCAACCCCCGCCGTAGGCCTCCAGCTTCGTTTTGAAGGTCCTCGTCTTGAGGCCTTTCAGGACCTCTGTGTTGGCGCATTCAGCCTGGCCGTGGCTCCGAGGGTGTGCCACTAAGGCGTAGCATATCCGCGTTCCAAGGTTAGCACAATATGTTTTAAAGAGATTGTTGGGGAACTGCGAACCGTTGTCGATGATGATGCGATTAGGCACCCCGAATTGGCTCACGAGGCCCTTGATGAACTTGAATGCGGAGATAGCTGGGATGGTGCGGACAGCTTCCACCTCAGCTCACTTGGTGAACTTATTAATGGCGACGTAGAGGTAGCGATAGTCCCCTGGCGCCCGTGGAAACGGGCCCAAAATGTCCATCCCCCACACTACGAACAACCATGAGAGTGGAACGGTCTGCAGGCCCTGAGCTGGCTGATGAATCTACTTGGCGTGGAATTGACAGGCTTCGCAAGCCTTCACTAGCTCGACTGCGTCGTTGAGTGTTGTAGGCCAATAAAACCCACTGCGAAATCCCTTGCCGACGAGGCTCCGCGATGACGAGTGGTGCCCACAGTCTCCACCTTGAATGTCTGCCAACAACTCCTTCCCCTGTTCTCTGGAGATGCAACACAGGGAAACACCTCTACGCTGTTTTCGATAGAGCTCTCTGTCTTGGATACAGTAGGCCGTGGCCTGTCGGGCCACGTGTTCCGCCTCCTCTTCTTTCTCTGGTAGACTCCCTTGCATCAGGTAATCCTTGAGCTCCGCAATCCAGCATCCTTCCTGACGCTCCAGCTCCAGAAGCAAGCGTGCTCCTGAGGTCGGGCCACAGGCCGGGGCTCCTGAGGCAGGCGGTTGAGGGAGCTCCTCCCGAGGTTGCGATGTGCTTGATGGTGACGGTGCCGCCGAGGGCTTGAAGAGTCGTTCCTCGAAAATGCCAGGCTCTTGAGGCAGCCGCCTCGATGCCCTCTTGGCGATGTCATCGGCCTCATGATTGGTGCCGCGAGGCTCATGCTGCAGCTCCAGCCCAAAAACTGCTTTTCCATCTTGCGCACTTCTGCAAGATATGCCTCCATGTGTTCTTCCTTGGGCTCTTATACTTTGTTGGAGAAGTTAACGAGGAGCTGCGAGTCACCCTTGATGATGAGGCGCTTCACCCCTAGTGCAACCGCTGCCTTTAAGCCTGCTATGAGGCCCTCGTATTCTGCTATGTTGTTGGAAACCTTTTCGCCCTGCTAGACACAGAGCTGCACGGCGTAGTAGAGCTTGTCCTGAGTGGGGGATATAAGCACTGCGCCTGCCCATGTGCCATGTTGCGAGAATGCTCCATCGAAGTGCATAAACCAGCCGTCTGGTGCCTCGATTCCGGGGAAAGCGACTGATCTTCTCCTACTTCGAGCCCTGGCGCCTCTATCCATTCTGCTACAAAATCTGCAAGTGCGGCTCCTTTGACGATTCTGGCCGTGCTGAATTCTAATTGAAACGCTTGCAGCTTGATGTTCCATTGAGCGACCCTTCCAGCGGAGTTAGGAGTCCTGAGCACCCTCTCCAAACGGGTAGGCTGAGACAACCTTAACGGGGTGACCTTGGAAGTAGTGTTGCAGCTTCCGAGAGGCCACCAATAGCGCGAGCAAGAGCTTTTGGGGCATGGGGTACCATGCCCTTGCATCCCGCAGTACCGTGCTGACGAAGTACACGGGATGCTCGATGATGGTGGGCGCGCCGATGGAGCCCGCACCCTCCAGAGAGTCACGCGCCTCCTGAGGCATTTGAGCCCCCGGCTCCTGACTGCTTGGTGAGGTCCCCTCAGCCCCGGAGGCGTCTTCCTGTTGAGGCTGGTCCCCATCTGCCGAGGTCGTGGCCCTCGCAGGCCTTCCTGGCCGTGAGCTTCCGCGGTCGGGGTTGCGACCGATGCGGCCTTGACCCGACGCTCCTCCTGAACCGCCACCAGAGCTGCGCTGGCGGAGTAGCGTGTTGGGGCGAGGTAGAGCACCAAGGGCTCCTGAGGGCGTGGAGCCACCATCACTGGAGGGCTGGTTAGGTACTTCTTGAGATCCTGGAATGCTTCGTCAGCCTCTTGAGTCCATTCGAACGGACCCTTCTTCTTCATCAGCTTGAAGAAGGGCAGGGCTCGTTCCCCCAGCTTGGAGATGAAGCGTCCTAACGCGGTTACTCGCCCGATGAGCTTCTGCATTTCCCTGAGGGTTTGCGGCGGACTCATGTCGTCGATTGCCTTTACCTTCTCTGGGTTAGCCTCGATACCTCTGTGGGACACGAGGAAGCACAAAAGCTTGCCAGAAGGAACACTGAACACGCACTTCTCCGGGGTGAGCCGCAGGTCCACTTCACGAAGGCTCGCGAAGGTTTCTTCCAGGTCCTGTATCAGGGTCTTGGCCTCTCGAGACTTCACCATGATGTCGTCGACGTAGGCCTCGGCGTTTCTCCTGAGCTGCCGGCCCAAGGTGATATGAATCAGTCGCTGAAAGGTTGCGCCTGCGTTACGCAATCCAAACGGCATGCAGGTGTAGCAGTACACCCCGCACAGGGTCAGGAAGGCCGTTTTCTCCACATCTTCTACCGCCATCTTGATCTGCTGATAGCCCGAGAAGGCATCCAGAAAGCACAATAGGTCGCACTCAGTGATGGAGTCGTCAATTTGGTCGATGCAGGGGAGCAGGAACGGATCTTGAGGGAAGGCCTTGTTGAGGTTGGTGAAGTCGACGCACATGCGCTCCTTTCCTCCCTTCTTCGGCACAACAATAGGGTTGGCTAGCCATTCCGGATAGCAAACCTCGCGAATGACTCCCGCAGCTTCTAGCTTGCGGGTTTCTTGGACGATGAAGGCCTGCTTCTCGGTGGACTGCCTCCTTGCTTTCTGCTTCACGGGGCGCACATTGGGGCACACGTTCAGGTGGTGCTCGATCACCTGCCTTGGTCCTTCTGCTAGCTTCCTGGGTTCCCACGCGAACACCTCCTTGTTTGCGCGCAAGAATTTCACTAGAGCCTCCTCTTGCTCGGGGTCGAGGTTGGCGCCTATGGTGAAGGTGACGTTGGAGGATCCATCCTGATCGACTGGTACCTGCTTAGTCTCCGCCTTATCTTGGGTGAACAACTGCTTCTTCTTGGTTGGCGCAGCCCCCTTGGCCATGAGGGTGTTGGTGCTGGTGGGCTACGCCACCGCAGCCACCTTGAAGGCGAGCTTGAGCGCCTGCAGAGCATCCTTTGTATCTCCAGCTACGATGAGGACGCCGCTGCTCCCCGGCATCTTCATGAGGTTGTAGGCCTGGTGAGTCGCTGCCATGAACTGGACCAAGGCAGGGTAGCCGAGAATGGCGTTGTACGGGAAGCCTATGGGGGCGATGACGAAGTCCACCAGCTCCGTGCGGAAGTTGTCGTGGGTGCCTAAGGTCACCGGGAGGTGGATCTGCCCCAGGGAGCCGGTGGAACTGCCTCCGACGCATGAGAAGGACTTGCTGGGTAGGAGTCGCTCCAGGGGCACGTGGAGGAGGCTGAAGGCCTCCACTGAGAGCACATTGAGGCCGGCACCACCGTCGATGAGGGTCTTGGTGATGGCCACCTGGCAGATGGTGGGAGTCCACAACATCGGGAGCGCACCCGAGCATGTGGTGTTGGCGGGGTGATCGTCCAAGCTGAAGGTCAGGTCGGCCTTGGGTGCCACCCAACCCGGAGGGGCTTCGCGTCCGTGAGGGTGGCGCCGATCTGGCGGACGAACGGCTTGACGTGGTGGCTCGAGGGTGGCGCTTGCGAGCCGCCCAGGATAGCCGCAACGACCGGGGGCGCCGGCGCAGCATAATGGGCGAGGAAGAGACCGCGCAGGTCCTCCCAGGAAGCCACCGAAGCCGTTAGCAGGTGGAGCAGCCATATGCGCGGAACGCCGGTGAGGGCCATGGGAAGCCAGTTAGCCATGACCCTATCATAGCCCCCGACCTTGAGGATGGCCTCCTCATATGCTAGCAGGAAAGCTAGCGGGTCCGTCGCGCCATCATAGCGCAGTGGCATCTCTGGCTTGAACTTGTTCGGCCACCGCACCTGTCCCAAGGCGGGGGCCAAGGCTCGGAGCCCCCTAGCCCCAGTGTCAGCGTCAGCAACCGGGGCAGGTGGCACGTTGTCCGCCATGAGGGTGAAGCGCGGTGTTGATGAAGAGCGGGTCGACAAAAGAGAGAGCTCCGGTGCAGCCCTACCTGGTGCGCCAAATGTCGGATATTTGGTTCCGGCAAAACCCTTAAGGTTCGAACTCTGGTGTGCGCGCGAAGATCTTCCCCTACCGATCCACGTCCCAACGCCGCGCTGAGAATCTAGCTACACGATGAACAACACAAGGGACATAAGGTTTATACTGGTTCGGGCCACCATTGTGGTGTAATACCCTAATCCAGTGTGTGGTGTGGTGGATTGCCTTAGGGACTGATGATGAACAGTACAAAGGACGGACAGCCTCGCGAGAGGTGTTCTAGGGCTGGTGCGGTGAACTACTTGAGTGAGTTTGATCGCTTGTGGATCTGATGAGAACTCCATGCCCTCTACTGTGGTGGCTATCTCTATATATAGAGGCCCTGGTCCTCTTCCCAGGTATTGAGCGGGAAGGGCGCCAACAACGACAGTTTTGAAGGGGAACATCTAGTACAAGTTATCCTGACTATAGTTGGTCTTCGGCTGCCAAAGGTACTGGCAATGACGCCGTCTGGGCTCCACGGTGACCTCCGTCATGCCGCTCTGCTGGTCTTGGTCTCGTTGCATCGAAATGGTAACCTTTGCTTGATGCCTCGGTACTCCACGCCTGCACTTGTTCCCTTTGCACCAAAGAGGAAACAAGGACACTGCGCAGGCCGGCGCCCGCCTGGCACCCGCCTGGTCTCGATCGTCATGGCTTGCATCATGAGCACCTCGTGAGGTACCCTTGCCTTGATCTCTCCGCCTCCTCGCGAGCCGGCCTGGTGAGGCCATTCTTGAGGAAGCCTTGCGTCGTCCACCCCGCGAGGCTTGGACCCTTGCGAGGGTCTTGAGCTTGAGTTGATATAGATGGGCCGTACTGGGCCACCACCTGAGCCACGCCGCAGGCCGCAGGCAGGCAAGTCAGGGGACCCCCGTTCCCAGAATGCCGAAAGTAGATGGTGGGTCCCACCAGTCAGAGGGAAATCGTTTTTTTTGGCTGTAATATGGACGCACTTCCTTGCGTGCAAAGATGTAGCTGGTAGGTCCCAGCAGTCAGGGGGAGAAAACATTATTTTTCAGGGTAAAAAGGATGCAGTTGCATGCATGCGTCCATGGGCATGGTGCGTCTCCACAGTCAGCCTCTCACGTACAGTCATCTTCCGATGACTCTTGTTTGTTGAGCACTTTGACCACACCTTTTCGAGCGCACCAAGGTTGATTGACGACGGAGAGGCCCCAGACTAGAACGACCCGGAGATGGGGAAGACGCGACAGTGGAGTCGCAGATGGAGAGGAGTGGGAAACTTGACTTGTTCGGGTGCGCAGAAGCATTGCCACCCGCGGGAGACAGGAGCAAGAACAAATTTTGAAGAAGGAGCACGGCTGTTGGATTAACATCCAACGGTCCAGCTGCTAGAATCATTTGTTGATTAAGTTGACAAAGCCATGCGTACACGTCTGCTTAGTAGGCCCACATGTCAGCCACCAAATCTGCTGGGTCCCAGCTGTCATCGAGAGGAATAGTTTTTTTCGCATAACAAGGAGGCACTTCCTTCCATGCGAAGATACAGCCGGTGGGTCCCAACTATCAGGGGGAGCAAACAGCCTAATAAGGAGGATCTTTCCTTCCATGCGACCATGTATCCCGTGGGTCCCAGCCGTCACGCTCTCACATACAACCCTCTTCCGATGACTCTCGTTTGTTGACCACGTCGTGCCGACCGTAGCGAGGTGGTGGATGACGGCGAGGCCCCTGACTGGAACAACCCGGAGATGGGGAAGACGCGTCAGTGGAGTCGCAGATGAAGAGGAGTGGGAAACTTGACTAGTTCCGGTGCGGTGTTGGCCTACACTCGGCAGAGAATAATAGGAGGTGCGGAGTGGAGGGATGGCCTGGCCGTCGGTGGGGTAGAATTTTGCTGTGAGGCGCGCAAAACAACGCCGCTGGACGCCGGAGGCTGGAGCAGGCGGTCCCGGCAGCGCTGGGGCAAGAAGACGAGAGGTTGAAGAAGAATGTTGGCCGTTGGATGTAAATCCAACGCCTTGCTTAGGCTTCGACCTACTAGCCCACATGTCAGCCAGTCCATTTGTTTTTAGTCCATTTGGCTGGCTAGGTGAAACAATGATGTAGCATCTATGTAACTCGTTTATGTATATGGTAGAATTTAAAGCCCATTTGCATTTCTCTCGAAATCCACGGACTTGCTGGGCTGGGTGAAAATATCATGTTGGGCTCGATGGAGAAATGTTATAAAAACATAAACAAATGATTGCACATCTATTACTACATTGGTCAGTAAAATCTTTGCAAGCTTGTGTACGCAAGCACTAGGAGTTAACTTGCCAAGTTATATATAAATAATAATTATTATTATTTTGTAAGAACTTTCAATTTATGAAATAAAATATCATTTTAATTTGATGAGTTAATAGGACGTGGGGTATTACTATTTTTTAGGCTAGACATGGGACAATTGAGTTGGGTCTAGGGAAAAGTACTGGGAGAAAACTCAGTTTACATCGAAAAAGAAAGTGGAAGAAAATTCAGATATAGGATTAATGAAAACAAAAAATAAAGGAAGTGGGAAGGTCTATAAAATGGTTGGACGAACGACAGGTTTAACGGAACCTTTTGTTGTTTCTATATATATATATATGTAATAAAATAAGATATATATATATATATACTATTATTGAAGGGAAAACATAGGTTCAGTTTTGTATTCTTATAGAAAAATAGAATGGAGCTGTGTGTCGTCTTGAAAAAACAAACATAACTTGGGCTGCTGATGTTATAGACAAGCTAGGTTGGGAGGCCCAGAGGCCGCTTGATCCAAAAAACGTTGAAACATGTCGTGGGCTGCCCATGTTAAACAACAGAACCTAGGCCATGGACCTGGTGGGCCCGGGACTGTCAGCCTCTCGACGAAGAGTTGTCTCCCTATTCCTCTTATTTTAGTGACCATGTTGGGAATGACAGACGGCGGTGCTGCGGCGAGAGCACCAAGGCGTAGGATGACGTCAAGATCGCGGACCGAACGAACCAGAGCGGGGGAAGACGCAGGCGGAGGGGAGTACGAGGGTTGACTTGTTCGCATGCAGGGTGGCCGATGGAGCTCCTTGGTATCATTGTCTTCTTTCATGTTGGCGTAGGAGGGGTTTATGATGGTCTCGGCGAGGTCAACCACAGAGTCCTTCTCCTGCCCGTGCTGATGATCTTGTATTGCTTTTGGATGTCGACAAGCTTGTTGCACCAGATGGCCGAATCGTCGTGTTCTTCCTTCCCCCCACCATAGCAAAGGTGCAGTCGACGCTGCCGATGAAACGGGCGAATGCTCCAGAACCTCTGATGGCCCTACAGTAGTGGTAGACGAGAACCTCGTCTCGCACGCATACCTGGGCGACCGCGATCCGCTGGTCCCGGTCAGTAGACGAATGGATGGGCACAAGGTCTAGTCCTGCGACCTTGTGCTTTCTCGAACAGTAGGTACTGCTTGAACTCGGCGAGGCAGAGCTTCACCGAGTTTGGATCATTGGTGTACATCATATTCAACTTGGTGCCGCCATGGGACTGAACGGAGAACTCAATGGTGAACTCCTTGCTGAAGTCCATATCCAGCAGGCTTACCCCTCGGATCGCCATTGGAGTCTCATCAAGTGAACGAGTGAGTAGGCGGCTGTAGCAGTACGTTTTTCAGCTCTTGGGGAACTGGATTCAACAGTAAACTGAGTGTGTATAGGAGACAACAGTTACTACCCCTCCTTCGCCGGCTGCACGCCCGGCAGAATATGCACCCTTGGCGCATTCAAATGCCTCCATTAAGAAACCTATTCTGGCCACACACGTCGGTTCATGAGTGGTTTGTATTGGTACTGTAATAACAAGTGTTAGTGGCCACTTTACTTAAATTTAATTAGCTTTATTTAAAATATATTCTTAAAACTAGGAATGCATTGGCTCGTTCTATCAGTGCCATAGGATCAACATGCACAACAATTAGAATTATTATTCTAAGGACGCACATTATCAGCACATTTCCCGCACTTCCACACAGAAAATACTACCAAATTTGAATAGTTTGTTATGGTTGCTGTCCTCTGCATCATCATGCCGTGTTTACCAGCTTGCAAGATTCAGAACCAACAAGTAAGATTCAAATAATAAGTACAACAAAGATGCCTACACATCTCATTGATTCCTAGCTTGCAAGATTCAGAACCAACCCATTAGAGCGTTTTGATAAAGTGAATATCAGGATTAAATCCATCTTGGCTAGCCGTGTCACAATCCAAGAACTTGGCGAATGCTCTTGACCATCACAACATCTGTAGTAGAGTATTCCTATTTGCACAGATAAGAAAGAGCATGATTACTATAATAGTGGCAGTAGTTAAAGCAACCGGTGTGAGGGGCCCTATACCGCCACGACTCGATGTGGTGAACCTGCAACTCCACTCGGATGAGGCCAGCCTGGAGTTCCATGATTCAACTCATGCGCCTTTTTCTGCAGTTCACCTAAAATGAAGCAAAGATTGCATCATTCAGCTAGCAAGAAGTACTTGCTCTCGTGAGCTGGCAGGTTCTTCTTTTGTAGTTGCACTAAAATTTAGCAACATTGAGGTTGGTTGTCCTGCTCATGTAAGGTGCAACTATAATTTTCTTATCCTTTTGTGCAGTTCCACTAAAATAAAGTGCCATTGTGGTGATAGTGACGGATCATCTTGCAAAAGCTAATAAAATGTTGCACGAGATTACCGGCAGAATTTGATGGAGATTTTGGAAACTCCAACCACCATTTTGTGCAGTTCCACCAAAATTGAGAGATGTTGCCCACATGACATTTTAGTTGAACTGCACAAGACACTCATTCCAAAAAAGTGTTTTGTGCAGTTCACCAAAAGGTCACAATAGCAACAGGTGAGATGGATATCCCTATCTGCACAAAAAGATAGAAAGTAAACAGTTGTTGGTCAATAAGAATATACGAAACATGCACGAAATGAAAAGAAGCATATCAATTATGTTCATGGCAATCACGCAAGGACAGTAAAAATTTTAAAATGTCAGCAATGCTTCATGTTACTGGAAGCATTACGATCAACTATGACATTTGTCAAATATGGGATTACATTAATGGTGGCATTGCTTGTTTACCAGATACAGTAAATCAACAGCAGCTAAGGAGTTGGTTTAAGGGCATGGGACCATGGGGACACCATGTCACTCAGCAGCATAAAGAACCAACTTACTCATCATACTAGGGAAAACAACAGGAGTACCATTTGTTAACACAGTTTAATTGCATCATATCACTGCAGGCATTAGATTAACAATAACACTGGTTAGACATGTCCTTAAGGTAACATTGTGATCGCTTCATTTTATATGCGCTCTTACATTAACAACAACAAAAGGTTGGTATAAGGACATGCACAGTGGATGCATCAGCACAATGTACCTACAAGGAGGCATAAAGTGGTGATGCCGAGTTTGTTCATGCTCCGTGAGGGCAGCAAATCTAATCCTGGAGAACTTTTACTATGTGAGGGCAGCTGTCGGTGTCAAAACCGGCGGATCTCAGGTAGGGGGTCCCGAACTGTGCGTCTAGGCGGATGGTAACAGGATACAAGGGACACGATGTTTTTACCCAGGTTCGGGCCCTCTCGAGGGAGGTAAAACCCTACTCCTGCTTGATTGATATTGATGATATGGGTAGTACAAGAGTGGATCTACCACGAGATCAAGGAGGCTAAACCCTAGAAGCTAGCCTATGGTATGATTGTTGTAATGGTTGTTGTGTCCTACGGACTAAAACCCTCCGGTTTATATAGACATAGGAGAGGGCTAGGGTTACACAGAGTCGGTTACAATGGTAGGAGATCTACATATCCGTATCTCCAAGCTTGCCTTCCACGCCAAGGAAAGTCCCATCCGGACACGGGACGAAGTCTTCAATCTTGTATCTTCATAGTCTTGGAGTCCAGCGGACGATGATAGTCTGGCTGTCCGGACACCCCCTAGTCCAGGACCCCCTCAGTAGCCCCTGAACCTGGCTTCAATGACGATGAGTCTGGCGCGCATAATGTTCGGCATTGCAAGGCGGGTTCCTCCTCCAAATAATCCATAGAAGATTGCGAACACCAGGATAGTGTCCGGCTCTGCAAAATAAATTCCATATTCCACCGTAAAGAGAATAATATGTACACAAGCTCAATCTGCTGACGTGTTTTGCGGCATGACGTCATGCCACTACCAAGCCTTTTCTTGAATCGTTTTTTATTATACCACCTCAGCGCGTTTAGCGAAGCGGTTTCCTTGGCACGTCTTATCGGAGCAGAGATCGTGTTCCCCTTCTTCTGGGATTCTCATCAATACGGACGTGGGTAACCCAACCGCGCCATTGATGGTGGCACTTGGGAGATAAGCGAGTTTTACCAGGCCGGTGGGGACGCATAGTCTTCGTCCGCCTATATATAAGGGGATAAGGATCCGCCTTTTTACCCACGCCTTCTTCCTCCTTTGCTTATCCATCTCTGCGCACTCGAGCTCCAGCGCCCAAGTTCGCGCATCTCGTCTCAACCTTCTCCAACCATGTCCAGAGCGGGAGGTAAATGGTTGGCCTCCACCGTTAAGGACGAGCACATCGCCAAACTGCGCAGCGCCGGATACCTTTCCGGCGACATCGCGCACCGGCTGCCCGACAAGGGGCAGCTCATCCTCACCCATAGGCCCCATGAGAGGGTCGTATTCCTTCCCCACTTCCTCCGCGGACTGGGCTTTCCACTCCACCCCTTTGTCCGGGGGCTCATGTTCTACTACGGCCTGGATTTCCACGATCTGGCGCCGAACTTCATCCTCAACATCTCGGCGTTCATCGTCGTGTGCGAGGCCTTCCTCTGCATCCAGCCCCACTTCGGCTTGTGGCTCAAGACCTTCAGTGTCAAGCCGAAGGTAGTGAAGGGCACGCAGGCAGAGTGCGGAGGCGCCATGTTGGGCAAGATGCCCAACGTCCTCTGGTTCGAAGGGGCCTTCGTGGAGTCCGTCAAGGGGTGGCAGTCGGGGTGGTTCTACATCACCGAGCCGCGCGACCCTACGTGGGCGGTGGCCCCCGAGTTCAGATCTGGCATCCCTGTGCAGCTCACCTCCTGGAAAGAGAAGGGCTTGCTATGGGGTAGTTCGAAGGAGCTGACGGGACTCCAAGCCTGTATCCAGAAGCTGGTGAACAAGAATCTCAGGCTTGTTAATGTGGTCCAAGTCATGCTCGTCCGTCGGATTCTCCCATGCCAAGAACGGGCATTCAACCTGTGGGAGTTCGACCCGGCACAGCACCAGGCGTTGAGCGGGCTCTTCGACACGACATACGAAGGCGCCAGGAGGGTGCTGTTTAAGGGCGCCGAAGCCCCCGCCTCCGCGACGGAAGATCGCGGATTTCGCTCGCAACGTCCAGCTGACGAGGTAAGTGATTCTAACCCTTTACGGGACACTTGTTGTTAATAGTTTGACCCTAAGCGGGTTTCAATCTCCCTTTTCCTTTGACAGGACTGGATGAAGAAGGCCGTGCAGCTCATCTGCCTGGCTCCCATGCCAGAAAACCTAGTAGACGCCCGTCTGACGGGGCTGCTGGTTCCGGCACCGCACGTGGTGCCAGAGAAGAAGGCCAAGAAGGTGGCCATGGGTACTTGAAAGAGTTCCCGTTTTCAGGTGTCCGACGACTCCGAGGCGGATTCCTCCCCCGAAGATGAGGAGGAAATAGAGGACTCTCTCCCAGAGGAGGGAGAGAGGAAGAGGAAGGCTTCCCCAATAGGGGAGGCCGAAGGGTCCAAGAGGGGAAGAACTATTCACCCGGACAGCCCCGCCAACGCCAGCATTGGCGGCGAAGAGTGGCCCTCAAGGGCCAGGCCTCCGGCGAGATCGTAAGTATCCGGATTCCTGAATGATTTATGATTTCTTTTTATGTCGCATAGTGTCCTTCTAATGCCGCACACTGCCTGTAGTCCGGCCGATGATGATCTCCCCGCTTCGTCGAGCTGGTCGTTGGCTCCGTCGGATGTAGATTCCATCCCGACCGCCTCCACCCCTCGCGCCGCTGAGGACGCCGAGGTGGGGTCCCGAGAAAGGACCCATCAGGAGGAGGCTCCGGAGGCGCCACAAGGCAGCCTCCCAGACTTTGCGCTGGACTCTACGCCGGAACCTGCAGTGGTTCCAGAGTCCGGCAGGCGGCCCCTTCGCAAGAAGGGCAAGACCGTGACACCGGCGGCCCCCGTCCAACCGGAGGTGCCGGACAACTTGTTGGAGGCGCTCAAAGGCGCTTCCATCGAGGAAGAACACCGCACTATCATGAGTGCGGTGATTCAGAAGGTTCAACTTGCCAAGAGCGGGCTGACCGAAGCCTGCAGTAGCCTTCTAACAGGCTTTGAGGTAAGAAGTTAAAATTATGTAATGTAATACCGCATAGACAGTAGCCCCTGATGCTCGGTTTGGTGTTCGGAAAGAAAAGCCGGACTGAGGATCCAAAAAGATATGCGCAGGGTTGCTAAAAAGTATGTCAATATGGGTTTGCAGGCTGCGCTGCTGACCTCTGCCGCACTGACTGCGGAGGTCGGTGCATTGAAGCAGGATCTCGAGCGGTCCGAGCAAGAGCTCGGCCGTGCCAAGAAGCAGCTCGAGGACAAAGAAGGTGAGTAACACCACTTTGAATAGTTACCTTACAGAAAAGGATTTAGGTTGCAATAAAAATAACAAGGATAACGTGGATACTGCAGGGGCCACGAACGAGGTGGCGGCCCTGAAGGAGGCCGTGTCCGTGGCCGAACGCAATGCGGTCGCGGAACGAGCGGAGCGAGAGAAGCAGGAGGCACGGGTGGCGGAAGTGCGGCAAGAGCTCCAGGCGCTCATGGAAAAGCATGAGACTTTGGAGCGCGACTCAAAGACTCGAGAGTCCGAGCTTGCCTCGGCTCTCGAAAGTGCCAAAGCCGCCAAAGCCGAGGCCCATAAGGCCCTTCAGGAGATTGAGGCGGTGAAGAGAATAGCGGCGGGTAAGGCATTTTTCATGCAAAGCAAGCATGTTAATGTAAACTATCTGACACTTACCCAAATTCGGAGCTCTCCAGGGTCGTTTGTAGATCTGCCTAGCAGTGTGTCTGATGCCGCCGCGTTCTACAGAGCCGAGGAGGGGAGCTCAATGGAGAAGGTCTTCTGGTCTCAGTACGCTGAGGCCGGCCATCCGGTGTCCCCTAGCGACCAGCTGAAGCAGCTGGTCGAGCTCCACAAGGTAGCCGAGCAGGCCATGAAGGGCCTCATAGTCCGGCTGTGGCCTGGAGAGGCCATGCCTGGGAGCTACTTCGGCCTCGTGCGGCGGCTGGTGGATGCTTGCCCCTGGGTGGAGGTCGTCAAGCACTCCGCCTATATTGAAGGTGCTCGTCAGGCCCTTGCCCGCGCAAAGGTGCATTGGGGCAGGCTGGATGCGGAGAGGCTTATCACTAACGCGCCGCCAGCGGGCAAGGAGTATCGTATGCCCGAGATGTACTATAAGACTGTCCTGAAGGGTGCCCGCAAGATTGCGGATGAGTGCCCCAGAGATGTAATTATTGAGTAGACTCGCTATGTGTTATCCTGTGCGCTGAAAACTTTGTTCATATGCGCTAAGCAACGCTTGTTTAATTTAAAATATTACCTTCTGTGCGGCCGTTTACAAAACCTGAGAGATGGCAAGTCGTCGGCTTCAGCCCCCATGCCACTAGTGCTGGGGTGTTCGGGATAAACTTGAGCACTCTTGTTCCCATTTTTGGGTCCATCTAGGGAGGCGCTCAACACAACGAACAAGGCAACCGGACTTATACTGCTTGAACACTCTCACTTAGCCATAGAATTCTATAATTTTAAATTTCGGCGAAGCCCCTAGTATTCGGAAGACCGAATTCGGGGCGCTATCCACGCCTTCGTCGGACATTATCCGGTTCTTCGCTCGAAGCGGCATAAGTCTTTAGGGACCCGAAAAGACCTCTCGAACAGCGACCAGTCTCTCGCCTTATCATGCCAGTCAGTTTTAGCTTTCTCCACTGAGGCGCTCGCCCAGCTCAACCGGGGCGCAATCGCAGTGGTTCTCCCAGTGCTACCTTAGCCGACAGAACGGAACGTAAGGTACCAAAACATGGGAGCCGGGCAAACCCAACTATTGACCCAAGACATGATTCGGAGCCGATTCATATAATGCTATAAGTTCGGGGTGCCGCACTTGTGAAAGTGTTCGGACTTATCACACCATAATGCGGGGAACATAAGCCCCTGGTGTATTCGGCCGTACCAAATTGTACGGGTGCAAGATGTCATTAATGAACATATATGTAAAGTAATGCAATTATAGGCAAAAAGTGTTGCATTATTTATTCGAGGAATTCTGCTATGAGTGCGGGATGATACAAGTAGTGCGGTAAGCAAGGGATTGGACTGATTAAACATGTCCCCCTCCAGGGGTGGGCTGCGGACTAGTGTATATAATCAAATTTAATGCTGGTAATGGAGACCACCTGAGTGTTCGTCGCAGCCTTTTTCCCTCCCTGGCTGTTGCATCGTGAGTTTGGCGGGCGCACCGCCGGACAGGGCCTCTGGTGAACGGAGTCCTGTATATAAAAGGAAGGAAAATAAAAATAAGAAGAGTGACACACTTGGGAGCCCCTGGTGTGGTCGAGCCGCACTCTGGGTCTGTTGTGGTCGTGCCCCTCCCCCTATGCCCATGGTATCTCCAGAGCGTAATGATGTACGCGGAGGGTTGGTCTTGCAATCATGCGAGGGCTGGGGTTGGGGCCGCATTGCTACGCGTGCTCGGAACATGCCAGGTGGTCTTGATTGATGTTGCTCCGGGCGCGTTTGGCCGTGTCCGGTCGTTTAACGGCCGGACTCGAAAATTGCCTTAGAAGGCTGCTCTATACTTCTGCCGCGAGAGCCGCTGTATGTTCCTCCGTTCGGAGGGAGCGTTCCGTATTTCCGTTGACCGTGATGACTCCACGAGGGCCTGGCATCTTGAGCTTGAGGTATGCGTAATGCGGCACCGCGTTGAACTTTGCGAACGCGGTTCGTCCGAGCAGAGCGTTATAGCCGCTGCGGAATGGGACTATGTCGAAGATTAACTCCTCGCTCCGGAAATTATCCGGGGATCCGAAGACCACTTCCAGTGTGACTGAGCCTGTACAATTGGCCTCGACACCTGGTATGACGCCTTTGAAGGTCGTCTTTGTAGGTTTAATCCTTGAGGGGTCTATGCCCATCTTGCGCACTGTATCCTGATAAAGCAGGTTCAGGCTACTGCCGCCGTCCATCAGGACTCTCGTGAGGTGAAATCCATCGACGATTGGGTCTAAAACCAATGCGGCGAATCCGCCATGGCGGATACTGGTCGGATGGTCTCTTCGATCGAAAGTGATCGGGCAAGAGGACCATGGATTGAACTTCGGGGCGACTGGCTCCATCGCATATACGTCCCTTAGTGCACGCTTCCGCTCCCTCTTGGGTATATGGGTTGCGTATATCATGTTTACCGTCCGCACTTGTGGGGGGAAACCCTTCTGTCCTCTACTGTTCGGCGGCCGGGTCTCTTGCTTGTCATCGCTGTGCAGCCCCTTGTCGTTGTTTTCGGCAATTAACTTGCCTGCCTGCTTAAATACCCAACAATCTCTGTTGGTGTGGTTAGCTGGCTTTTCGGGGGTGCCATGTATCTGGCATGAGCGGTCGAGTATTCGGTCCAAATTGGACGGACCCGGAGTGGTTCTTTTGAATGGCTTCTTCCGCTGACCGGGTTTAGAGCCTCGGAATCCGGCGTTGACTGCCGTATCCTCATTGTTGTCGCCGTTAACGCGGCGTTTGTTTTTGTTTCGACGCGACCTGCCATTGTGGTCCTTAGTATCCGGACTGCCAGCATTCTTGCTGAGGTTGTTGCTGCGAGCTAGCCAGCTATCCTCTCCCGCACAGAAGCGGGTCATTAATGATGTGAGGGCTGCCATGGATTTCGGCTTTTCCTGTCCTAGGTGCCGGGCTAGCCACTCGTCGCGGATGTTATGTTTGAAGGCTGCTAGGGCCTCTGCATCCGGACAGTCGACGATTTGGTTTTTCTTTGTTAAGAACCGTGTCCAGAACTGTCTGGCCGATTCATCTGGCTGCTGAATTATGTGGCTTAGGTCATCGGCGTCTGGTGGTCGCACATATGTGCCCTGGAAGTTGTCGAGGAATGCAGTTTCGAGGTCCTCCCAACACCCAATTGACTCTGCGGGCAGGCTGTTAAGCCAATGCCGAGCTAGTCCTTTAAGCTTGAGCGGGAGATATTTGATAGCATGGAGATCGTCGCCGCGGGCCATATGGATATGAAGGAGATAATCCTCGATCCAAACCGCGGGGTCTGTCGTGCCATCGTAGGATTCGATGTTGACGGGTTTAAACCCTTCAGGGATTTGATGATCCATTACTTCGTCTGTGAAGCATAGTGGGTGTGCGGCGCCTCTGTATTGAGCGATGTCACGACGTAGCTCAAGAGAGCGTTGTCTGCTGTGTTCGGCCCGGCCAGAGTTGCTGTATCCGGCACGACGGTATTCGTCGTGGGTCGTGGGGCGCCCACGTGATCCATAGATAGATCTGGATTGTCTTGCCTTGTCCTCCAATATACCCCACAAGTCCGGGGCGTTCCCTCGTGGCTTCGTACTTTTTGAGCGATGCCGGGGTACGGTCTTGGTCGAGGGCCTAGGTGCCTCTCTATCGCAACCACGGGGTGGTCGGTCTGCCGTATTGTGCGCTGGTGATGAAGGTATATATGCTTCCTCCTCTAATCGGGGGAGCAACTTGCGTTGTGGGTAGCTCTTGGAGGGGCGTTCGAGTTCATATTCTTCGGCCGCGAGGACCTCGGTCCATCTGTCGGCCAGCAGGTCTTGGTCAGCTTGAAGCTGTTGCTGCTTTTTCTTTAGGCTATTTGCCGTGGCGATAAGCCTGCGTTTAAAACGCTCTTGTTCGACAGGATCCTCAGGCACGACGAATTCATCGTCGTTGAGGCTTGCCTCGTCTCCGGAGGGAGGTATGTAATTATCATCCTCGACCTCTTCGTCTACCGCTCTCTCGTGAGGGCTTGCTTCTGCATCCTCCTGTGCTGAATCTTGCTGGAGGGGGTTGTCTCGGCACTCTCTGGGGTGTTATTATCTCCGGTGCCGGAATCTCCATTCTTTCTGTGGCGGGATTTAGAGCGGCACCGTTGACGCCGGTGCTTGGGCTGTTTCTTTGAGGAATCTGCCTCCGCTGCTTCTTCGCCGTCCCCATCTTTTGTGGTGTCCACCATGTATATATCGTATGACGAGGTGGTCTTCCAGTGCCCTGTAGGCGCTGGTTCTTGATCATCTTTGGCATCGTCGTCCATACCGTCGATGTCCTCGGAGTCGTAGTCTAGCATGTCGGTTAGATCGTCGACAGTGGCTACAAAGTGGGTGGTGGGTGGGGTTTGAATTTCTTCGTCGTCCACATCCCAACCATCCTGGACATAGTCTGGCCAGGGCTCTCCAGATAGCGAGAGATGCTTTAGCGAATTTAGGATGTCGCCAAAGGGTGAGTGCTGAAAGATGTCCGCGGCGGTGAACTCCATGATCGGCGCCCAATCGGACTCGATTGGCAGGGGCGCAGGAGGTTCAGAGTCCGGCAAGGAGTCCGGCACATCGGAGTCACGAGCTTTATAAGGGACAAGGTGAGTGTTCGGCTCCATCGCCGTGGAAGTCGCAGCCCCCGAGGCGGTGTCCAGCCACCCGTCCTCGATCTGCGCGATCGGCTCCGAACTTGGGGTCGGAGCGGATTCGTGTGCGGCCACCAAGGCACCGTCCGGAGTCAGAGCTAAATCATGCCCATTGTGACAGCGCGGCACGCTCGGCTGTGGCTCGAGTCCGTAGAATATCAAGTCCCCGCGGACGTCGGCCGTGAAGTTTAGGCTTCCGAACCTGACCTGATGGCCAGGGGCGTAGCTTTCGATCTGCTCCAGATGGCCAAGTGAATTGGCCCGCTGTGCGAAGCCGCCGAATACGAAGATCTGTCTGGGGAGAAAAGTCTCACCCTGGACGGCATTGTTGATTGGAGAAGCCATCAAGCCTATCGGTGACGACACAGAGGAACTATCAATGAAAGCACCAATGTCGGTGTCAAAACTGGCGGATCTCGGGTAGGGAGTCCTCAACTGTGCGTCTAGGAGGATGGTAACAGGAGCCAAGGGACACGATGTTTTTACCCAGGTTCGGGCCCTCTCGATGGAGGTAAAACCCTACTCCTGCTTGATTGATATTGATGATATGGGTAGTACAAGAGTGGATCTACCACGAGATCAAGGAGGCTAAACCCTAGAAGCTAGCCTATGGTATGATTTTTGTAATGGTTGTAGTGTCCTACGGACTAAAACCCTCTGGTTTATATAGACACTGGAGAGGACTAGGGTTACACAGAGTCGGTTACAATGGTAGGAGATCTACATATCCGTATCGCCAAGCTTGCCTTCCACGCCAAGGAAAGTCCCATCCGGACACGGGACGAAGTCTTCAATCTTGTATCTTCATAGTCTTGGAGTCCGGCGGACGATGATAGTCCGGCTGTCCGGACACCCCCTAGTCCAGGACTCCCTCAGCAGCAAATCTAAACCTGGAGACCTTTTACTATGTGAGGGCAGCAAATCTAAACCTGGAGATCTTTTACTATGTGAGGGCATCAAATCTAATCTTGGACAAACTCTGTTGACTTGTCCACCAGCCGCCACTTTCTATCCTTTTTCCAACCAATAATAGATCTATTCCTTATTCAGTTTGTACTGAGTTTTCCAATTATGTCCCTTTTCAACCAAGAGACCGGTTGGGTATCGGGTCTCTACTACTTTCCCCCTGTTATTTCCTCTTTGAATCAAGTCCTAGATTCATGCTACTATCCCCCCTTTCTTCGTTGTTTGAACCAAGTCCTAGATTCGGATGCAAGAAGTAGCTTTACCTCTAATAATTCTAAAAATTTAGGTGGATTTGGAAGAGTTGATGGAAGTAGAAAAAGATGCACATGCAGACACATTGGGAGTTGGGGCAGTAGATCAAGGCCGCTTTCGAAGAACTTGTACCTGAGGTTCATCGGGATGTCGGCGGCGATAGGTCCGATCTGCGCACAATACGGCATGGATGAAGAAGGGTTGGAGGACCTCCCGAGCTGGAGCTATGTCGGAGAGAACGACACGGGCAGAGGATCGGGCCTCGCCTGCAGCTGTGGGTTTCCTCCCTCGGCGGTGATGACCACATGAATGATGCACCTTTTAGTCCTCTACACACACCGGCTGAAGGGATCCGGCCGGATCTGTGACCAGCGGTTAGCAGAGAGAAAATGTTGCTACTTCTGTCTTGTTTAGATCTGGAGAGGATGAGAGAATGAAGAGAGCAACCCTAGTAAACCAAGCTCTCAGGCCCCTGCGTACATATATAGTGGAGTGATTATCTTTTTCTCTCCACAACAAGCGTTTCAATTTGTGTACGTGGCATTAAAGAAAAGAAACTCTCTATTTAAGGTGACTATCTGTATGACTCCTACTTACTACTAGTAGTACTAGTATTGTTCACTTGTGCTCCCCGGCCCTCCATTCATTGAACAAGCCCACGGGTGAATAAACATACGGTACTATTATTTATATAGAATGAACAAGCACGAACTATTTTCGCGTAGTTAAAACTTGAGGGTCGGGCTTTTCCAGGGCAGTTCCTGCGGTAGTTTTCGGGTAGGCGGTTTAACAGAGAGGCGATGAGGGTGAGGGAGTGGCGGATTCAAACTTAGTGCTGGAAAGGTCGGGTTGTACGATTTGCGGAGAGTTACTACTGGAAAGACTTGTGATATTGTTGGCGTTCTGGGAACGGGGTACCCAGACTTGCCTGCCTGCGGCCTGCGGCGTGGCTCAAGGAGTCGCCCAGTATGGCCCATCTGCATCAACACATGCTCAAGACCCTCGCGAGGGGCCAAGCCTCGCGGGGTGGACGACATGAGTCTTCCTCGGGCACAGCCTCGTCAGGCTGGCCCGCGAGGAGGCGGAGAGATCAAGGCGGGGTACCTCACGAGGTGCCCGTGACGCAAGCCATGACGACTGAAGCCAGGCGGGCGCCAGGCGGGCACCGGCCTGCGCGGAGTCCTTGTTTCCTCTTTGGTGCAAAGGGGGCAAGCGCAGGCGAGAGTATCAAGCAAAGGCAACCATTTCGGTGCAACAAGACCAAGACCAGCGGAACGGCGGGATGGAGGTCATCGTGGAGCCCAAGCCGGCGTCACCGTCAGAGTCTTTGGCAGGCGAGGACCGACTTTAGTCAGGATAAGTGTACTAGATGTTACCCTTCAAAATGGCCAATTGTTGGCGCCCTTCCCGCTCAATATTCGGGAAGAGGACCAAGGCCTCGCTATATAAATAGGACTAGCCACCACAGCAGAAGGCATCTGAGAGAGAGCCACCCGCAGCTAGACATCAAGTAGGCATCCAAGAGGCCACTGAACTCACCCAAGCTGTTCACCACACCAGCTCAAGAACACCCCTCGCGAGGCTGTTCTTCCCTTGTATTATTCATCATCAGCCCCCTGAGGCAATCCGCCACACCACAAACTAGAGTAGGGTAGTACACCACAATGGTGGCCCAAACAAGTATAAACCTCGTGTCCCTTGTGTTGTTCTTCCTGTAGTTTAGACCTTGCGAGGCGATGAGACGTGGGTAGGCAGGAGGTGTGATCTCCGCGTGCACCCCAGAGTTCGAACCTTGAGGGTCTGCCGGAACCCAAAATCCGAGATTTGGTGCGCCAGGTAGGGGTGCACCGGAATCCGCCTTCCGTCGCCCTGTGTTTCGCTGCCCGTCGCATCCATGTCAGACTCTTGTCGAGCCTGCGCCGAGCACCGGGCCGCTCTCGCCACTCACGTCGCCTAGACGGCCCCCGTCGGCGGATGCCCCCGCCGTTCCCCGTCGCCTGCCGTCAACGCCGCCACCGGCCTAGTGGGGAACGAGCAGCAGGCGTCGTCCCTGCATCCTTCGGTACGGCGAGAAGGCCACACCGCCACCCCGTCGCTGACTCCAGCCGGTTCCTCATCCCACGCCCATCGCGCTCCTGCGGACGCGCACGCCGCGCTGCTCTTGGCATGGGAGCTCCTGCACTACCGTCCCGTCGACGACCTCTACGACGAGTGGCTCGCCCGCATCACCGAGCTCGTCAGCACCGCTGGGGGCTCCCCTGCACCATCCCTCTCGCTGCACCGCGCCCCGTCCTGCGCAGGCGACGAAGCTCCAGGGGTGCCTCAGCCGCCTCCCCCTCAAGAAGGCGCCTTGGCCCCAAGGCGCGTGGCCCATGGACGGAACCCACTCCGTCGGGCGCTAGCACAGCAAGAGAAGACCTGCCAAGAGATCCCTCGTCCCCAAGAAGCTGCCCGTGTGCTCCCCGCACCAGCCCGACATGAACGCGCTCCTGCTCCAGCGCGCCAAGACCCCGCGCTGCTCCTGGCGGTAGTGCACAGAGACTTCCAAGATCAAGCTCTCCGTCATGAAAGGCCTCCCACAGCCACTGCAGGCTGTCGTGCCTTCACGGTCGAGCTGCACAGCGTGGCCTCGCCGGGCAAGTACAAGCCAGATCTGCCCCCGCGCTACGATGGCACGGGTGACCTTGCGGAGTTCCTCCAGCTCTATGAGCTGGGCATTGAAGCCGCCAATGGGGACGAGAAGGTCATGGCGAACTGGTTCCCCATGGCGCTCAAGGATGATGCCTGCACCTGGCTCCTGAACCTGGCTCCTGGCACGATCTCCTCCTGGGACGAGATGCGCACCCGATTCATCGCCAACTTCCAAGGCACCCGCGACCGGCCCCCGGACATGAGCGACTTGCATCGCATCAAGCAGCAGCCTGGAGAGACCCTGCAAAAGTTCATCCAACATTTCAACAACCCTCGCCTTAAGATCCCCAGGGTGTTTGAGGAGGCCATCATCTCAGCCTTCTCCGACGGCGTGCGTGACGACAAGATGAAGGAGGAGCTTGCGATCCATGAAGACCTGTGCACCTCCCTGGAGCTGTTCAATTTGGCGACCAAGTGCGCTAGGGCCAAGGAAGGGCGCCTTTCCCTCCTTGAGCTGCCAGCTGCCGACCCAGAAGAGAAGAAGGCCAAGGTCAAGGACGTGAAGCGCAAGGGGGCTGCCGTGCTTGCAGCAGAACCGGACACCAAGCGAGGTAGGGATCAGCCTGAGTCATCCAAGGGCAGCCGGTACTGCGTGTACCACGACCTCCACACCCATAACACCAACGAATGCCAAGAGCTCAGGGCCGTGCATGACGTGCGTGCCAGCCAATGTCCCGAGCGGAACGACCGGGGCTATGGCCGAGGAGGAGGAAGAGGTGGAGGACGATGGGAAGACCGTGGCCCTCGCCAACGGTGGCGTGACCAACCTTGTGAGGACCGCTGGCAGGACCAGCCTCGCGAGGGAGGTTGGAGGGACCAGCCTTGCGAGGGAGGTTGGAGGGACCAACCTCGGGAGGATCGCCCACAAGGCAACGCGGGCCTCCCTCCTGTGCCACCACAGCCGAGGAGGAATGAATACCATCATCAGGACGAGGGGGCTGGAGGCTTCTAGGAGCCGCGTGCAATCGCTTGCATCTTGGGCGGCGCTCAGGCCCCGGCCTCTTAGCGCATCTTCAAGCAGTTTGCTCGCGAAGTGAATGCAGTCCTCCCCAAGATCGAGGCCACACGCCCTGTCAGGTGGTCAGCGTGCGCCATCACGTTCAGCTCAGCGGATCAGCTCAAGTGCGCGGCCACAGCCGGAGTCCTCCCGATGCTTTGTTCCCCAATCATCAGCAATGTGCAAGTCACCAGGACCCTCATCGATGGCGGAGCAGGGCTCAATGTCCTATCCGTCGAGACATTCAACAGTCTCCAAGTGCCATACAATCAGCTTCAGCCAACCAAGCCTTTCTCAGGAGTCACTGATGGTTCCACGGTTCCGATAGGGCAGGTCCGCCTTCCTGTTACCTTCGGGAAGCGCGACAACTACCGCACCGAGCTCATTGACTTCGATGTCGCGCACATTCGCCTGCCGTACAATGCCATCCTCGGGTACCCAGCCCTGGCCAAGTTCATGACCATGACTCATCATGGCTACAATGTCCTCAAGATGTCAGGAAGCGGTGGAGTCATCACGGTGCCTTGTGAAGAGAAGGATGCTGTGTGTTCTCTGGAACGTGCTTTTCAAGCCGCGTCAATTGAAGACCCAGATCACAGGAGCGGAAGGCTTCCCGAGGCTGTCCCTAAGAAGAAGAAGACATCGCCTGGTCCGAACCATCGGGAGACAGTCCCCTCAGGGTTCGCGCCCGTTCAGGGGGCGCCTCCTTCTGTCGCATAGGAAGGCGCGCCCGTCGCCCTCCCTAAGCAAGGCTCGGGGGCTCTCTCCTGGAGGGCCATCGACTTTGCTAAGATCACGAGGGAGGTGCTCGAGCACCACTTGGTGGCGTGTTTCAAAGCACGTTTCCCTCATGAAGGAGCAAGGCAAGGAGGGCCAAACCCTCAGGAGTTCGTCAGCGAGATCATTCAGGAGCTGCAGGAGTCAATAGTCATGAGTGGAAGCCGCCGCTTACCCGCTGTAGCTCCCCATCCAGGCGAGGATGGTGAGCTGCACGTCTGTGTCGATATACCAGTGTCGGTGTTCTCGGAACGGTGGTCCCCAAACTTGCCTGCCTGCGGCCTGCTGCGTGGCTCAAAGGGGCCCAGCACGGCCCATCTTCATCAACACAGGCTCAAGACCCTCGCGAGGGGCCAAGCCTCGCGGGGCGGACGACAAGGAGCTTCCTCAGGCACGGCCTCATCAGGCTAGCTCGCGAGGAGGCGGAGAGATCAAGGCGGGGTACCTCGCGAGGTGCCCATGACACAAGCCATGACGTCCAAGGGCGCCAGTCGGGCGCCAGCCCGCGCAGTGTCCTCCTTTCCTCTTTGGTGCAAAGGGAGTAAGCGCAGGCGAGAGCATCAAGCAAAGGCATCCATTTCGGTGCAACAAGACCAAGACCAGCCCAACGGCAGGGAGGAGGTCTGAGCCCAAGCAGGCGTCACCACTAGAGCCTTTGACAGGCGAGGACCAACTTTAGTCAGGATAAGTGTACCCGCTATTCCCCTTCAAAATGGCCAATTGTTGGCGTCCTTCCCGGTTAATATTTGGGAAGAGGCCCAGGGCCTTTGCCTATAAATAGGACTAGCCACCCCCAGGGTAGAGGCATCTAGACGGACCTGAATGAAGCAAGAGAGAGAGAAGGGCGGCTGAACTCCTCCTAGCAGTTCATCATCGCAGCTAAGGACATACCCTCGCAAGGCTATTCTTCCTTGTATTGTTCATCATCAGCCCAAGAGGCAATCCACCACACCACACACTGGAGTAGGGTACTACACCACAATGGTGGCCTGAACCAGTATAAACTCTGTGTCTCTTGTGTTGTTCCTTTCGTAGTTTAGATCTCAGCGAGCCGGCGAGGAACAGGTAGGTAGAGGGCGAAATCTCTGTGCGCACCCCAGTGTTCGAGCCTCAAGGGTCTGCCGGAACCCGAAATCCGACATTTGGCGCGCCAGGTAGGGGTGCGCCGGAATTCGTCTTCCGTCGCCATGTTCTTCTCCGACCGTCGCATCCATGTCTGACGCTCGTCGGGCTCGCGCCGAGCGCCGAGCCTCCCTCGCATCCCCGTCGCCTAGACGGCTCCCGTCGGCAGGCGCCCTCGTCGTTCCCCGACACCTGCCGTCAACGCCGCCACCGGCTCGGCCGGGAACGAGAAGCAAGCATCGTCCCAGCATCCCTCCATGGCCTCTTGGGAAGAGCCGCGCGGCCTCTCCCTCGCCCACCACGCCGCGCCGGCCTCCCCGGTCGTTGCAGCCCTCCTGGGTGACTCGCAGGCGCCACCCTCCAGTCACCACGTCAAGCCGTTCGTCCGCCGGGTCGGCGCCGCCTCCACGCGGCAAGGGGCTCCCCCGACCGGTCGGAGCCACATGCCAGGCTGGCCTTCAGCTCGGAGGACCACCCCTCCAACTCGGCCTGCTCGGGTGCGCTGCCCATGCTGTGCACCCGCACCAGCCACCAGGACTCTCATCGATGGCGGCCCAGGCCTCAGCATGCTCTCAGTCGAGGCCTTCAACCTCCTCCGCATACCCCGGGAGCGGCTGCAGCTCAGCCGGCCCTTCACGGGCATCGGGGACGGGTCATCCAGCTCCTTGGGACAGATCCGGCTCCCAGTAACTTTCGGTACCTATGACAATTTCCGCACGGAGCAGGTCGATTTCGATATCGCCCTCATCGGCCTCCCCGACAACGCCATCCTCGGCTATCCAGCACTGGCCCAATTCATGGCCGCGACTCACCCGGCGTACAACCTTATGAGGATGCCCGGGAGTAGCGGTGTCCTCACCGTGCCCGGGGACACCGGGGATGCGCTGCGAGTGCTCAGGCTCGCCTTCAAGACGGCGGCGTCGGCACAGCCCGCCAACGCGGGGACCCCCGAGCCCAAGGGGGCTGCACCAACCAAGAAGAAACAGTTGTTCACCCAAGACAAGGCGGAGACCAAGCAGATACCCGTCAACGAGGACGGGTCCACCAACGCCACTTTCACCATAGGTGCCAACCTCGGGCCCAAGCAGGAGGAAGCCCTGGTCAAGTTCCTACGCGCAAACAAGAAGGTATTCGCCTGGGAGCCCGATCAGTTGGCAGGGATCCCATGGAGCGTAATCGAACACCACCTCAACGTGTGCCCCAACGTGCACCCCGTGAAGCAGAAAGCGAGGCAGCAGTCCACTGAAAAGCAGGCCTTCATCGTCCAGGAGACCCGCAAGCTAGAAGCCGCGGGGGTCATTCGCGAGGTCCGATATCCAGATTGGTTGGCCAACCCTGTGGTTGTGCCAAAGAAGGGAGGGAAGGAGCGCATGTGTGTCGACTTCACCAACCTCAAGAAAGCATGCCCGCAAGATCCATTCCCGCTCCCTCGCATCGATCAGATCGTCGATTCCACCGCTGAGTGTGACCTGTTATGCTTCTTGGATGCCTTCTCCGGGTATCACCAGATCAAGATGGCGGTGGAAGACGTGGAGAAGACAGCCTTCCTTACCCCGTGTGGGGTGTACTGCTATACATGCATGCCGTTCGGACTATGCACATCACATTGGGCCCGCAACTCGGGAAGAACATGGAAGCTTACGTCGACGACATTGTAGTGAAGTCTCGCGAGGCCAAGACCCTGATACAAGACCTGGAGGAAACCTTCGCAAACCTCAACGCAGTGAGCCTGCGGCTCAACCAGGAGAAATGTGTGTTTGAAGTCCCCTCGGGCAAGCTCTTGGGCTTCCTCGTGTCCCACCGAGGTATCGAGGCCAACCCAGAAAAGGTCAAGGCAGTCGAGGACATGAGCCCGCCAAAGACCCTCAGAGAGATGCAGAAGCTCACTGGGAGCGTGACTGCCCTAGGGCGCTTCATCTCCAGGTTAGGGGAACGAGCGCTGCCTTTCTTCTAGCTGATGAAGAAAAAGGGCCCTTTGAATGGACTGAAGAGGCCGACAAGGTGTTCCAAGATCTCAAGAGATACCTAACCAGCCCTCTGGTGATGGTGGCCCCACGCCCTCAAGAGCCCTTGGTACTCTACCTCGCCGCCACTCCCTACTCCGCCAGCGCGGCTCTGGTGGCGGTTAGGGAGGAGCGTCGGACCAAGGCCACGGTAGCAACCCGTGTCAAGGCAAAGTAGGACCAAGAAAGACTCGTAGAGATCACTACCATGGCTGAGGAGGATCAGCCACAGCAGGGGAGCGCACCGGGAACGGAAGAGGCCCTTCCCCCAGGAAACCAGCTTCTGGAGGCTCCCCCACCTCAGGAGGTGCCACGGCCTCTGGAGGACGCCGCCAGCACCGATGCTCCAAGCCTCGTCGAGCACCCAGTATACTTCGTCAGCACATTGTTGCGGGATGCGAGGGCACGGTACCCCATGCCCCAGAAACTCCTCCTCGCGCTACTAGTGGCCTCACGCAAGCTGCAGCACTACTTTCAGGGTCACCCTATCAAGGTTCTCTTGGCATACCCCCTGGAAAGGGTGCTCAGGAGCCCAAACTCAGCCGGAAGCGTCGCCGAGTGGAAGATTGAACTGCAAGCATTTCAGCTCGAATTCAACATGACCAGAGTCATCAAGGGGGCCGCGCTAGCGGATTTCCTGGCCGAATGGACGGAGGCACCGGGCCTCAAGGCCGGCGAGGATCGATCCCTCTCACCAGGAAGCGAGGCGCCAGAAGGCTGGGTCATGTACTTCGACGGAGCGTTCTCCAGGCATGGCGCTGGGGCTGGGGCGGTGCTCATATCTCCCACTCAGGACAAGCTCTATTACGCCGTGCAACTCTGTTTCCAGCAAGGCGAAAAGGTCTCCAACAACATAGCGGAGTATGAAGGTCTGATAGCAGGCTTGAAGGCCGCGGCTGCCCTAGGGGTAAGGCGCTTTACCATCAAGGGTGATTCGCAGCTCCTCGTCAATTTCTCCAACAAATTGTACGAGCCAAAAGATGAGCACATGAGGCCTACCTCGCGGAGGTTCGCAGGATGGAAAAGCAGTTCTGGGGGTTGGAGTTGCAGCATGTGCCCCGTGGCACCAATCAGGAGGCCGATGACATCGCCACACGAGCATCCAGGCGGTTACCTCAGGAGCCTAGTGTCTTCGAGGAGCGGCTCTTCAAGCCCTCGGCCATGCCATCACTATCAAACACGGCGCAGCCTCGGGAGGAGCTCCTCCAACCACCTGCCTCGGGAGCTCCGGTCTGTCGCCCAGCCTCAGGAGCGCGCCTGCTCCTAACGATGGAGCCTCAGGAGGGTTGCTGGATCACAGAGCTCCGGAGTTACTTAACGCAAGGGACCCTGCCGGAAAAGGAGGAGGAAGCGGAGTGTGGCGCGGCAAACCTCAACGTACTGTATCAGGGATGAACAATCTACTGGAAGCGACCAAATGGTGTGTCCCTATGCTGCATACCTAGGGAGCAAGGGAAGGAGCTGCTGGCGGATATACACGGTGGAGACTGTGG
This sequence comes from Triticum aestivum, assembly GCF_018294505.1. Classification (NCBI taxonomy): domain Eukaryota; kingdom Viridiplantae; phylum Streptophyta; class Magnoliopsida; order Poales; family Poaceae; genus Triticum; species Triticum aestivum. Next base: position 205,398,394 of record NC_057807.1, on the reverse strand, counting down.
GCACCACTGGTCATCACGGACCCTCGTGGGCAAGGCATTCCACAGCGTCTTCTATTGGCCTACTACACTCAATGACGCTGTTGAACTAGTGAAGGCCTGTGAAGCTTGCCAATTCCATGCCAAGCAGATCCATCAGCCATCAGGAAGTCTACAAACTATACCCCTCTCATGGCCATTCGCAGTCTAGGGGCTGGATATCCTGGGCCCGTTCCCTAGGGTGCCGGGGGGCTATCGCTACCTCTACGTCGCCGTGGACAAGTTCACCAAGTGGGCCAAAGTGGAAGCCGTCCGCACCATCTCTGCGAGTTCAGCAGTCAAGTTCATCAAGGGCATCATGAGCCGGTTCGGGGTGCCGAACCGCATCATCACCGACAACGGTTCGCAGTTCACCAGTAACCTCTTCAAAACATACTGTGCTAACCTTGGAACGCAGATATGCTACGCTTCAGTGGCGCACCCCCGAAGCAACGGACAGGCCGAGCGTGCGAACTCGGAGGTCCTGAGGGGCCTCAAGACCAGAACATTCAAGAAGAAGCTGGAAGCCTGCGGCAGAGGCTGGTACGATGAGCTTCCGTCTGTGTTGTGGTCCATCCGCACGACCGCAACCAAGCCGACTGGAGAGACCCTGTTCTTCTTGGTCTATGGAGCTGAGGCGGTCCTCCCTCATGAGGTCAGACGTTTTTCCGCACGGGTCCTGCCGTTCGACGAAGCGCAGCAGGTCGCCATGCGGGGGATGGACCTCGTGCTGGGGGAGGAGCATCGCCGAGAAGCCGCGTTGCGAGCGGCGAGATACCAACAAGCAGTGAGGCTATACCACTGCCGCAACATCCGCCCTAGGACTCTTGAGGTAGGGGACCTCGTGCTCAGGCGGGTTCTCTCCAGGGAGGGACTGCATAAGCTCTCTCCCATGTGGGAGGCCCGTTCAAGGTTGTTCATGTTTCCAGGCCCGGCTCCGCGCGCTTGGAGACCCAGGACGGGGTGCCCGTGAAGAGGCCCGGAGCCTGTGAAGAGGGCCAATGCCCGTGAAGCTTGCTTCCCCGAAGAAAGGCCCGGAGCCTGTGAAGAAGGCCAGCGCCTGTGAAGCTCGCCGCCCGTGACACTCTCACGTAATAATGAGTTGGGGTTGTACATGCCCCGGAGTCTCAGGAGCGCCGGCCTCAGGCCCTGGGGCTCCCTCCCACACCCAGTGGCAGCACTTAGCTCCGCGCTGGTGAGAAGACGTCGAAGACTAGACTAGGTGCCGGACGCGGCTTTTTCATTTGCTTTCTGCAGTTGGCTAGTTCATTCTCATTTGAAGTTTTATTGAAGCTATCGCCGTCTTTTGACTTATGGCTCTTCGACTTGTCGCCCTCCTGCCTCGATTTCTCTTGCGCAAGGTCTCGCGAGGGGCCAGCCCGAGCGCCCTCGCGAGTGTTTCTATCCTTATCGATCAAGGTTTCACGACCCGGGTCCACTACAGGAGCACCCCTCCAGTCCGTGCCTCACGGGCACCGTGACACGAATACAGGACCTGGGTCAGTCGCCCCAACGGCTGAGGCTGGGGATTACCTACGCGCGGGCGTGCGGTCGGAAGGAACAATACCAAAATAACAGAAGCAGTACGATGATTAACAACAATAACCCAAACACGCCCCCACGGGGCCCCACACTACTGTCTTTTTGCGCAGGAAAAAGGAAAAGAAAGGACAAATCAGGCGAAGCTCGCCCTACGCCGGCCCTCAGGAAAGACTCGACCCGCCTCCGGAGCTCAGGCGGACTCCCTCTCGCGCTTCACCGAGGCGCGACGGCGGGCAGACCCGCTACCACCCTCCAAGTAGGCACGACGACGTGGAGGCTGACCGCGGCCGCTGCTAGAAGAGTCGCCGCCCGAAGAAGAACCAGTGAAGCTTGAGGAACCCTGGGCGCCGCCAACCACACGCGCGCTGTCCTCCCCGTCCTCGCCGGGGCTGGTCCCCGGCCGTGGTCGTCGTCTTCAGGGCAGCACCCTGCGCGGCGACCATCTTCCCCAAACACCCTCACGTAGAGGGTGGCATCACCGTCGAACTTGAAGTGCAGGGTGCACCGACAGCTCAAGCCACGCGCGCGGGCAAACGTCTGCCAGCAGCGGGTCAAGGCCAGGCTCCCGGCCGCGGAGACCTCCAGCGAAGCCCATGAGGCTGGGCTGCAGCAGCCATCTGCCTGGAGCCAGAGGCCGCCCGGGGCGCCAGCCGGGAGCTCACCTAGGAGGAAGTAAGGGAGTTGAAGCCGGGCGCTAGTCGGCTCCGCCGCCCACACAACAAACTCCGGTAGCACCTCCGCAGTGTGGAAGCGCGGCCTAGGGGGTCGCATGGCTGAAGCACGCCCCCCGGCCGCGGCCAGCTGCCCGTCACCGCGCGGGAAGTCACCTCCGCGACCGCGGGGAGCTGCCGTGGAGGCCACAGGGTGTTTGCGAGGGCGGCCTTGACCGCGCTTGGGTGGGGGAGAGGCAGACTCAACCTGGCGGGCCTTTCCTTTCTCTGCGGCCAAGAACTTCCTTGACGGTGCCATGGAGAAGGAGAAGCAAGAGGGGATAAATTGGAAGGGCACGCGACGTGCCATACTTAAAGCCAGGGGAGGCCAACCGACGACCTCCACGATCGTAGGTAATCATGACTCACTCTGCATTCCGGGACTTGTCAATTCGCGCAGTTGACGAGGCGTCATGGGGAAGTGGAGATGCCTGCGTCCAATCAACCACCACGCGGCGCCCAAGGCCGCAGGCTGTTAGGGCCCGCGGTGCTACGCACTTGCCCTTTCGCCTCTTTGCTCGGCCCAGTCTAGGCGCGCCTTGGGCCCGGGGGCGGCTGTCGGCGTTCTGGGAACGGGGGTCCCCAGACTTGCCTGCCTGCGGCCTGCGGCGTGGCTCAAAGGGGGCCCAGCACGGCCCATCTTCATCAACACAGGCTCAAGACCCTCGCGAGGGGCCAAGCCTCGCGGGGCGGACGACAAGGAGCTTCCTCAGGCACGGCCTCCTCAGGCTAGCTCGCGAGGAGGCGGAGAGATCAAGGCAGGGTACCTCGCGAGGTGCCCATGACGCAAGCCATGACGACCAAGGGCGCCAGTCGGGCGCCAACCCGCGCAGTGTCCTCCTTTCCTCTTTGGTGCAAAGGGAGCAAGCGCAGGTGAGAGCATCAAGCAAAGGCATCCATTTCGGTGCAACAAGACCAAGACCAGCCCAACAACAGGGAGGAGGTCATTGTGGAGCCCAAGCAGGCATCACCACCAGAGCCTTTGATAGGAGAGGACCAACTTTAGTCAGGATAAGTGTACCCGCTGTTCCCCTTCAAAATGGCCAATTGTTGGCGCCCTTCCCGCTCAATATTTGGGAAGAGGCCTAGGGCCTTTGCCTATAAATAGGACTAGCCACCCCCAGGGTAGAGGCATCTAGACGGACCTGAATCAAGCAAGAGAGAGAGAGAATGGCGGCTGAACTCCTCCTAGCAGTTTATCGTCCCAGCTAAGGGCAGACGCTCGCGAGGCTGTTCTTCCTTGTATTGTTCATCATCAGCCCAAGAGGCAATCCACCACACCACACACTGGAGTAGGGCATTACACCACAATGGTGGCCTGAACCAGTATAAACTCTGTGTCTCTTGTGTTTTTCCTTTCGTAGTTTAGATCTCAGCGAGCCGGCGAGGAACAGGTAGGTAGAGGGCGAAATCTCCGTTTGCACCCCAATGTTCGAACCTCAAGGGTCTACCGGAACCCGAAATCCGACAACCAGGACTCAACCGAGCCGCCTCTCAGGAACGCCTCTGGCCCTCACGCGTGGGACGCTGCGAGGGTCCACCCCACAGCTATGTTCGCATGCCTTCCGGCCTGCCGAACGCGGCTGCTATGCGTCAGCGCCTCATGAGGAGCATCCTGGAGGCTCAAGCGGCCAGGCATTCCATAGTCCTGGCGGAGATGGAGATGGTCCGCGAGGAGCCGCCAGCGCCTCCGGAGCCTCCCGAGGCTCCTGGGCCTGGGGGCTCGTAAAGATCGGCTTCCGCAGCGCACGCCGTCCGCTACTTCAGCATCCCTTCATCCTCAACATCATCAGGTGACATCCTTCGAGTTTCACTTTCACCTGGGAGCACCCCCCCAGGGCTGCATCATTCCCAGGCCGCGTGGGTCCGTCCCTGCGGCATGTATCCCTTTGGTTCATGTTTTTAGCTTCCTTTATTGGGGGCGCCCCTCGGGCTGTATCATCCCCATGTGGCTCGGGTCCGACCCAGCAGTGTTCGCCTTTTTCTGCGCCTATCTAAATGGATTTTCTCCTTCACGATTAACATACTTGACTTAATCACCCGCTCGATTGACACCAACTGATGGGGCTGCTCCCTAACGGCACAATGCTTGCGCATGGGCCCGACCCTGCAACGTCGACAAACCTGAATGGCTGAGCTCTGGCCGCGGCAACCCCGCCAGGCGCCACCTCACCAAGCCTTTAGTGCCTCGTCACCCTTCCAGAGCAACCAGAAGCTGGCTGACAACTGTAACGACAAACTCTCCTTTTTCTTGTGATGAGCTCGCAGGATCTCTTTAAGGAGCAGCGTCGAGCGAGGCCTTCGCAGCGTCTCCTTCGCTCTCATCCGCGCGAACCGCTTGCACGTTAAAGGGGGTTACCTGAGCATCGTGACTCATGGACTCTTACTGGCTCTCCAGCCCTCACCTCCTGGCCTTGTCCACGGCATCGCGACCTGGCATACCAGCGACGGCTAAGCTCGCTCGAGGGCTGGGACCTGAGGACGTAGAGCATGAAGGGGAGCAAAGGAGAGAGGGAAGAGGCACGAGGGGACCTCGCCAAGCAACTCCTCGGCTGCCGATGCGCGGGCCTAACGCCGCGCCAAGGGATGGCTTTTGAATCCCGAGATAAGTCATCCTCCGGAAATACTAGCTATTGCAGCACCGACCTCGCACCTAATGCAGTCTCGTTTTGGCAACGTCGTGCTCCTTTCTCACCGAACGATGGCTGCTTGAGCGCTAAAGGGGACCTCCTAAGCATCGTGACTCAGGGGCTCTTACTGGACCCCGGGCCGCTCACCTCCGAGCCTTGACCACGGCATCGCGACCTGGCATACCAGCGATGACTGAAGCATGCCTTGGGACCAGGACCTGTCAGCGTAGAGCATCAAGCCCTCACAAGGTTTGAAAGGAGGAACTAAGCTAAGACGGGACGAGCATCTCACCGCTTCACGATAAGGATCATATTAATAAATGGAACTACAGGCACCTTACAAACACCCACGGGGTGTGTTCTTCAATTCCTCACAGGGAACAGAAGGAGCAAATCCTAAAGAGCGCTAACTACACGCGCCTCCGCAAGAGACGCCATCATCAACAGTGGGCCGTCAGGCACTGGCGCCAACCCCATACAGATCAGTGGCGAGGGCGGCCTAACGAGCCCGCCCTGCTCCGAGCGCGATGCGAGCTCGGGGGCTCATAGCTGTCGCTGCTCGTCTCCAGAGTCGCGAAGAGCTTGGCAGAGTCGCTGGATCCTCCGGCACCTCCGCTACTTGAGGAGCTACTGGGGGAGCGATTGGCGAGCCTAGTCCTCGCCATGGCAGGGCCCCGGCCGCCTTTCTCGGGGCAGCATTCCAGCCGACGTCCTTCCGTGTCAAAGACCTTGAAGAACATCAGGAAGGCGCCATCGTACTCGAGGTGGATTACGAGGGCGCCACCCGTCCTGCAGACCCGGGCGATCTTGCCTCAGGCACGGGTCATGTAGACCTTGCCCGGAGCGACGACCTCGACCTCCGCTCCGGTCGCAGGGGTACTGCAGTTAGCATGCTGCAGCCAAAGCTCGATAGGCCCCCTCGATGGGATCTCGAAGGCGAAGGAGGGGGAAGGCGAATCAAAGACCGAGGAGGCATGGAGGCGTGAAGCACAAGCTCGCGAGAGGAGCCCTCAGCGTGCACTCCAGGAGGAACGACGCGCACCGCCGTAATCCGCCAGCGGCGACGGTGCCTTTGACGGTGCCGCTCGACGCCTGCGCCTTCAGGACCTTCAATCCGGGCGTACAAGGGCAATGGTAACCCAGGCGACGGCAGCTCAAATATGGCCTCGACACCTCCTGCCAAGCACCCCCTTCTCCGCGGCAAGAGACGAGCCGTTTCTTCGGTGGAAGCGGGACAGGACCCTCTCGGGGTGCCTTCCCCTTCTCTTTGGCAGAAAGCCGACGGATTGGTGCCATTGGCATGTGGTGGAGCAAGGACAAAGAAGAAGACAGAGAGTAGCAGGAAGATATGGACTGGAAAGGCTTGCGCTGTTCCGTACATATAGCCGGGGGAGGCCAACCGCCGGCCTCCACGATCACAGGTAATGAAGACCCGTTTTACATGCAGGGACTTGTCAATTCATGCGGTTGCCGAGGCGTCGTGGGGAGCAGCGACGCCCACATCCAATCAACCGCCACGCAGCGCCCAAGGTCGCAGGCTGTTGGGGCCCGAGGCGCTTCGCACTTGCCCCTTTGCTTCTCTGCTAAGCCAAGTCAAGGCGCGCCTTGGGCCCGGGGGCTACTGTCGGCGTTCTGGCAACGGGGGTACCCAGACTTGCCTACCTGCAGCCTGCGGCGTGGCTCAGGAAGAGGCCTAGTACGGACCATCTTCATGAACACATGCTCAATACCCTCGCGAGGGGCCAAGCCTCGCGGGGAGGACGACAGGAGCTTCCTCGGGCACAGCCTCGTCAGGCTGGCTCGCGAGGAGGCGGAGAGATCAAGGCGGGGTACCTCACGAGGTGCCCGTGATGCAAGCCATGACGACTGAAGCCAGGCGGGCGCCGGCCTGCGCAGAGTCCTTGTTTCCTCTTTGGTGCAAAGGGGGCAAGCGCAGGCGAGAGTATCAAGCAAAGGCAACCATTTTGGTGCAACAAGACCAAGACCAGCAGAACGGCAGGATGGAGGTCATCGTAAGCCGGCTTCACCGTCAGAGTCTTTGGCAGGCAAGGACCGACTTTAGTCAGGATAAGTGTACTAGATGTTCCCCTTCAAAATGGCCAAGTGTTGGCGCCCTTCCCGCTCAATATTTGGGAAGAGGACCAAGGCCTCGCTATATAAATAGGACTAGCCACCACAGCAGAAGGCATCTGATAGAGAGCCACCCCGCAGCTACAAATCAAGTAGGCATCCAAGAGGCCATTGAACTCACCCAAGCTATTCACCACACCAGCTCAACAACACCCCTCGCGAGGCTGTTCTTCCCTTATATTAATCATCATCAGCCCCCTGAGGCAATCCACCACACCGCAAACTAGAGTAGGGTATTACACCACAATGGTGGCCCGAACTAGCATAAACCTCGTGTCCCTTGTGTTGTTCTTCGTATAGTTTAGATCCTTGCGAGGCGACGAGACGTGGGTAGACAGGAGGTGTGATCTCCGCGTGCACCCGAGAGTTCGAACCTTGAGGGTCTGCCAGAACCCGAAATCCGACAGATATGTCTACTCACTATGGTCATGAATTACTGGCGCTATGACCGGGTGATGCCCCCCTTCGTTCCGCACTCTAATCTGGTGCATGACACGTCGACCCGGATGCTGGCTCTCCCACATGTTGGAGAAGTACGTAGTAAGAAGGAGCAAATAAAGATGAGGTATATACTACTACTACTACTCACGTCGGAGGAGTGCGAACCACGGCAGCCCAGTGAACCAGCAGTGCGAACCACGGTAGCCTAGTTAACCAGTAGTGTGAACCACGGTAGCCCAATGAACCAGCAGTAGAAAACAATGTGGTGATATAGCCATAAAAAACAATGTGCTACGGTCCAGATTGTAGCATGTACAATACTACTCCTCCCTGAGTTAGAGCTAGTTTTGGTTGAAATAGCCTCAAATTATTGATATAGGAGGGGTTAGTTTGAGTTAGTTTGCTCTAACCCAGCTAAAAAAATAGCCCGGTGAAGAGGTTCTAATTGGGTTAGTTATCCTCGGGCCCACTAAAAGAGAACTAAAAAAATCTCCCCTGCCCGCACCAGATCACTCCCCCCCTCGCACGACTCCTCTCTATTCCCCATCGGGCCGCCCACCCAAGCGCCGCTCTGCCGCTCCCCCTCTCTCTCCTCCGGCCGGCCTCTCGCTCCGGCGTCCGCCACCCTAGTCCGGCCGCCCTCTCCCTCCGGCCTTCGAAGGTCGCCCCGCTCCCCCTTCACCGGTCATTTTTCTCCCTCTGTCGTGCGCGGAGGCGGCGCATCTACCAGGGAGGTCGCGAGAGGGGTTAGTTTACTCGTTCCTTCTTTGTGTCACAACCATATCATTGATCTTGCTCGCTCTAGCACTAATTCTGATTTGGAAAAGTAGATCCTGATCAAACTTGGTATAGATTTGTGGTGCACGCATGGAATTGTTAGATGCTGCTTGAGGTAATAAATATTTCTAGAGGCCCAAAGGTTCAGTTAAACTTTCTAGGTATTTCAGTTTCAGGCTTGCATTATTTCTAGAGGCCCAAAGATTCAGTCCACCTTTCTAGGTATTTCAATTTCAAGCTTACATTATTTCTAGAGGCCCAAAGATTCAATTCACCTTTCCAGGTATTTCAGTTTCAGGCTTGCATTATTTCTAGAGGCCCAAAGATTCAGTTCACCTTTCTAGATATTTCAGTTTCAGGCTTGCATTATTTCTAGAGGCCCAAAGATTAAGTTCGCAGTCGGGGGCAAGCGGCCCTGCTACCCATGGCGGTGTTGACCTCAACTTGCCAGCGCCAGCGTCGGAGGGGTTCCCGGGGGTTGGGCTCCTCCCTGGGTGCGTGAGGGGCTCCGGGCTCCCTACCTATCGTGAATGACTTCCGTGATCAGTTAGCTAGTGCTTTGTTTCATGGAGTGTATTTTTTTATGAAGCTTAATTGACTACTTGTATGTTTAAGTGGGATATCTCATTTGTACTGACAAAGTAAAATTTATCATGTTTTGCATGCTTGATTTGTAAAGATGGTTCGTTTATGTCAATTGTGAGTGGGAGGAGGCCACACAAGAGCCGGCCACACCAAATCCGGCAGGAAATAGGGTCCAGAGTAGTCAAATGATTGAGAAAGAGCATTTATTGTCAATCTAACCCTGCCATCCATACACCTCTTTGGTTTAGAGTTAGTTCAGGGTTAGTTTAGGGTTAGAATCTAACTCTAACCTCTAACTGTGTTAGAGTTCTCCTTGTCTCGATTCATCGCCATCATACTTTCCCCATTCCTGTGTTTTCAGTATCTTGCGAATCAATGAGGCTCTTTTTTTGCGGGAAAAATCAAAGAAGCCGTTAGACTGTTTTAGGTTCGGTCATTTTTTATGAACATGTTATGTCCAAAAATTAATGAACGTGCTCCAGTTTCTACAAAAATAATCCGGTTTCATGTAATAATTCATTCATTCATTTGTTGTTCTGCGGGGGGTTTTCATGTAATTCGTGAGGTCTGAAATGTAAAGTACCCCGTCATATGCTCCGAGTCGTGCATGCACTACGACCCAGACGCTCTATGTCCCACATGTCGGCGAAAGGGAGCACGTGGAAATATCCTAGGAGTACATATAGGAGGATAAATGCATGAAAAAATATGTACTATGAAGCATAGCTGCGGTTCGAAAAGGAGACCTAAAGTGATGACAGCTATAGGTCGCACGCACCCAACTAGTGGTACTAGACATACGACTATTTTTCCCTAAAAAAAGAGGTACGAGTTCTAAGTACTCCTATTCTATCAACAAGAGTCCCATCTAACAACACGGTCAATGCTACAGCTAGATTTCCTCAGTCGTTTCTCTCTTCTAATTCTATACTCGAAACAATCTTCCCTATGGTATCGTCAGTTCTGGTGCTATCTTAGGATGATAATGTGCTAGTTCACTATGTCCACTAGTTCCATAATGAACCTTGGGATGAGCAAAGGTTGCTGAAGATTAACTAGTTCTCTTGCAATTCTGTAGGTTAAGCTCATGGTTAAGGATTTGAGCTGGGTTATATCATGAAGTCTCAAAGGGTCTAGGGATGGGTTTCTAATCTTGAGAGGTAAACATAACTCTATTGGGCTACTCTTGGTCGAGGAGGCTGCAGCAAAAATCTCTAGTGCTAGTTGGTCGCCGAAGTAGAATCCTTAGTTGAAGTGCAGCAGTTTGCTGTGGTTGTTCAGTTTACTTCCAGGCAGAATCATGAGTCTTGGACTCTAGTTGCTGTTTATGGCCCTTGTCAGGGTGAAGCCAGGGACAATTTTGTTAATTGGCTTTACAATCTGGTTATTCCTATCAATGAACACTGGTTGTTGCTTGGCGATTTTAATTTTCTTTGGTCAGTGGATAACAGAAACTTACCTGGGGGGGGATATTAATGACATGTTCATTTTTAATGAGATTATTGGTCACTTGGGCCTCCTTGAACTTCCAATTAAAGGCAGATCCTACACATGGTCCAATATGCAGGATATCCCACTTCTTGAGCAGCTGGATTGGTTCTTTACTTCTGTGGACTGGATTACTGATTACCCCATGACTGAAGTTCTGCCTTTGGCTAGGACTGCTTCAGATCATGTGCCCTGTTTAGTCTCCATCAAAACATCTATTCCAAAATCAAACCTCTTTAGGTTTGAAAACTATTGGTTTGAGCTTGACGGTTTCATGGATTGTGTTGAATCTTCCTGGAAGCAGCCCTCTCAGAAAACACACATAACTGCTAAAATTGCAGACAAATTTAAATGTTTGAGAATGTGCCTTAAGAGGTGGCAAATGAGTGTTTCTAAATTGAGATTGTTGATCAGCAAATGCAATCATGTCATCCTCCTTCTGGATGAGTTAGAGGAGTGGAGGCCTCTTTTTATTCAAGAGAGCAACTTCAGAAGAATTGTCAAAGCTCATTTGGAAAAGTTGCTGCATTTACAGTTTCTGTACTGGAAGAAGAGGTGCTCCATCAGGTACTTTAAGGTGGGGGGAGAAAACACCAAATTCTTCCATGCTATGGCTACTGAGAGGCATAGGAGGAACTATATTGCTAGTCTTAGACTACCTGATGGCTCTATAGTCTCTGACCACTCCCAAATGGCTGGAATTATCTGGAGTCATTTTAAGAATAGAATGGGCACCTCTAGAGGGATTGTGATGGGTTTTGATTTGCCTTCACTCATTTCTCCTGTATCTGGCCTTGAGGTGCTCACTAGGCATTTTGAGAAGGAGGAAATGGACAATGTGGTCAAGCATATGCCTGTGGATAAAGCACCTGGTCCTGATGGTTTCAATGGTCTGTTTTTTAAGAAATGCTGGCACCTAATTTCTGGGGATTTTTATGAGCTAGCTCAGGCTTTTTATGAAGGAACTGCTATTTTGGAAAATATCAACAGCTCTTTTATTACCCTGGTACCCAAAAAACATTCTCCTGAGGAAGTAGGGGACTATAGGCCTATCTCCCTCACCAGTATGGGGCTCAAATTTGTGTCCAAAATGGCTGCAAATAGATTTCAAGAAATGATCATGCAGTGCATCCATAAGAATCAATATGGCTTTATTAAAACCAGAACAATCCAGGATTGTTTGGGTTGGACATTTGAGTACCTACACCAATGCCACCAATCCAAGAGACCTATAGTGATCCTCAAATTGGATTTTGAAAAGGCTTTTGACTCCATTGAGCATGAAGCTATTTTTCAAATACTCAGATGTAAGGGTTTTAATGAGAAGTGGATTTCTTGGATGAAGCAACTCCTTGCCACTGGTACTTCTTCTGTTTTGCTCAATGGAGTCCCTGGGAGGAAGTTTGTTTGTAAGAAAGGTGTGAGACAGGGAGACCCTGTATCTCCCCTTCTTTTTGTTATAGCTACTGACTTGCTACAAACAGTGATTAATGATATGTTTAGGAAAGGAATTCTGCATTTACCTATACCTTGCCATGATTCAGACTACCCTGTGATCCAGTATGCTGATGATACTTTGACCATCCTCCCCGCAGACAGAGTTCAACTTCTGGCTCTGAAGAATATGTTAAAGGTGTTCTCTCAGTCCACTGGTCTGGATGTCAACTACCATAAGTCCTTCATTATCCCAATCAATGTTGACTCTGCTCAAATGGAGGATCTGGCCTCTACTTTTGTTTGCAAAATTGGAAAAATGCCATTTACATATCTGGGATTGCCTGTGGGGACCACAAGACCCAAAATGGTAGACTTCATGCCACTGGTTGACTGTATGGAGAGAAGAATGACTGCCAGTTCTTCTTTCCTTAACCAAGGAGAAAGGCTGCAGTTCCTTAACTCTGCTCTTTCCTCATTGCCTATATTTTTTATGGGTAGTCTTGCACTCCCAGCTGGTATTCTAAAGCAGTTGGAAAGAATCCAAAGGCAGTGCTTGTGGAGAAAGCATAGGGATGAGCCAGCTCCATCTCTTGCTGCCTGGGAGCTCATATGTAGGACAAATAACAGAGGAGGTCTTGGTATTCTAAATCTGGGGGTTCAGAATGTGGCTCTTCTTCTCAAGCATGCCAGTAACTTCCTAAATAAGAAAGATATTCCTTGGGTTTCCCTAGTTTGGGATTCCTATTATTTTGAAAGTATGCCCCAAGGAACTAAGGATTGTGGATCTTTTTGGTGGAGGGATATTTGCAAAGTCATGCAACAATTTAGAGACTGCTCCTGGGTGCAGATCAATGAAGGGGACACTGCTCTCTTTTGGTCTGATAATTGGAACCTTGGCTCTGAAACTTCTAGCTTGCAGTCAAGATTCCCAAGGCTTTTCTCTTTTGCCAAGGACCCCTGGATATCTGTTAAGGAAATCTTCAATACCCAGGATATGCACCATCTATTCAACCTTCCTTTATCTGCTCAGGATTTTGATGAGTTAAACCTGATAAAGGATATGATGGATTCTCACAGTAGGGACCCCAGCTCGAAGGATCTTTGGTTCTGGCAGGGCTCTTCCAAGTCTTTCAAGCCCAAGATGTTTTACTCCCACACCATTCAGTCTGAGACCTTTAATCCTTTGCTATGTTGGATTTGGAAATCCTCCTGTACACAGAAGATCAAGGTCTTTGCTTGGATGCTTATTATGGACAGGTTGAACACCAAGGATATGGTGGAGAGAAGGCACTGGCATATGGATGATGGAGTCCACTGCAGGATGTGCCCTCTGCAGGCAAGGGAAACCAGGGATCACTTATTCTTCAAGTGTAATTTCAGTATAAGGGTCTGGAACTATCTGCAGATTGATTGGACTGCTGGCACATCCATGATAGACCTGGTTACACAGGCAAGGAGAAGCTTTGATAGGCCTTTCTTCTCTGAAGTGGTGTTCATTGCTTGCTGGAATATTTGGATCATCAGGAATGCCAAAGTTTTCAGAAATGAGAGGGCTACTTTTAGTAAATGCAGGTTTGCTTTTAAGCATGATATTGGCCTCATGCAACACAGAATCAGATCTGCTTACAAGGATGACCTGCTAAAATGGATCTCTTTCCTCCCCCCCGTAGGCTAGGCTAGTAAGGCTCTCTTTCTTCTTTGTACTCTGGTTACTCCTTGTAATCAACTTGTTGTATCTGTCCTTTAAATCAATAAAGTTTTGATATGCTGTGGGGGTTTTGCCCCACAGTTCCCAGTCAAGAAAAACAAAAATCTCCAGTGCTAGTTGGTCGCCGAAGTAGAATCCTTGGTGTACCTAGTCTTGTCGGTCTTCAGTTGAGGAGAGAGGGATGAGAGGGAAAAGCATCATAGATGGGGGGATGCTTAAAGGGGGTTCTATAGTGCAGGTGCAACCAAACAGGTGCCAAAAGCCACACACAATTTCATTAGGATAAGATAGGTGATATAGTCGCATACATGCTGCCTAAGGCAAAAGTGCAACTTATATCAAAACACAAACAGATAAGAACAAGAAACACTCAACTTGGTTTCATTTGAATCATCATGTGGACTCGACTGCACATAGGGGGTACACGACTCATCCTACCCTAGGGGTCCTCGGATTTAGTAGTCGTGCTTGCTTCATCACTTTGAGAGAAAGGCGTTCGGTCTTCAGCTTCTAGGTTCTCCTAGGTGCCAATGGACATGCGACAGTCGGCTGCTTGTTGGGACATATCCTATTAATATGCCCGAGTTCACCACACCCGTGACATGTAACGGAAGCAAAAGGGTTGCTATTCAGTCTTGGGTATTGTCGTCAGGGGCCTGACGATGATCCTCTATGAGGTGGATATGGAAATCCATTCCTATGCCTTTTTCGTGGGGTTTGGTTGCGAGTTTTCTGAAGTTCCTTGATTTGCTCCTCCAGATTAAAAAGGTGGGCTTCTAGGGCAGTGATTTGCTGTTCTTGCTCGACCGCCTTCTTCTTCTCGAGGCAGTGGAGGTGCAGAAGTGAAGGGATGTGACGCCCCCGATTCAATCGTACACTAATCATGCACGCAAATGTGTACGATCAAGATCAGGGACTCACGGGAAGATATCACAACACAACTCTACAAATAAAATAAGTCATACAAGCATCATAATACAAGCCAGGGGCCTCGAGGGCTCGAATACAAGTGCTCGATCATAGACGAGTCAGTGGAAGCAACAATATCTGAGTACAGACATGAGTTAAAGAAGTTTGCCTTAAGAAGGCTAGCACAAACTGGGATACAGATCGAAAGAGGCGCAGGCCTCCTGCCTGGGATCCTCCTAAACTACTTCTGGTCGTCGTCAGCGGGCTGCACGTAGTAGTAGGCACCTCCGGGATAGTAGTCGTCGTCGACGGTGGCGTCTGGCTCCAGGGCTCCAGCATCTGGTTGCGACAACCAGGTAGAAGAGAAAAGGGAAAAGAGGGAGAAAAGCAACCGTGAGTACTCATCCAAAGTACTCGCAAGCAAGGAGCTACACTACATATGCATGGGTATATGTGTAAAGGGCCATATCGGTGGGCTGAACTGCAGAATGCCTGAATAAGAGGGGGATAGCTAATCTTGTCGAAGACTACGCTTCTGGCAGCCTCCGTCTTGCAGCATGTAGAAGAGAGTAGATTGAAGTCCTCCAAGTAGCATCTCCAAGTAGCATCTCCTTGTAGCATCTCCAAGTAGCATCTCCAGACGCATCGCATAGCATAATCCTACCCGGCAATCCTCTCCTCGTCGCCCTGTAGAAAAGCGATCACCGGGTTGTCTGTGGAACTTGGAAGGGTGTGTTTTATTAAGTATCCAGTTCTAGTTGTCATAAGGTCAAGGTACAACTCCAAGTCGTCCTGTTACCGAAGATCACGTCTATTCGAATAGATTAACTTCCCTGCAGGGGTGCACCACATAACCCAACACGCTTGATCCCATTTGGCCGGACACACTTTCCTGGGTCATGCCCGGTCGCGGAAGATCAACACGTCGCAGCCCCACCTAGGCAAAACAGAGAGGCTAGCACGCCGGTCTAAACCTAAGCGCACAGGGGTCTGGGCCCATCGCCCATAGCACACCTGCACGTTGCGTGGGCGGCCGGAAGCAGAACTAGCCCCCTTAATACAAGAGCAGGCTTACGTTCCAATCCGGCGCGCGCCGCTCCGTCGCTGACGTCTGAAGTGCTTCGGCTGATACCACGACGCCGGGA
Source organism: Triticum aestivum (assembly GCF_018294505.1). Classification (NCBI taxonomy): domain Eukaryota; kingdom Viridiplantae; phylum Streptophyta; class Magnoliopsida; order Poales; family Poaceae; genus Triticum; species Triticum aestivum. Next base: position 205,382,877 of record NC_057807.1, on the reverse strand, counting down.
TACCCATAACTACTCCCGCGTAGATGGTTAGTGCGTATAGGCCAGTAGCCAGACTCAGATCAAATACCAAGATCTCGTTAAGCGTGTTAAGTATCCGCGAATGCCGAACAAGGCCAGGCCCACCTGTCTCCTAGGTGGTCTCAACCTGCCCTGTCGCTCCGCCACAAAGTAACAGTCGGGGGCCGTCGGGAACTCAGGCCCACCACTACCTGGATGGAGCCACCTGCCCCTTCAGCCCCCATCTCCAAACAGTATCACCAGTAATGTAACAGTGTAAAGTATATAGTATATGCCCGTGATCACCTCCCGAAGTGATCACAGCCCAGTAGTATAGCATGGCAGACGGACAAGAGTGTAGGGTCACTGATGGAACACTAGCATCCTATACTAAGCATTTAGGATTGCGGGTAAGGTATCAATGACTGTAGCAACAATGACAGGCTATGCATCAGAATAGGATTAACGGAAAGCAGTAACATGCTACACTACTCTAATGCAAGCAGTATAGAGAAGAGTAGGCGATATCTGGTGATCAAAGGGGGGGCTTGCCTGGTTGCTCTGGCAAGAGAGAGGGTCGTCAACTCCGTAGTCGAACTGGTCAGCAGCAGCGTCGGTCTCGTAGTCTACCGGAGAGAAGAGGGGGAAGAAATAATGAATACAGAGCAAACAAAGTACCACAAAATATATCAAGGCAATACGCGGTGTTCGGTGTGCCCTAACGCGGTAGTAGGTGATACCGGTGAAGGGGGGAAAACCCCCGGGAAAGTATTCCCGGTGTTTCGTGTTTTCGGGCAGAGGAGCCGGAGGGGGAAAGTTGCGGGTTCGATAGGTTAGGGGTGTGTGGCGGACGAACGGACCGCGTATCCGGATTCGTCTCGTCGTTCTGAGCAACTTTCATGTTGAAAATATTTTAATCCGAGTTACGGATTAAAAGATATGATTTTCTAAATAATTTATTAATTTCTAGAATTTAATTAATTCGAAAATGATTTAATGACATCAGCATGATGTCATGCTGACATCAGCAGTCAACAGAGTTGACTGGTCAACCTGACTTGTGGGTCCCATTCGTCATTGACTGATTAGTCTAATTAGGGTTTAATTAAACTATCTACTTAATTAGATTAATTAAACATGATTAATTAACTTAATTAATTCATTAACTATTTTAATTATTAATCCATTAATTAATTAGTTATATATTTATTTTTATTTCGTTTTTTTTCTCAGGGGTGTGGGCCCTGTTTGTCATTGGCCCAGAGGCAACTAACAGTGTTTAGTTACTCTAAAAAATATATTAATTAGTGATGTGGGGCCAGGCTATCAGTGAGTCATTTTTTTCAAAGTTTATTTAACCAAAAAAACACTAATTGGCAAGGTGGGGCCCGGTGTCAGGGAGTTAGGGGGGTCATTAGCGCATCGCTAATGAGGCCACGTCAGTGGCTAACGGCGGTGATGGCAGAATGCGCCGGCGGTGGCCATTCAGTGGACTCCAGCCACTATGTGGCCCGGCGACGGTTCCCACGGCACGTGCTCGATGTTGCGTGTCGATTGTTGACCGCGGCTCGTGCGGGGGCTGCCGGAATCGACGGGGGCGACGGCGTGCAGTGGCGGCGACGTTGGAGAGCACGGAGGGAGGCGGTTGCAGGGGCGGCCCGAGCGGTAGAGCTCCGGCGGGCGCGCGGTCGCGGGACAGAGGTTGGGCGCGGGCGAAGTGAGGGCGCCGAGAAGGGACGCGGTTCGCGGGCGCGCGCGTCGGACGTGGCCGGCGCTACACGGGCGCGACCGGCGCGTGGCCACGGCGGGGTGAGGCGCGGGGTGTGGTGGACGCATCGGGGCAGAGGGGGAAGAGGAGGACGGACGACGGCTCACCCCCATTGCAGGGGAACGCCGGCGAGGCTCGGAGGAGCCGCGGTTGAGGAGGAGGTCGAGGACGACGCAGTGATGAGGACGAGGCGGCGGGGCGACGTCGGGATGAGGTGGCGGGGAGCGGCGATGACGCGGCGTCGAGGCTCGGGGCGCCGCGGGGTCGAGCCCCCGATTCAGCTCGGGTCGAGGGGGCGGGTGCCCATGTGGGAGGCGAGACGGAGCAGGCTACGGGGCGGAGTCGGGAATGGGCACCGGCGTCAGGGCACGAGGCAGCGCGGGATGGGGTCCTCCCCGATCCAGATCCAGGCGAGTGTGGGGGAAGACGAGGGAGAGAGTGGGGTTCGTGGGAGGGAGTGGGGATAGTGGTTAGGGTTCCCCCCCCCCTCGTGGGGATAAGGCAGGGGTGGGTCGGCCGGCTGGTTGGATGGCCAGCTGGGCCGTTTGGCCCAGTTGGTCAGGGGGGCTCTTCTTCTTTTTTTTTGTAGTTTTGTTTTTTTTGTTTTTTTTGTTTTTCCTTTTCTTTATTTTCTCTACTGTTTTAGCTCATTTTAAAAATATAGGACTTATATAAAAACATGGTTTCTTCATGACAAATAGTTAGGGAATATTTTCAACACATCAAACATATTAGTTTTGACTTTTGAAAACTTTAATTGTTTTAACTTTAATTCAAATTTAGAATTTGAACCTATTTCGATCTAACGTGGGATTATCAACAATAATCGAGGTGACGTGGCATCGTTAACACGGGATTACTGTAGCCTGATTACCCGGGCGTCACAAGGGAGATCTTGGCGAGCCTTGAGAAATGCTTCGGTAAGGTGGCATAGAAGGCAGTTTCCTGCGTTGACGAAACGGATCTGGTACTTGAGGGTTGGATCCTCCTCTTCTGGGGAAATCATCACTTGAGTCGGAGCTCCAAATCCGCTCTTGCCAGACAGGTAGTAGGTGGCATGTTCTTCTTTCATTTCTGGAAGGAGGTCTCGAAGACGGAGGAGTGCTTCGTATGCCACTTGCTGAATGGCTAGGTCTCTTGTTGGCATAGGTGGTCCAACAAAGAACCACCCCTGAGGTGAGGTCTTGGCAGGCACAAAAACCTTGGCGTAGAACTCCTTCTCGAACACATCATTTTCCAGTTCGTGCAGGGTGTATATGGGTAGCAAGGGATAGTTGCATTGTTGGAGGCAATCTCTTAGGAGTGATGGAAATCATGTCGTAAGGAGTCTCAAGGGAGCGACGACCATCTACAAAGGTTGAATGGGAGAGGTCAATAAGGGAAATATATTTTGGGTTGGGTAAGCTTTAGAAAAGAAGAGAAGTTTAGATGGTCTCAAGATAACTAACGTCCATGCTAACTAGGGCTTCCTACAGTCAGGATGGCTCTGGTACCAGCTCTGTGGGGACCCCGACTCATAAGTCAAGATCACCGAATGCATGTGTATAGTGATCCCAGAGATCAATGCTCACTGAACACACAGAAGCTGAATAGCAAGAGTCTTACATCCATACATACCGTCTTACACAAATTACGACCATTATGGTCAAGTCTTACATTGATAAAGCCTTAAAGGCTGAACAACAAATGAAACACAAGCAGCAGAAATCTTCATCGATAAGTAGATCCCATGCCATCTGCCTTAACCCTACAGGCATTGTGACTGGGAAGTGTCCTAGTTCGCGTGTTCGTCTCCAAAGAACTCTTCCCGAACTCCTGTTCTTCCATGCATGGTCAATTAAATAACCAGTGGCAAGCCAATGAGTACTTTGAATGTACTCGCAAGCAACCCATGTTTTGGTCCAAGATGTAACAATGCATGATATAGGTAAATTTTGTAGAAAGCTAGTTTTGAGTGCAATGACATGTTCAACAACTTGTAAGACATGCATCAGGAGAATTCAAGTAACCATGAGGACAGGTTACAGATATCAACATAAATAGAGCGGGCATCAACCCAACTCAATCATCGTGTCAAGCCATCTGACTTAACCCAAATAGTTTTATCGACACACACACACGGTTTGTAAACTCTGGACGTAGTTTAAGCAGCACCGCCCAACTGTCCTTGACCATGGACACGACTATTCGAATAGTTTTACACTCTACAGAGGTTGCACACTTTACCCACAAGATCCGGGGAGCTTCTGTGTCATCCACGACGCGCGATACCTCAAGTACCCGGGGTAAGCACCCAATCACTAACTTTCCCTAGCCGACGCTAACAAGGAGTCCACTCATTGTTCCGTATCCTCACGATGTACATCATACGAGACTCACTCGAGATCGTATCATCCGAGAGGGGACACAACGGTGTATCCGGTGCCCTGTGAAAACAGTCATGGCCGCCCTACCTAGCACGACCCCGTCCCGAGAGAGAGCACCAACTCTCCGCCGTCACTAGTAATGCAGGGTCCAAGCTAGTATCGGCCTAGGTAATCAATAATGCCCTTTCCCATACAAGGGTAGAGTGGTTGCGCATGTAAGGTTGGGAGAGTCGACAAATCTTAAATCTAATCCGTTTTCGAAAACAACACATACTTGCCTCGGTACACCACTTCGTCATCAAGTGGTTACCCATCTCATCATCTCCCTCGGGCATAAGTTGCACCCGACGGGGTTTTCAGAAAGTCTTTTGAAAATACCTTGTCTCCTTCACCATGCATATAGCGGCCCCTTTTTGCATAGCATCTACTTTAGCATCCTACCTACTCCCACCGGCATAACCCTCATAAGAAGGTAGGTTCATGCACAATGCAAGTATCAACGAGGAAGTAACGGTGGAAAACCACCCCACGTGGTCATCACAGTATCATGTTTCCGATGCAAGCAATAAAGGTGTTAAATGACATGCATAAAAAGCGTTTCATAGACATGGTCAAAGGGATGCTTGCCTGGTCTTCAAAGTCTTCCAGTCCTTCTCCTTCTTCTTATCCAACTACTTCGTCAAATACGGGATCTATTCGTCGCAAAAGAAATGACGGGAAAATAAGGTAATAGTAAAACAGAAAAATCAAAGTGCTCAGAAAAATATCAACTTATTTTTGATAAATACTAGGGGGAAATCTAAGAAGGGGAAAATTCCTAGTTTTGGATTTGGAGTTAAGGAATAGTGGAAATGGATTTTCAAAGAAGGATTTAAATGCACAAATTTGAATTTAAATTTGAACAGTACAGAAAGTGTGGTGGATGTGCATGAATGTTACATCAATAAATAGGTTGAATTATTCTAAGATTTTAGGAGTTGGAATTATTCCTAAATATTTTATCCTGTGGAATTTTTTATAAAATAGACAGAAAAAGAAAAAGAAAAGTGGCACTGTGCCACTGGGCCAGAAAGGCCATAGTGCAGCAGGCCCAGAGGGGATTCAGCTCGCGCGGGGCTGCCACGTCGAAGGCGTAAAGGCAAAATACGCCTTCAGCCGTCGCAGCGAAACGGTTCGCGCGCGCGTGCGTTTTAAACCTGACGGGTGGGGCCCACCCGTCAGTATGTGAGTATGACTGACGTGCCCCACGGCCGTCGTCTTCAACCTTGGGTCAGAGAGGGCGGTGAGCTCACCGGCGCTGCTGTGGTCGACGGCGAGGCGATCTAAGGGCACCGGCGTGCTCAGGGCGGAGTCACCGTTCGGGTGGAGGTGGAGGCGGTTGCCGGAGTGCAGGGGTTCGCCGGCGACGAGGAAGCCGACGGAAGGGCCTCGGGAGGAGCCTGGTTAGCTCGTTCCGATCTGCAATAGGAGCGGGAGAAAGAGGGGAATGGGTCAGTGAGGTGAGGCGGTTCCAGACCGAGAGAGAGAGAGGGCAAAGGAGGCATGTACCACAAGATCGACGGCGACCCGAAGCGGCGGAGCTCGAGCTTGATCTCAAGCTTGGGCGGCTCTAGGGATGAACGGGAGGCCCAGTGGGGCTATTTGGAGTAGGAGGGGACGAGTGGTGGCGAGAGGAGGGCTCGGGGATGCCTTATATAGGCAAGCGGCGGTCCGCCATGGGCTCGCACACCGGCGAGCTCGTGCTCGTAGCTACGGGCCTCGGGAGGGTGCTGCGTCGAGTCTAGGGCGTTCGTGGGAGTCGACTACGCCCAGGGGGAGAAGAGAGGGAGCGGGAAACGAGGCAGAGCGGGTCCCCATCATGGGCAATGACTGGCGCGCTCGGGCGGCGCTCTGTCCGCATGCGAGGAGAGCCGGAGAGGGAGAGAGAGGAGGGGACCGACAGTGCAGCGTGTCATGGACGTCGAGATGCATTGTCTGGCGCGCTGGGGAAGGCCCGAGGTGGCCGGAGGCGGTTGGAAGGGGGCGGCTATAGTGTGGGAGCACACTGTAGCGCGCTCCATAGCGCCAAATGGCCGGCGTGGTCATTTTCTATGCATGTGGTCACGGCCAAAGGTGTCTGGTAGCTCTAGGAGGGAGTAAATAAGTAGGAGATGTCCTTGGATGCCCTGGGTGGCTAGTAGGAGGAGAGAGAGGGAGAAGAAGAGGGAGAAATGGGCTGTCGAGAGAGAGAAAGTGGGGTTTTACCCATCCAATAATTGAGCTGTGGGTTTGCCATTGTTACTGGGGGTGAAAGGGGACTAGGAGGGGTTGTGGTAAAAAGTGGAGCTCATGGAGATTAGTGTAAGAGCCCCAAACAGGGTTTTTAGTTAACATGCAGAAGGTGTTTGATATGGTTTTGGGATACTTGCACTAATTTACTTCTTGTGGCACTTGGCAGGGATGTTTTTCATGACAAAATGACAGGGAAAAAGGAAGATGAGCTCATTTGGAGGAGTTTGATAATGAAACTTTGGCAAACCCTAGAAATTAGCAGAAATGAACTTGTGTAGATCTAGTTGAGCAAATCACTTCTCCTTGATGCACCACTTGGTGTAGTCGCCTCATTTGGTCATGTGAACATGCTCACCAAAGTTGGGGTCAAGGAGAGAAAGTTGGTAGTACAAAGTTGTTCAAATTTGATTTTGGTCAGAGAGGGTTTTGGGGCATTTTGGTGAACCAAAATGACTTTAATTGACATGAGGCTTAGCAACGTGATCACAATATGCATTTGTGACTTGCTGGATTTTCCTTGGATTTTTCTGAAAATATTTCCTGTACAAATATTTCAAATCCTTGAAATTTGCAGAAATGGTTTTGAGGGGATTTCATGGGGTTATACTATTCTCCATGACATGATACTTGTCAAGATCATCAAACATGTCATATGTGGCATGCTAGAATTTTCTTGGAATTTTTGGAGAATATTTCCTTTGTAAATATTTAAAAAGCTTGAAATATCCAGAAAGGGTTTTTGAGGGGTTTTACCAATATTTTGAACATGACCATGTGTTGAAACTCTTATATATGGACAATATATGTCCACTGAGTTTCCCTAAATTTTCACAAATATTTTTAAAATATTAAAATAATTTTAACCTATTAAAGACCATTTCTGGCCTAAAGGAAAAGCCTTTAAATAAAATAGGAAGATAACTTTTAAAATTATACTTTTGTGGTTTTGGGGAGTCTTATATCTAATAGGATTCAAATATACTCTTTGAAAGATTTTTCATACCCCAAATCAAGTACTTGCAGTGCAAACCTCAATTCAGGGGTTTTTGGAAAACCAAATTTAGAAAATACTTTTTGGCCAAATTATTTTTGTAAGAAATTCTATATTGTACTATACACATGGTATGATCATTGGGCAGAAGTTTTGGATCAAGGAAAGGAAGTATAGAAGGTGAAGCTCTGTTGACTTTTAAGAGCACTTGAAAACAGAGAGAGAAAACCAACTCAAATAAGAAGTCAAATAATGCAAAAGTTTTTGTCAAACCACACTTTATCATGATTTATCATCTGAAGTGTTGTGCCCTGAAAATCAAGGTGTGACAGACCTATCCCCCTTACAAGAATCTCGTCCCCGAGATTCCCAAACTAGGCGCGGAAAGGAGTATGGAAACTTGGATTCGGGGTAGTCTCCACGTCCTCATACTGCTCTTGTGTCCGTGTGGTGCTCCATTGAACCTTGAGGTACTTGATGGTGTGGCTTCGTGTATGACACTCTTCTAGATCCAGGTTGGTAATGGGTAGCTCGCGGTAGGTCAGATTGGGCTAGGGGTCGATGGATCGATGGTCAATGCCCTCGTAGAGATCGGGCAAGTTAGGAAGTTGGAAACACTCCCGGGGTTGCGATGCATGGAAAGCATTGTGCACATCAGGTAACTTAGGTGGCAACTCCAGCTGGTAGCTGTCTTCTCTTCGTCTCGTAGTGATCTGAGAAGGGGTTGTTAAGTTTTTGGAGTGATCACGAAGGGGGCTGATGAATCTTGGTGCGGGTCTCCTTGTGATGGAAATGCTTGGTTCCTTAGAGAGAAGTGGCTTGCAGATACACCTAGTCTTCGACGCGGATGTTTACTTCTTGATGATGGTGGTAGGTGTAGTTCTTCCTCCTTGGCATGGCGGTCTTCAAATGTTCCTTTACTAGCTGAACGGCTCTTCTTCCGTCTTCGGGTGGACAGGTAGGTCACCAAATGATGATGACAACTATCTTGTCTAAGCACTCCATGAAGACTTTGTTCACGGGGTACATAAAGTAGGATGGGGAATTAGTGGTGGTCTTTGTTGAGTGTGGGCCAAGGTCTTATCGATCTCGTGCCAAAGCCCAAGGTCAGGATCCGACCATGTTGTGGCTTGGTAGGACGTAAGGGTTTCAAGGATTCTAGTGTGCGGGTGAATGTTTATCGTCTCATCCTTAAGCACAGTTTCTGAGATGCCAATAGTTCTATCTAGTCTTCACATCATATTACCAAAAGAATCACCTCGTATAGGTCAACTCCAATCATCACTCATGTTATTCATATGCTCATGGCTCCCGAGAGTGGGTCTAACAAAATCATACATTTCAACCATACCCAAACTCATATGCATGGCTATCCTAATGAAACACGTCGTAAGCCACTCCAAGATCTTGTTTCCTTCCTTTGAATCAACTCCCACAGCCCATTAACTTCCATTAACCACTACAAATCCAATGTCTATGGTGTTCCACACGATCTTCTAATGTACTATAATCCCCAAATGCCTGAAAGAGCTATCTCTAGTATAGTCAATCCACTAATTCCCATTTTCGGGGTCAAGTAACTTCCAACCTCAAGCTTATATAGATCCCTAAATCAACCTCAACAATTAATCCAATCTCCTAGTTTATCATCCACCGAGAAGCATGGTATCATGATTGAGATCGTCAGCCTAAATCCAATTTACTCCAAACCATGTAGACTTACTCAACATCTAGACTCCACTAGGTTCACCTATTTAAATCCAAATTTACTCCAAGGTGATGAAAGCTATGCTACTCTATCCACATGATCCCACCAAGTCATTATCGTAATATCAACTATCTTATATCAACATCCCCTAGCTAAGTCAAATCCTTATACTTCCGAGAATCTCAGCCGGTGATCATAACTTGTCCTACTAAATCCAATTTACTCGAAGGTTATGCTACCCTATTATCAGGACCCCTCCAAGTTCTTGTACTACTAGGAAAACCTCATAATCCACCAAAGAGTCTTAGATAATTCCTCAAGGTTACTGATATAATCTCATCAAGTTATTAATCCTATTAATCATGTATCCTCGAAACAATCTTCCCTATGGTATCGTTAGTTCTGGTGCTATCTTAGGATGATAATGTGCTAGTTCACTATGTCCACTAGTTCCATAATGAACCTTGTGATGAGCAAAGGTTGCTGAAGCTTAACTAGTTCTCTTGCAATTCTGTAGGTTAAGCTCATGGTTAAGGATTCGAGATGGGTTATATCATGAAGTCTCGAAGGGTCTAGGGATGGGTTTCTAATCTTGAGAGGTAAACATAACTCTACTGGGTTGCTCTTGGTCGAGGAGGTTGCAGCAAAAATCTCTAGTGCTAGTTGGTCGCTGAAGTAGAATCCTTGGTCTACCTAGTCTTGTCGGTCTTCACTTGAGGAGAGAGGGATGAGAGGGAAAAGCATCATAGATGGGGGGATGCTTAAAGGGGGTTCTATAGTGCAGGTGCAACCAAACAGGTGCCAAAAGCCACACACAATTTCATTAAGATAAGATAGGTGATATAGTCGCATACATGCTGCCTAAGGCAAAAGTGCAACTTATATCAAAACACAAACAGATAAGCACAAGAAACACTCAACATGGTTTCATTTGAACCATCCTGTGGACTCGACTGCACATACGGGGTACACGACTCATCCTACCCTAGGGGTCCTCAGATTTAGTAGTCGTGCTTGCTTCATCACTTTGAGAGAAAGGCGTTCGGTCTTCAGCTTCTAGGTTCTCCTGGGTGCCAATGGACATGCGACAGTTGGCTTCTTGTTGGGACATATCCTATTAATATGCCCGAGTTCACCACACCCGTGACATGTGACGGAAGCAAAAGAGTTGCTATTCAGTCTTGGGTATTGTCGTCAGGGGCCTCACGATGATCCTCTATGAGGTGGATATGGAAATCCATTCCTATGCCTTTTGCATGGGGTTTGGTTGCGAGCTTTCTGAAGTTCCTTGACTTGCTGCTGCTGATTAAAAATGTGGGCTTCTAGGGCAGTGATTTGCTGTTCTTGCTCGACCACCTTCTTCTTCTCGAGTCAGTGGAGGTGCAGAAGTGAAGGGTGATCTTGGCGAGCCTTGAGAAATGCTTCGGTAAGGTGGTGTAGAAGGTAGTCTCCTGCGTTGACGAAACGGATCTGGTACTTGAGGGTTGGATCCTCGTCTTCTGGGCAAATCATCACTTGAGTCGGAGCTCCAAATCCGCTCTTGCCAGGCAGGTAGCGGGTGGCATGTTCTTCTTTCATTTCTGGAAGGAGGTCTCGAAGACGGAGGAGTGCTTCGTATGCCACTTGCTGAATGGCTAGGTCTCTTGTTGGCATAGGTGCTCCAATGAAGAACCACCCCTGAGGTGAGGTCTTGGCAGGCACAAAAACCTTGGTGTAGAACTCCTTCTCGAACACATCATTTTCCAGTTCGTGCAGGGTGTATATGGGTAGCAAGGGATAATGGCATTTTTCGAGGCAATCTCTTAGGAGTGATGGAAATACTGTCGTAAGGAGTCTCAAGGGAGCGACGACCATCTACAAAGGTTGAATGGGAGAGATAAATAAGGGAAATATATTTTGGGTTGGGTAAGATTTAGAAAAGAAGAGAAGTTTAGTTGGTCTCAAGCTAACTAACGTCCATGCTAACTAAGGCTTCCTACAGTCAGGATGGCTCTGGTACCAGCTCTGTGGGGACCCCGACTCATAAGTCGAGATCACCGAATGCACGTGTACAGTGATCCCAGAGATCAATGCTCACTGAACACACAGAAGCTGAATAACAAGAGTGTTACATCCATACATACCGTCTTACACAAATTATGACCATTATGGTCAAGTCTTACATTGATAAAGCCTTAAGGGCTGAACATCAAATGAAACACAAGCAGCGGAAATCTTCGTCGATAAGTAGAGCCCATGCCATCTGCCTTAACCCTACATGCATTCTGACTGGGAAGCATCCTAGTTCGCGTGTTCGTCTCCAAAGAACTCTTCCTCGAACTCCTGTTCTTCCATGCCTGGTCAATTAAATAACCAGTGGCAAGCCAATGAGTACTTTGAATGTACTCGCAAGCAACCCATGTTTCGGTCCAAGGTGTAGCAATGCATGATATAGGTAAATTTTTGCAGAAAGCTAGTTTTGAGTGCAATGACATGTTTAACAACTTGTAAGACATGCATCAGGAGAATTCAAGTAACCATGAGGACAGGTTACAGATATCAACATAAATAGAGTGGGCATCAACCCAACTCAATCATCGAGTAGCCATCTGACTTAACCCAAATAGTTTTATCGAAACACACACACGGTTTGTAAACTCTGGACGTAGTTTAAGCAGCACCGCCCAACTGTCCTTGACCGTGGACACGGCTATTCGAATAGTTTTACACTATGTAGAGGTTGCACACTTTACCCACAAGATCCGGGGAACTTCCGTGTCATCCATGACCCGCGATACCTCAAGTACCCGGGGTAAGCACCCGATCACTATCTTTACCTAGACGACACTAACAAGAGAGTCCACTCGTTGTTCCATATCCTCACAATGTATATCATACGAGAGTCATCCAAGAGGGGACACAACGGTGTATCCAGTGCCTTGTGAAAACAGTCATGGCCGCCCTACCTGGCACGACCCCGTCCCAAGAGGGAGCACCAACTCTCCCCTGTCACTAGTAATGTGGGCTCCAAGCTAGTATCGGCCTAGGTAATCAATAATGCCCTTTCCCATACAAGGGTAGAGTGGTTGCGCATGTAAGGTTGGGAGAGTCGACAAATCTTAAATCTAATCTGTTTTCGAAAACAACACACACTTGCATCGGTACACCACTTCGTCATAAAGTGGTTACCCATCTCATCATCTCCCTCGGGCATAAGTGGCACCCGACGGGGTTTTCGAAAAGTCTTTTGAAAATACCTTGTCTCCTTCACCATGCATATACCCGCCCCTTTTTGCGTAGCATCTACTTTGGCATCCTACCTACTCCCACCGAACTAACCCTCATAACAAGGTAGGGTCATGCACAATGCAAGTATCAACAAGGAAGTAATGGTGGCAAACCACCCCACGTGGTCATCACAGTATCATGTTTCCAATGCAAGCAATAAAAGTGCTATATGACATGCATAAAAAGGGTTTCATAGACATGGTCAAAGGGCTGCTTGCCTGGTCTTCAAAGTCTTCAAGTCCTTCTCCTTCTTATCCAACTACTTCGTCAAATACGAGATCTATTCGTCACAAAAGAAATGATGGGAAAATAAGGTAATAGTAAAATAGAAAAATCAAAGTGCTTAGAAAAATGTCAACTTATTTGATAAATACTAGGGGCAAATCTAAGAAGGGGAAAATTCCTAGTTTTGGATTTGGAGTTAAGGAATAGTGGAAATGGATTTCAAAGAAGGATTTAAATGCTCAAATTTGAATTTAAAGTTGAACAGTACAGAAAAGTGTGGTGGATGTGCATGAATGTTACATCAATAAATAGGTTGAATTATCCTAAGATTTTAGGAGTTGGAATTATTCCTAAATATTTTATCCTGTGGAATTTTTATAAAAGAGACAGAAAAAGAAAAAGAAAACTGGCACTATGCCACTGGGCCAGAAAGGCCACAGTGCAGCAGGCCCAGAGGGGATTCAGCCCGCGCGAGGCTGCCACGTTGAAGGCGTAAAGGCAAAATACGCCTTCAGCCGTCGCAGTGAAACAGTTCGCGCACGCGTGCATTTTAAACCTGACGGGTGGGGCGCACCCGTCAGTATGTGAGGCTGACTGACGGGCCCCACGGCCGTCGTCTTCAACCTTGGGTCAGAGAGGGCGGCGAGCTCACCGGCGCCGCTGTAGTCGACGGCGAGGCGATCTAAGGGCACTGGCGTGCTCAAGGCGGAGTCACCGTTCGGGTGGAGGTGGAGGCGGTTGCCGGAGTGCAGGGGTTCGCCGGCGACGAGGAAGCCGACGGAAGGGCCTCGGGAGGAGCCTGGTTAGCTCGTTCCGATCTGCAATAGAAGCGGGAGAAAGAGGGGAATGGGTCAGTGAGGTGAGGCGGTTCCAGATCGAGAGAGAGAGAGAGGGCAAAGGAGGCATGTACCACAAGATCGACGGCGACCCGAAGCGGCGGAGCTCGAGCTCGATCTCAAGCTTGGGCAGCTCTAGGGATGAAAGGGAGGCCCAGTGGGGCTATTTGGAGTAGGAGGGGACGAGTGGTGGCGAGAGGAGGGCTCGGGGATGCCTTATATAGGCAAGCGGCGGTCCGCTGTGGGCTCGTGCACCGGCGAGCTCGTGCTCGTAGCTACGGGCCTCGGGAGGGTGCTGCATCGAGTCTAGGGCGTTCGTGGGAGTCGATTATCCCCAGGGGGGAGAAGAGAGGGTGCGGGAAATGCGGCAGAGCGGGTCCCCATCATGGGCAATGACTGGCGCGCTCGAGCGGCGCTCTATCCGCATGCGAGGGGAGCCCGAGAGGGAGAGAGAGGAGGGGACCGATAGTGCATCGTGCCGTGGATGTCGAGATGCATTGTCTGGCGTGCTGGGAAGGCCCGAGGTGGCCGGAGGCGGTTGGAAGGGGCCGCGACAGTGCGGGAGCGCACTGTAGCGCACTCCAGAGCGCCCAAATGGCCGGCATGGCCATTTTCTATGCATGTGGTCACGGCCAAAGGTGTCTGGTAGCTCTAGGAGGGAGTAAAGAAGTAGGAGATGGCCTTGGATGCCCTGGGTGGCCAGTAGGAGAAGAGAGAGGGAGAAGAAGAGGGAGAAATGGGCTGTCCAGAGAGAGAAAGTGGGGTTTTACCCATCCAATAATTGAGCTGTGGGTTTGCCATTGTTACTGGGGGTGAAAGGGGACTAGGAGGGGTTGTGGTAAAAAGTGGAGCTCATGGAGATTAGTGGAAGAGCCCCAAACAGGGTTTTTAGTTAACATGCAGAAGGTGTTTGATATGGTTTTGGGGTACTTGCACTAATTTACTTCTTGTGGCACTTGGCAGGGATGTTTGTCATGACAAAATGACACGGAAAAAGGAAGATGAGCTCATTTGGAGGAGTTTGATAATGAAACTTTTCCAAACCCTAGAAATTAGCAGAAATGAACTTGTGTAGATCTAGTTGAGCAAATCACTTCTCCTTGATGCACCACTTGGTGTAGTCGCCTCATTTGGTCATGTGAACATGCTCACCAAAGTTGGGGTCAAGGAGAGAAAGTTGGTAGTACAAAGTTGTTCAAATTTGATTTTGGTCAGAGAGGTTTTTGGGGCATTTTGGTGAACCAAAATGACTTTAATTGACATGAGGCTTAGCAAGGTGATCACAATATGCATTTGTTACTTGCTAGATTTTCCTTGGATTTTTATGAAAATATTTCCTTTAGAAATATTTCAAATCCTTGAAATTGGCAGAAATGGTTTTGAGGGGATTTCATGGGGTTATACTATTCTCCGTGACATGATACTTGTCAAGATCATCAAACATGTCATATGTGGCATGCTAGAATTTTCTTGGAATTTTGGGAGAATATTTCCTTTGTAAATATTTCAAAAGCATGAAATATCCAGAAAGGGTTTTTGAGGGGTTTGACCAATATTTTGAACATGACCATATGTTGAAACTCTTATATATGGACAATATATGTCCACTGAGTTTCCCTAAATTTTCACAAATATTTTTAAAGTATTAAACTAATTTTAACCTATTAAAGACCATTTCTGGCCTAAGGAAAAAGCCTTTAAATAAAATAGGAAGATAATTTTTAAAATTATATTTTTGTGGTTTTTGGGAGTCCTATATCTAATAGGATTCAAATATACTCTTTGAAAGATTTTTCATACCCCAAATCAAGTACTTGCAGTGCAAACCTCAATTCAGGGTTTTTTGGAAAACTAAATTTAGAAAATACTTTTTGGCCAAATTATTTTTGTAAGAAATTCTATATGGTATGATCATTGGGCAGAAGTTTTGGATCAAGGAAAGAAAGTATAGAAGGTGAAGCTATGTTGACTTTTAGGAGCACTTGAAAACAGAGAGAAAAACGAACTCAAATAAAAAGTCAAATAATGCAAAAGTTTTTGTCAAACCACACTTTATCATGATTTATCATCTGAAGTGTTGTGCCCTGAAAATCAGGGTGTGACATAGATACTATTTAAAATGGAATACAACATACAGATGTATGTACACAGATTTTAGAGTGTAGATTCACTCATTTTGCTCTATATGTAGTCACTTGCTGGAATCTTTAGAAAGACTTATATTTGGGAACGGAGGGAGTACTATACTAATAAAACATTAAGGACATGAAGCGAAGCAGTGCTGGTTACAGGAGGCAAGAATAAGAGATGCATCCAGCGACGACGTCCACCTACTCGACTTAGGGTGCCGGCCCACCGAACGGCGGGTAAGTAGTAGCGGCTTTCCTGGCCAGGTCGACGTGCTTCTAAACAATGGCATCCAAAGATTTCAGCCGCTAGAAGAAGGCCACTGTCTTTCTATCCTCGGTTGCCTTGTAGTGGCCTATGTAGACGATTTCCTCGTGGACATGGATGTGCATGTCGATGGTTTCTTGCATGGCGAGGCGCTACGCGGCAAGCGCGGCCTTGAGGTGCACATTCTTCATCACGACCTCCGGCACCTGCAGTGCCACGAGGGCTTGAAAGAGTTGGTGACCATGGAGGTCGATGAGGGTGGCAGGCAATGAGGAGCCTGGGCGCGCGGGCTGGAGCAGTATGGCAAGGTCGTCCGCGCGCTTCTTGACGGCGGTGAACTTGCAGATGGAGTTGACCATCATGTCGTCCATGCGAGAGGCGAAGCCGGCGTTGGCGAGGGCTACGATGCCGGCAGTCGCTAGCACCGTCTGGAAACGCTGCACGGTGCGGGGCCGCAGGCCGGCGCCTTGGATGATTTGGCACAGCCAACTGCCACTTGCGTCCATCACCTCCATAGGTGCTTGTGGCTTCTGGTCAGTTGGTCTTGGATTGGAGTGAGCATTGTTGCGCAGAGACTACGAGTAGATGGATTGGAGTGGTGGGGCGCCTTTATATGAGAGTCCAAACTTTGTTGCATTCACATTGTGCTGGCTCTATTCTGCTTCTCCAATTCATTCCCACTCCATGTAATTGAGGATGCATCATTGACCGTTCAACGTCTCGGGAACCGCTACCCTCTCCCTCCTTGGCATTCAAGCACCTATGGAGGCGACTGCCACTCGCGTCTATCGCGTGTCAGGAGACGTTCCCGTCGACGACGAGGTGCCTGTGGTGACTTCGTAAATTTCAAGATGATAGTGCCGGCTCAGTCTTTCGGAGGTGCTCACGCCCCTCCCAATGCTCCACCTTGTACAGGTGCTAAGGCTGCCTTGTAGGCAAAAATTCTGATGTGGCAAGGTTAAGAGGAGGGAGATGAGTGTGGTGACCCCAGGAAGAAACCGCTGTCTTATTAGATCTGGAGAGGATGAGAGAATTAAGAGAGCAACTCTTGTAAACCAAGCGCTCTGGCCCCTGCGTACATATATAGTGGAGTGATTATCTTTTTCTCTCAACAACAAGCATTTCAATTTGTGTACGTGGCATTAAAGAAAAGAAACTCTCTATTTAAGGTGACTAACTGTACGACTCCTACTTACTACTAGTAGTACTAGTATTGTTCACTTGTGCTCCCCTGCCCTCCATTCATTGAACAACCCCACGGGTGAATAAACATACAGTACTAGTATTTATACAGAAAGAACAAGCGCAAACTATTTTCGCGTAGTTAAAAGTTGAGGGCGGGGCCTTTCCCGGGCAGTTCCCGTGGCAGTTTTCGGGTAGGCACTTGATAGAGAGGCGATGAGGGTGAGGGAGTGGCAGGTTCAAACTTACTGCTGGAAATGTCGGGCAGTGTGATTGGATGGCGCGTTATTGCTGGAAAGACTTGTGATATGACTACTCAGTATAGTCATGAATTACTGGCGCTATGACCAGGTGATGCCCCCTTTCCGTTCTGCACTATAATCTGGTGCATGACACGTCGACCCGGATGCTGGCTCTCCCACATGTCAGCAAAGTAAGTAGTAAGAAGGATCAAAGAATGATGTGGTATATACTACTACTACTCACGTGGGAGGAGTGCGAATCACGGCAGCCCAGTGAACCAGCAGTGCGAACCACGGTAGCCCAGTGAACCAGCAGTGCGAACCACGGTAGCCTAGTGAACCAGTAGTAGAAAACAATGGGGTGATATGGCCATAAAAAACAATGTGCTACGGTCCAGACTTTAGCATGTACAGTACTGCTCCTCTTTGTTTGGATCCCTGAGTTAGAGCTAGTTTGGGTTGAAATAGCCTCAAATTATCGATACAGGAGGGGTTAGTTTGAACTAGTTTGCTCTAACGCAGCTAAAAAAACTACCCCGGTGAAGTGGTTCTAATTCGGTTAGTTATCCTCGGGCCCACTAAAAGAGAACTAAAAAAATCTCCCTTGCCCGCACCAGATCACTCCCCCCTCGCACGACTCCTCTCTGTTCCCCATCGGGTCGTCCGCCCAAGCACTGCTTTGCCACTCGCCCTTTCTCTCCTCCGGCCGCTCTCTCCCTCCGGCGTCCGCCGCCCTACTCCGGCCGCCCTCTCCCTCCGGGCTTTGAAGGTCGCCCCACTCCCCCTTCGCCGGTCATTTTTCTCCCTCTGTCTTGCGCGGAGGCGGCGTATCTACCAGGGAGGTTGCAAGAGGGGTGAGTTTATTCGTTCGTTCTTTGTGTCACAACCATATCATTGATCTTGCTCGCTCTAGTGCTAATTCTGATTTGGAAAAGTATATCCTGATCAAACTTGGTACAGATTTGTGGTGCACGCATAGAATTGTTTGATGCTGCTTGAGGAGGTAATAAATCTTTCTAGAGGCCCAAAGATTCAGTTCAACTTTCTAGGTATTTCAGTTTCAGGCTAGCATTATTTCTAGAGGCCCAAAGAGTCAGTCCACCTTTCTAGGTATTTCAGTTACATGCTTGCATTATTTCTAGTGGCCCAAAGATTCAGTTCACCTTTCTAGGTATTTTAGTTTCAGGCTTGCATTATTTCTAGAGGCCCAAAGATTAAGTTCACCTTTCTAGGTATTTCAGTTTTAGGCTTGCATTATTTCTAGAGGCCCAAAGATTAAGTTTGCAGTCGGGGGTAAGCGGCCCTGCTACCCATGCTGGTGTCGACCTCAACTCGCAAGTGCCAGCGTCGGAGGGGTTCCCGGGGCTTGGGATCCTGCCTGGGTGCGTGAGGGGCTCCGGGCTCCCTCCCTATCATGAATGAATTCCATGATCAGTTAGCTCATGCTTTGTTTCATGGAGTGTATTTTTTTGTGAAGCTTGATTGATGACTTGTATGTTTAAGTGGGATATCTCATTTGTATGGACAAAGTAAAATTTATCATGTTTTGCATGCTTGATTTGTAAAGATGGTTCGTTTATGTCAATTGTGAGTGGGAGGAGGCCACACAAGAGCCAGCCACACCAAATCCGGCAGGAAATAGGGTCCAAAGTAGTAAAATGATTGAGAAAGAGCATATATTGTCAATCTAACCCTGCCATCCATACACCTCTTTTGTTTAGGGTTAGTTCAGGGTTAGAATCTAACTCTAACCTCTAACTGAGTTAGAGTTCTCGTCGTCTCGGTTCATCGCCATCATACTTTCCCCATTTCTATGTTTTCAGTATCTTGCGAATCAGTGAGGCCCTTTTTTTGCGGGAAAAAATAAAAGAGGCCCTTAGACTGGTTTAGGTCCGGTCATTTTTTATAAACAAGTTATGTCCAAAATTTAATGAACATGCTCCGGTTTCTACGAAAATAATCCGGTTTCATGTAATAATTTATTTATTTATTTATTCTTCTGCGGGGGGTTTGCATGTAATTCGTGAGGTTTGAATTGTAAAGTACCCCGTCATATGCTTCGAGTCGTGCATGCACTACGACCCAGATGCTCTATGTCCCACATGTCGGCGAAATGGAGCACATGGAAATAGCCTAGGAGTACATATAGGAGGATCAATGCGTGAAAAAATATGTACTGTGAAGCGTAGCTGCAGTTCGAAAAGGAGACCTAAAGTGATGACAGTTATAGGTCGCACGCACTCAACTAGTGGTACTAGACATACGACTATTTTTTCCCTAAAAAAGAGGTATGAGTGTTAAGTACTCCTATTCTATCAACACGAGTCCCATCTGACAACAGCATCCATGCTACAGCTAGCTCTCCTCCCTTGTTTCTCTCTTCTAATACTAAACTCGGCCGACGCCCGGTGGGTGGGGTGAGTTTGCTCAACTGTGGCCCCACCTCACAGTGAAAATGTTACGACTAGAATAAAAGTGTCATATACTCCCTCCGTTCCTAAATATAAGCCTTTTTAGATAGTATTTACAATGGAATACATCATACGGATATATGTAGACATATTTTATAGTGTAGATTCACTCATTTTGCTTTGTATGTAGTCACTTGTTGGAATCTTTAGAAAGACTTATATTTGGGAACGGAGGGAGTACTATACTAGTAAAACATTAAGGCCACGAGGCGATGCAGTGCTGGTTATAGGAGGCAAGAATAAGAGATGCATCCATCAACGACGTCCACCGCCTCGACTCAGGG
This sequence comes from Triticum aestivum, assembly GCF_018294505.1. Taxonomy (NCBI): domain Eukaryota; kingdom Viridiplantae; phylum Streptophyta; class Magnoliopsida; order Poales; family Poaceae; genus Triticum; species Triticum aestivum. The sequence continues at coordinate 205,362,875 of NC_057807.1, read as the reverse complement.
TGCCGGCCCACCGAACGGCGGGTAAGTAGTAGAGGCTTTCGGGGCCAGGTCGACGTGCTTCTGAACAATGGCGTCCAAAGATTCCAGCCGCTAGAAGAAGTCCAACATATTTTTCTCCTCGCTTGCCTTCTAGTGGCCTATGTAGACGATTTCCTCGTAGACATGGATGTGCAGGTTGATGGTTTCTTGCATGGCAATGCGATGTGCGGCGAGCGCGCCCTCGAGGTGCACATTCTTCATCGCGACCTCCGGCACCTGCAGGGCCACCAGGGCTTGAAAGAGTTTGTCACCATGGAGGTCGATGAGGGTAGCAGGCAATGAGGAGCCTGGGCGCGCGGGCTGGAGCAGTATGGCAAGGTCGTCCGCGCGCCTCTTGACGGCGGTGAACTTGCGGATGGAGTTGACCATCATGTCGTCCATGCGAGAGGCAAAGCCGGCGTCAACGAGGGCTACGATGCGTGGTGTAGGGCCGTAGGCCGTCGCCTTGGATGATTTGGCACAGCCGACTGCCGCTCGCGTCCAACGCCTCCATAGGTGCTTATGGCTTCTGGTCAGTTGGTTTTGGATTGGAGTGATTAGTGTTGCGCAGAGACTAGGAGTAGATGGATTGGAGTGGTGGGGCACCTTTATATGAGAGTCCAAACTTTGTTGCATTCACATCGTGCTGGCTCTATTCTGCTTCTCCAATTAATTCCCTCTGCATGTAATTGAGGATGCATCATTGACCATTCAACATCTCGGGAACCGCTACCCTCTCCCTCCTTGGCATTCTAGCACCTATGGAGGCGACTACCGCTCGCGTCTATCGTGTGTCAGGAGACGTTCCCGTTGATGATGAGGTGCTTGTGGTGACTTCGTAAATTTCAAGATGATAGTGCCGGCTCAGTCTTTCAGAGGTGCTCACGCCCCTCCCAATGCTCCACCTTGTACAGGTGCTAAGGCTGCCATGTAGGCAAAAAGTCAGATGTGGCAAGGTTAAGAGGAGAGAGATGAGTGTGGTGACCCCAGGAAGAAACAATGCCAAGCGCGAGAACCTACGCAAAACACTTAAATTGGAAGGATACCGCCAATGCATGAAGAACTTTAGTTGCAAAATCATTAAATGAAGGATGCTTAGCACCAACAAGTTAAGCACCTATGCATTGGGGACTTTAGTTGCTAAATTTTTTAATGTGCTTATTAGCACCTCACGTAAGCACCAATTCATTGGAACTAGCCTCATATGGGTAGGGTGTGCGTGTGTGCGTTGATAGGGGTGAGTGTATGCGCATGTATATGAGCGCTTGCGTCTGAACTATGTTAAAAAAATGTAAATGCGTGTCAAAAAGAGACTAGTCAATTACTCAATATTGTGCACCGCAGAGAGGAAAACGAGAGAACTACGTATTTATTTATGGTGCAGATTCACTCATTTTTCTCCATATGTACTCCGTCTCGGTGTAGTCTAGTCACTTGTTGAAATCTCTAGAAAGGCAAATACTCCTTTCTGGTTTACAGAGCTATACTAGCAAGTACGTACTACAATAGTGGGCTCACATAGCAATTTTGTCGCATGCAAGAGCCTGGCTATATGCATGCTCCAAGGATCGCAACGGCCACGTTCGGGTTGCACTTGGCTCTTCGCCTCTTCGAGAAGACGAACAATGATGTTACTACTACTGCTTCTACAGTATGGAATCCACTGCTGCATGTCCGTCCACCGCGAGCGGGAGGGAAAGCCTGTCCTCGTCTGCGAGCAACCGCGCACATGGGCGAGGGAGAAGGAGTGTAGTAGTAAAATCAAGCTTCTCCTCGTTGTACGAGTAGACGCGACACTTCATAGCACTGGCCCACATGCTTGCCTCTAAACTTGGTTGAAAGACCCGCAGTGTGCAATATATTTGCTAGAACCTTTAACATTTACCAACCACAAATTAAAATATATATTCCTGTCTTGACCAGATGAGTGTGCAAACTACAATCACCAGGATGACAGGTAGGGCCAGAAGTCTATTTTAATTAAAAAAACTTCGAGACGGCCACATAGCATGGAGCTTACCCCAACGATTTTTAGCTTACAGGTACGGTACATGCTATCCTAGACTACTCTACACATGAAAATGCCAGGTGAGCGTCCGGGCCGCGCTTGGCTCTTCGCCTCTTCGGGGAGTCGAACAATGATGGAGTACTACTACACTGGAGGAGTACTATAGTACGCTTCTAGCCATCTAACACCGATTGACCTGTTGCATGTCCACCGTGTGCGGGAGGGAGAGCGTGTAGCGAAAGCTTCTCCTAGTCCTGCCAGCCACCACGCTCAGGGGCGAGGGAGTGACACAGCTTCATTGACTCAGTGCTCCTGCCTTTGCGTGTACGACAAGTGAGCCCAACAGGTGGGTGGCCAACCTGTCATACAGCCAAAGGCAGGTGTAGTCCGTGAGGGAGAGGATAATCAAACTTCTCGTTGTTGTACGAGTTGACACAACACATCAAAGCACAACACTCGATATATTTCAATAATTTGTGTTTACCAATGCATTAATTACAACGCATGCATGCATGCCATGACTCTCCTTTTGATACTTGCATGTGTTGATTTAATGCACCTTGCAGTAGTATGAATATGTGACGGTAAAGCTTTGTAATGCCCCGAGGAGGGCAAGATCATGCAGACGGATCAGGACCCGGCGATGGAGCTCCCTATGTTCTTGATGGACCTCACCTTGCTCCACTGCCCCATGTGCCTCCGTCCCTTGAAGCCTGTAGTGTATGAGGTTCGAATACACCTTGTCCGTTCGGCTGATCGAGCAAGGTGTAGGTTTCTTGATTGATGTGATGTTCGATTGATTTGTGCAGTGCAAGGGAGGGCACCTGGCCTGTGCGGATTGCCGCGTCGAGCGCCACGGGAACCAACGGCAGTTCCAGAAGTGCGAGCGTGGCTCTGGCTTCGATGTGCGGAACACGGCGGTGGACACCATCCTTTTGTCGGTGAGGGTGGAGTGCCCGCACGAAGGTTGTGGGATCTACGTCACTTACCACAAGCTCCCCGATCACCAGAGCGTGTGTCCGCTCGCGCCCTGCAAATGCCCCGTGCCTGTCTGCGGCTACGAAGGCCCTCCGTTGGTGCTCTACCACCACATCAGCACCACGCATCCCATGCTCATGCATAGGATCTAGTACGGCAAGGTGCTCCAGCTGCAAGTGCCACTATCGGAGCCACGGCTCTTGCTGTTCGCAGAGGAGGACGACCACACGTTTTTCTTGGTCGGCGGCGTGTTTGACATCGGCGCGCCTATCACCATGTCGGTCGTGTGCATCAGAGCAGGGGCGTCCCCACTGCCGCTCTACGTGGCCAAGCTGTGGGCGAACGGCCCGCCGGGGGAGCCCGAAGGCACGAACGACGCCGTCAAGGTGGAAATGGAGGTGAGAAGCAACAAGAATCCCGGCGACTCGCCGTGCAGGAGCTGACCTTCTTCACAGTTCCGCTCAAGCTGCTCGCCGGGGCTAAGCTGGTGTCCCTCCACATCCAGAGACAAGCTCACGTCCTAAATGTTTGTACAGTGCCTTCTATTTATCTTAGTAATATGCTAATATAGGGATTAGCTCGGTCTACTTTTGCTTAAGAGATGGTGGGTTTTGGTGGCGATGCAGCAATTACTTCGACATCAGATCAGTAATTTCCAACAGTCGAACGGATATTTTGTGTCTGTTGGATATAAAGTTCCTTTGGGTAAGAAGTACTACTTGTCATCAAAATGGATAAAAGGAGATGTATCTAGATGTACTTTAGTTCTAGATATGTCCCTTTTTATCCATTTTTATGACAAGTATTTTCGGACGGAGGGAGCTTATATGTTTGTTTGTTCACGAAGTGTTTCATACTTGTGCGAGTTAACGCGACACATCAAAGTAGTACTAATACTAGTAGTACTCCCTCCGACCCTAATTTCTCTGCGCATAAGTCGAGGCACAGATACCAAGCAAGGCCTGGTTGTGTTGGACAACTCACCGGACTGCGCACTAGGCAGAGGAAGCTCGTATTGTGTTGGTGCCGTGTGCAGCCCACACATTAACCAAAACCTCGCGCCTCCAGCTTAGCCTCCGCGTTTTAAACTTCTCAATCTCAAGGCCAAGGAGAAACATGAAACCTATGATAGATCCAATCGGATGGTTGAGAACACTACAATTCGTAGCTACAGATGTGTGTGTGAGATAGGATGAGTGTGTGCATGCACCTCTTCTCTTCTGGTATAACATACTAAATTCAGAGTACAAGTGTATGTGGGTGGCATCGACCTAGGGAGCTAGAGATGGTGCGTGCCAGAAGTCCCGGGAGATAGGTGTAATGCGTCTGAAAAAAAGACTAGTCTATAGCTCGCCACGTGGCTATTCCTGTCGAACGCCCCAATAACCGTAAGATATGTATCCGACAGTGCCACTTATTGCACGTACACATCAGTAGAAAAAGAACTACCATGGCATATGCTACACCACGGCCGAGAACACGTGCCCACATTACGCCATCTGAGAATAGTGTCGCACTTCGAAAATAGAACTGTCAATAAATTTTGAGCTTGTGTGTCGTCACATTCCAAATTACACTACTACCACGCTATATTTAATTGCAAACCTGTTCACACCGATCACAACATAAACGGTTTCCAACTTAGGAGCATATTAGTACTCGGTTATAAGTACTACTATGCCAAGATGACTGCACATTCCTCCTCAACTCCTCATCCACAAAAACAAATAAGTCATTCAGCATCCTTCCCTTGAGTCTGCCATGGCCAGCGTGAGTTCTGGGTCAAGAGATTACCACCAAGGAGAGGCGAGCATGGAAGCGGAAGCATGCGAGATGTCCCGCCTCGCTGCGAAAGCAGCCAACATGTCCCGCCGCACAGAAGTAGTAGCACAGAGGACCTGCCACGCCGCCGAAGCAGCACGGAAGTCCCGCCGGCAAACTGGTCCGGCCACGCCGCGAAAGCAACAGAGATGTCCCACTGCGCCGCGAATGTAGCAGAGATGTCCCGCCGCACCGCGGCGTCCTAGGAATATGTCTCGTGGGAAGGCGACGACTCTTACAAGCGCATGCATGCGATCATCCATAGCCAGATGGATCAGATCTCCGGCTGGGCGAGGTTGCAGGACGACATGAAAGCCTTGTTTGAACAGGCTACCGACGTCATACGACAACTAAGGGAGGGTGAAAGTGCAACTATCCCTGGGTGGTTTTGGTAATGATTAACAACATATAGCTCATTGAAATAATGCCATTTCAAGATAAATATTTCAGGAAAGTTCAGTGATTGGCATGGCCTGGATTAGGATGTCGACCCCTCAAAATGCTAAGGACAAAAGTTTGGCTCAAGCTCTAAAGTTCAAGGCTCTAAATTTTCTATTTTTAGTGATCCAAGATCACATTGAGTCTATAGGAAAGCCAATACTATTAAATGGGGATGAGGTGTTGCTTAATGGCTTCTTGCTCAAAATGCTTAGTGATATGCTCCAAAGCCCTCAACCACTTTCTCATATCCACATATGTCCCAAACCAAAAGTCAAACTCGGCCCAACCGATTTGATCCATCCGGCGCTACCGATTTCATTTGACATAGCCACTGCCAGAAACCCTAGTCACTTCTGTCTCACCGATAGGGATCTCGGTCTCACCGAGATGGGGTTGCAAACTCTCTGTTTCCCTTCATAACGTTTCGGTCTAACCGAGATGAGCGATTAGTCCCACCGAGTCTGCAATGCAAACTCTTTGTTTCCTTTTTGTAACGCTTCGGTCCCACCGAGACGAGCGAATCGGTCCTATCGAGTTTGCCTAACCAACTCTCCGGTTAGCTTATTACCAAAGTCGGTCCAACCGAGTTTGTGCAATCGGTCAAACCGAGATTACATTATGACCTAACCCTAATGACATCGGTCCCACCGAGTTGACATGTCGGTCCCATCGAAATTGCCTAACGGTCACATTATATACTGGATTGGTCCGATCGAGTTTTCTGATCCGGTCCCACCGAGTTTAGTATATTGTGTGTAAAGGTTAGATTTTGTGTGGATGCTATATATACCCCTCCACCCTCTCGTCATTCGTGAAGGGAAGCCATCAGAACGTGCCTACACTTCCACTACTCATTTTTTGAGAGAGAGCCACCTACTCATGCGTTGAGACCAAGATATTCCAATCCAACCGTATGAATCTTGATCTCTAGCCTTCCCCAAGTTGCTTTCCACTCAAATCATCTTTCCACCAAATCCAATCCTATGAGAGTGAGTTGAGTGTTGGGTAGACTATCATTTGAAGCACAAGAGCAAGGAGTTCATCATCAACACACCATCTATTACCTTTGGGAGAGTGGTGTCTCCTAGATTGGTTAGGTGTCACTTGGGAGCCTCCAACAATATTGTGGAGGAACCAAGGAGTTTGTAAGGGCAAGGAGATCTCCTACTTCGTGAAGATCTACCCTAGTGGGGCAAGTCCTTCGTGGGCGATGGCCATGGTGGGATAGACAAGGTTGCTTATTCGTGGACCCTTCGTGGGTGGAGCCCTCCGTGGACTCGCGCAGCCGTTACCCTTCGTGGGTTGAAGTCTCCATCAACATGGATGTACGATAGCACCACCTATCGGAACCACGCAAAAAACATCCGTGTCTCCAATTGTGTTTGCACACTCCAATCCCATCCCTTTACATTCTTGCAAGTTGCATGCTTTACTTTCCGCTGCTTATATACTCTTTGCATGCTTGCATGAATTGTGTTAAGATTGCTTGACTTGTGCTATGTTGATAAAATCTGCCAAGAACTAAAACTGGGAAAAGGTTAAGTTTTTATTTGGTCAAGTAGTCTAATCACCCCCGCCCCCTCTAGACATGCTTTCGATCCTACAATTGGTATCAGAGCTTTGGTCTCCATTTGCGTTGATTTCCATAGCTTTTGGTGATCATAGCCTTGGTTTCACAACCTAGGAGAGTACGGCGTCTAGCGAGGGAAATTACCACCGTAGAGGTCCTTACTTTGATGGTACCAATTTTGCTAGTTGGAAGCATAAGATGAAAATGCATATTCTTGGACGTAACCCCGCCGTTTGGGCTATTGTGTGTATTGGCTTGCAAGGTGAATTTTTCGATGGGAGAGAACCGAACCGTAAAGCTACCGCGGAAGAATTGAAGATGCTGCAATACAACGCTCAAGCTTGTGATATCCTCTTCAACGGATTGTGCCCTGAAGAATTCAACAAAATCAGCCGCCTTGAGAATGCAAAGGAAATTTGGGATACTTTAATTGATATGCACAAAGGTGCCGACTCCGTCAAGGAATCCAAATTGGATGTACTTCAAAGTAAACTTGACAAGTTCAAAATGAAGGATGGCGAAGGTGTCGCTGAAATGTACTCTAGGCTTGGTCTCATCACAAATGAGATTTTCGGCTTAGGAAGTGACGAGATGACCGATAAATTCATCATCAAGAAGATCCTAAGAGCCTTGGATGGAAAATATGATACAGTGTGCACATTGATCCAAATGATGCCCAATTACAAAGATCTCAAGCCAACGGAAGTCATTGGAAGAATTGTTGCTAATGAGATGCCCCTTAAGGATAAGGAAGAGCTTCACAACAAGTCAAGTGATGCTCCTACATCGTCAAGTGAGAGACAAACCTTCAATAAGGAATTGAGCCTAATGGTGAAAAACTTCAACAAGTTCTACAAGATTAGAAGTAAGGAAAGAAGCTCCAAGTCAAGGTCCTACAATGACAAAAGATCTTCGAGACGTGAACGTAATTGCTACAATTTTGGAAGACCCAGACACTACTCCAATGAGTGTACGACTCCTTACAAAAGGAGAGAAGATTCGCCTAAAAGAAGAAGTAGAAGAGAAGAATCACCACCAAGAGATAGAAGGAGTAGAGGTGATCGTTATGAACGAAGAACCTCCCGGAGAAGCAAGGATTCGAAAAGGAAGGAGAAATCATCAAAGAGCTACACAAAGTGAGGCATCAAGCTCATGTTGGTGAATGTGTGTCCGGCTCCGACTCCGACCATCACTCCGAGAGAAGCTATCACTCCGACTCCGAATATACTCAAGATGAAGGTGTTGTCGGTCTAGCACTTGTGACAACCAACTCCTACGACATATTTGACTCACCAAATGAAGGAATTGGAAGATGCTTCATGTCTAAAGGCCGAAAGGTATCACACCCTGAGTATGCTGATTTCAATAGTGATGAAGATGACTGGTTAGGTGATGATGATTTACTTGTTGACAACTCTAGTGATGAATACTATGATGAAACGTCAATTTATCATGCTAATCAAGATAAAACAAATGGCAATGATAAGGAGAAGATTGAGCGTCTAACTAAAGAACTAAACACTCTTAAGTTAGATCATGAAACTACCTTGGGAGATCATCGTGAACTTTTAAAGACTCATGAGAAGTTACGCTTTGAAAAGCTCAACCTTGAGCAAGAACATGAGTTCTTAAAGGCAATCAATGATGATCTTCGCAAGAGAAGTTATTCTTAGATTGCCAAGCGTTTACTCTTATCTACTTACATGCCACAAGTAAAGTCTAGCAACAAGAGTAAGAAAGATTCTTCTTCTAGTAGTAACAATAATCATGCTAAATCCAATGGTGTTGCTTCTAGTAGTTATCTTGATTCCACTAATGATTCTCTTAGCCAAGTCACACTTGAGCAAGGAAATAGCTTATTGAAGGGAATTATAGAGAAAGGTATCTACAAGAGCCTTGCCGGAAGTAAGCAATTTGAGGAAATTGTACGCAAGCAAGGAAGGCACTGGAAGAATCAAGGTGTTGGTTTCCAACGAAAGTTCAATGCCAGTGGACTTGAGTGGGAAGAAGATCAATACCCTAAGACAATGTTTGTTCCCCAACAAGAGAAGTATGACCCTACTTCTTTTCAAGGAACACAAGATCAAGATGATCTTCCACCACAAGACCACAAGCAAAAAGTCAAGGACAAGCTTCAAAAGGAGATTGATGCATTTGAAGAAGCTCCCAAGGCCTTGGTCAAGTGGGTTCCCAAGACTACATCAAGTTCTAATTCATCAAGTTCCACTACAAACCCAAGGATTCCCATCAATATGATGTGGATCCCAAATAAGAAGGACTAGAGAATTCTTGAGGGTGACTCCGCCAATATACTTCACTCATATCATTTTGGCAAAGACAAGTGCAATCTACTTCCACATCTTGCACTAGTTCAAGGAGTCACAAACCCTCTTGTTGGTAAGACAAGGGACAAGGTGACCTAACGCTTTCATGGACATCATCTTGTGTGTGCATCACTCTATGTCTACTAATATCCTTGTTTTTTCCTTGTGGGACTAACCCGTGTAGGTATTGAAAGTGCAACTCTCTCCAATGGACTGCTCCAAATGATCTACAACAACATTGAACATCCACATCTTCAACACCTACATCAAGTCATCATAGACAAAACCCAAGTTAGTTCATCCCTCTTAAGGGGGGACCTCGCATCTAGGGGAGCTTTACTCTAAAGAATTGAGCTAAAGCAACTCTAATGGTGTGAACACAACGATGCTTTATGTAAAAGTGATAACCCCACTTGTGCTTAAACGATGAGTATGACCTATGAGCAAATGTTCTCATTTGACTCCTAAGTCAATATACTCATATATATATATGACCTAGTCATCACCAATTGGTTCATAGATGCTAGAATAGGTTGTGCATGCTTTGTCACATATTTCATTTGCCATTTTATTGTGTGAGCATGTCGTTTGCATATTCTACTCATTCGAGGACATCCACTTGTTGTTTTGTTTATTTGGTTTCCTTTTCTCCTTTGCCAAGTGGATGGACAAGAATGCCTAAGAACCTTCTCTAGCTATCTATGCTTTTCTCGTCTCAAACTCTATTCATGCTCCATCACAAAGTTTGATCAAGTCAGATTTGAACCACTCTATGTGAGGAGCACTCGGAGTCCCCGATTCGTCATAGACTTAAACTTCCAAAACCTCTTTGTGCATTTTGGTCAGACCGAGATATCCATTTTGGTCAAACTGAGTTCACTAAGATGATCTAGGTTTTCATCTCGGTGCAACCGATTTGAACACTTCAGTCACACCCAGTTGCAGCAACCACTTGCGATTTTGCAATCTCGGTGCCACCGAGTTGTTCCACTTGGTCACACCAACAGGGTCAGGATATAAATACCTATGGGTGAGATTTTGGAAACTACTTCAAATCCCCTCAGCCCACACGTGTCCTGCTCTGCCTCCTCGGGTCTCCGGATTGGCCAGCGACCTCCCGCCATTGGATTCTACTGCCGTCGATTGATTCTGCTCCACCGTCACTGCCATATCGAACACCCACCATTCTAGGGTACGTGTTTGACCCCTTGTGCTGTCTTTTTAACTCTGATTCCTAGCACAAGGACAATGCCATGATTCTTGCCACGAATGTGATTGATCTATTGAGCTAAATCTTCCTTAGGGCTAGTTTGATTTGAAAATTTTAGGGTTAGCTCTCCACAGAACTCATCTCGGACCGACCGAAACGTAGAAATCGGTCTCACCAATTCGGCTTAGGCCATTGCACATGCGCTTTTCGGTCTGACCGAAAATTGCAAATCGGTGTGACCAAGTTCAAGATTCTGTGAAACCGTAGCAATCTCGGTGCCACCAAACTGTGACTCGGTCTGACCGAGTTCACTAGTTTAGGTTCCAAGTATTGCTTCGGTATCACCGAGTTTGTCAATTCGGTAGCTCTGAGATCATTTCTGTAGAGAACTAAAACTAAGTTTGTAACTCAATTTGTTTTGCAAAACCTCTATACTTTGTGATGCTCACCTACTCTACCTCATCTACAACCTATTCAAAGGGTCTGCTGGGAGTTTTCCTGCAAGATGTCTGACTAGAGTGACAGCCAGAATAGATTTGAACAACAAGAGCAGTTGAGTGAGGGCACTAGTCCCTCCAGCAGGTATGATGAGGGTAGCAGGAGCACACCTAGTAACTTGCCCAAGGCAGCTACTAGAGCAAGAAAGAAGAGACTTCAGATTCAGAAGATGAAGATTATGTTGCAGCTGAGGATGAGGCCACTTCAAAGAAGAAAGTGCTGAAGAAAGAATATGGTACTGCTGCTTCAACCAAGCCAGGATTGAACAAGAAAGCACCAGCAAGGAGAGTTCCTATGTCTAAGTCCAGAGCCTCCACTCAAGAAACTTTGGGATCTGAACCCAAAGAGACTGTTGTAGAAGGGAAGAAGAGGAAAGAGTGGGTCAAGAAGACCACTACCAAGATCATTGGCAAGCCCTCTATGATGAGGGATTCTGAAGAGGAAGAGGAAGAGGATGTTGCTCCAGCACCTAAGACACAAAGGCTAATGGGAGATGCAAGTAAGTCAGGGGCTGCTGCTAAGCCCAAACCTGCTCCCAAAGCTGCTGCTCCATCCACCAAGACTGCACCCAAGAGGAGTACAAGAAACATTCCAGGTGAGGAGAAGAACAAGGCCCCAGTGCCTGAAGTTGAAGAAGAAGAAGCTGAAGCCCAAGTGCTAAGGAAGCTCAAACCAAAGATTCCAGACCACGATGATACACATCCTGTGGTAGAGGACATGAGCATCAGGAAGGATGCAGGTCTGAGACTTTGGAGGAAAAATGACCCATATGCTGTAAGAAGGAGAACTGATGTGGATTACAGGTTCCACACTAAGGAACAACAAGATTTCTATGAGACTATTCTGCTTGACAAGAAGCCAATAGTATGTGACATGAGATGGGTTGACTGGACATACATTAGAGAAAATGAAGATCACTTCCCAGGTGTCTATGATAGCTTCAAGGCTTGTGAAGTGGACAAGTTTGTTGGCCAGAAGCTCACCAAGTGGAATGATGAGCTGATCATGCAATTTTACTCCACTGCTCACTTCTATCCTGATGGCAGAATTGTATGGATGTCAGAAGATACTAGGTACCAATCCACTGTTGATGAATGGGCCAGATTGATAAATGCCCCATAAGCTCATGAGGATGACTTGGACGTGTATGCCAAGAAGAAGAAAGACCACAACTCAATGGAAAGTATGTACAAGGAAATTCCTGATGCAGACCGTCGGTGTCAAAACCGGCGGATCTCGGGTAGGGGGTCCCGAACTGTTCGTCTAGGCGGATGGTAACACGAGACAAGGGACACGATGTTTTTACCCAGGTTCGGGCCCTCTCGATGGAGGTAAAACCCTACTCTTGCTTGATTGATATAGATGATATGGGTAGTACAAGAGTAGATCTACCACGAGATCAAGGAGGATAAACCCTAGAAGCTAGCCTATGGTATGATTGTTGTTCGTCCTACGGACTAAAACCATCCAGTTTATATAGACACCGGAGAGGGCTAGGGTTACACAGAGTCGGTTACAATGGTAGGAGATCTACATATCCATATTGCCAAGCTTTCCTTCCATGCCAAGGAAAGTCCCATCCGGACACGGGACGAAGTATTCAATCTTGTATCTTCATAGTCTTGGAGTCCGGCCAATGATGATAGTTCGGCTATCCGGACACCCCCTAGTCCAGGACTCCCTCAGTAGCCCCCGAACCAGGCTTCAATGACGATGAGTCCGACACATATATTGTCTTCGGCATTGCAAGGCGGGTTCTCCTCCAAATTCCATGTGCTTGCCGAATAGTGTTCGGCTTCCTTATAAATGTTGCGCTCCTTGGCTTCCACGTCTAATAATGGCCCTCTTCCACGTGTCGTATGAATGCGAAAAGCCATGGTATTTTTACGTTTTACCCCCTAGCTGCGCGAATAAGCTACCTATAAGAGGGGCAAGGATCTAGATCTGAATCACACCATCCTCCTTCCGCGAGTACTCATCGAAGCGCCTCTGACAAAAATCCACTCCATCATGGACAGTCGACGCGACTCCTCTTCTCGCGCTCCCAGCCCTCAGCCAGGAGATTGGAGGAGATGTTCAGTCCCGCACAGCGAGCTAGTGACGCTCCAAGCAGAGGGATACCTTCCCCCGGCCTTCATGGTTCCGGTTCGAGCCGGACTAGCCACCTACAAGGGTGGAAAGCAGGCGGAGAGCGTCCCCAATCCCTCTAAAGGAGAGCGGGTATGCTTCGTCCCTTATCTAATAAGGGGGCTCGGATTTCCGATACATCCGTTTCTCCGGGGGCTCCTGGAGTTCTATGGGCTCCAGCTTCACCACCTTACACCTGCCTCCATCTTGCACATCGCGGGCTTTGTAGCCCTTTGCGAGCTGTTCTTGGGCATCGAGGCCCATTTTGCGCTGTGGAAGAGATTGTTCTGCCTCGTACCCCATTCTCACGAGGGGTCGATATATCAAGTGGGCGGAGCCGAAATATGGCGCATTGTCGGGACCGGATACCTATCCGGAACCCCGAAGAAGGCGTCCGAAGACTGGCCTTCGGAATGGTTTTATATGGAAGACGCCCCACTGCCGGACCCAGTTCGGATCGGCCTCCCGGAGTTCAGCAACGCTCCTCTGAAGAAACGCCTGAGTTGGCGCCCGCGGAGCCCTCAACGGGGGAATGATAGGGGCGTCCAATATCTGATGGGCCGGATAAGGTTACTGGCTCATTCCGGATTGACCATGATTGGAGTCATGGCCACGTGCATCATGCGAGGGGCGCAGCCGCTCCAATATAGGGGCCACCCTATGTGGGATTTCAATGGGGAGGATGACGCCACCCGTCATGGCCGCAAGGGACCG